>NC_142759.1:2874988-3192765 GCF_054948205.1 Urtica dioica subsp. dioica
CGAGAAGATTCGTCAAAGGATTTAATTACATATTTTATTTTTTTGTTATTGCGAGTAAAAATGGAATCGAATCAACCGGAGTTCGATTACTTGTTCAAGCTGTTGATGATCGGCGATTCCGGTGTCGGAAAAAGCAGTCTTCTTCTCAGCTTCACCTCCGACACCTTCGAAGATCTCTCTCCCACGATCGGTAATTCTTCAATCGAGTTTTTTTTTTTTTTTTTTTGTATGAAATTTCGATTCTAGGTTATTAATTTTGTATGCTATTTCAATAGGTGTTGATTTCAAGGTCAAGTATGTGAACGTTGGAGGCAAAAAACTCAAGCTTGCAATTTGGGACACTGGTAATTATAAGTCGTATGTATATCACAAATGAATTCGATTTATGCTCTAAGGCTTTACTGATTACAGATCAATAGTGGTGTTTATGTAAATCATTGCTCCAAATCTGTGATCTGAAATAATGGCCCTTTTTTTTCCATTGCAAAGTTTAGTGTATACTTAATTGTGATCAGCTTAACTTGTAGTTTCATTGACTCCATTGTTATAGCTCGGCGTATTCAATATAGTCCTTACTCTCAATCCATGAAGCGTGACTCTACTCTAAGCACAACATTTTACTCTAATAATAAGTCAAATTATTTAGTTCCCACATGAAGATTTACTCGATTCGTCTGTAAATCTTTGATTTTGGTCTTTTCATCCCTTTGTCCTTAATTTCTTTCGAATTTGATTTGTGGTATGTGTTTGAAATCGCAGCCGGCCAGGAGCGATTTAGAACATTAACCAGTTCGTATTACAGAGGTGCACAGGGAATCATTATGGGTAAGTATCCAATATCCGATTAGATTTGGTTATTATTTTTCCACGATTTTTAATTTAATCATTTCTTAGCTTTTAGTGTTGCAAAAGCAAAAATTACTAGAGCAGGAAGAAGTCAAATTTTTTTAGGGTAATATTTTTTGCTGTGATCGTGGAATGTGAGGGTACATGAAATCAGAGTCAGTTAGAATGCTACTATCTATTCATTTATTATTGATTTTATGGTTGACCGAGAAAGATTGGACCCAAAAAAGCCATTTTCAGAACTGTAATTCTTATCCGAGATTTCTTAAGCTAGGTAACTTAGTTTCACAGTTTGCTCTCTCACAAAAGTCTCCAATGGAGCTGTGCTACTCGACTGAATCCTATGCTAAATCTAAATTCGAGCTTTAGTTTTTATATCTAAGAAAAACCATTCAGGGTTAGATCAAACTTATGATATCTGCTATTCTCGTATAACCATGGCTTGAATAATTACATTTCTAATTTAAAACAACCCGTTGTGCATTCAACTTGGTATGCTTCATTTACAGATCAAAATAGTCTTAGAACTATACGTCACAGATTCCAATGTTGCTCTGTGTATTAGTGTTTGGTTTCATTAGAACTCTATGTTTACTTTTCTCATTCTTTAAAATCTCATTCTTACGCTTTTTCTTTGCTTGATAGTTTATGATGTAACACGGAGAGACACATTTACAAACCTCTCTGACATATGGTCCAAGGAAATTGATCTTTACTCCACAAACCAAGACTGCATCAAAATGCTTGTTGGAAACAAAGTGGACAAGGTATTTATTTATGAGATCTTCATATCAAGGTTCTGTGATCTTTGAGAAAGTATTAAGTCAATGCAAATCATTAATAATAATAAAAAAAAAGGACGAATAAGAATTGCTCATATGCTAGCTTCCAAATTTCCATGGTTTTCTCTGTACACAATTCTTATCCCAGAAAACCCATCTTATAATACTTCAACCTAAGTGAGTTTACTATAAGGTCCCTATTAGAATTTTCTTGGCTCAGGCAATAATTCTCGTGATTACAATTCGAAGATTATTTTTAATCATATCCATGTGATTTTCAGTTTATGACTACCCGGATCATACTTTATTTTTAATTTTTTAGGAAAGCGACAGGGTTGTGACAAAGAAAGAAGGAATAAACTTTGCTAGAGAATGTGGATGCCTTTTCACAGAGTGCAGTGCTAAAACTCGGGCCAACGTACAGCAGTGCTTTGAAGAGCTTGTTCTAAAGGTAAAAAGAAAATATTCTGGCCCTCATTAAAAAGGAATTTTTTTAGTTACAAATTAATAAAACTTCACGACATTTTGTGTAATTGTCTGCTGATATGATAGCGTGTGTGATAATAATATGGTGGTGAAAACAATTTAGATATATCAAATAGCCGCGTTGGATAATACATCATTAGCAAACTAGCCACTTGAATGTGTTGATTTCACATTCAAGTTTGAGTGTTCGTAAGTGGGGTGTGTGTGTGTGTGTGTTTTTTTTTTTTTTTTTTT
Source organism: Urtica dioica subsp. dioica (assembly GCF_054948205.1). NCBI lineage: Eukaryota > Viridiplantae > Streptophyta > Magnoliopsida > Rosales > Urticaceae > Urtica > Urtica dioica. Next base: position 2,877,337 of record NC_142759.1, read on the forward strand.
TTTTAAATGAGCATTGGCAAATCTTTTTAGCTGAGTTTGGCTTGTTTTCTAATAACAATTGTCAAACCTTAGATATTTGCAAAATCTTATGATTCAAATGTCTAAATCGCTAGAGTGCCCAAAAAAATGTGCAGATTTTGGATACCCCAAGCCTCTTAGCTGAGGGTTCACGAGGGATTAGAAAGAATATTTTCAAAGAAAGACCGCCACAATCCGATGCATCAACAAGTGGTTGTTGCTGAAGCGAATCATCTCGCCTCGTCTCAGCATTTTGGATATCTAACTCAATTGGTTTTGGTTCATTCACAAATTGGTGAAGAATTTTTTTCTTGATTGCTTGATTAAATTAAATTTCTCACGAACTGCAAAATTACTTGTAAAAATTGTTTGGCATTGTATGTAAAAATCAGATAACTTTAAGCCCTACAAACAATTAAATTTAAAACTATTGAAACGACTTTGTATTAAATTCGTATAAGTCTCTAGAGACATATTAGTTCCGTCTTCATATTTTTCACCTCTACTTTATGCTCTAGTACTCTTTATACAGAGCCGATTTCCTTTCATCTAACTTCTCTATTAAAATTGGGAAAAACTGGTATATTAGAAATAAAAATGAAGCATGTTCAGAATTTGTTTTTGGAATAATTAATCAATGATAGTTAATAATTTGACATGGTTTGCCCAGGATAACCATGAGAAGTAAAGTATATTTAAATTATAATACCAACACGTTTCTTGTTTATTATACTTTTTTTCTCCTGAGTGGAAAACATTTGGTCTTATGGTTACATTTTTCTTCTCTTCGTATTCAATGTTTGCATCTACTATCTTTAAACTTGTGCTATGACTAAGAAGGCGCTTTTTACTAGGGTGTTCTCAAAAACCTACATATTCAATTTTCTTTTTCGGTTTTTTGGTCCGGTCTAACATGTCCAAGATCTTGAAATAAAGGAAAAACATGTATGAGGTGCTTTGAGAAAACATTGGAGAATCTTTTAGTCGTCCCAATGGACGTTTTCATAAGTTATGCCTTGAAAACTCTTTCGTTATGACCGAACTGTCCGTGTTTGCAAGGTAACCTTAGATTGCTTGAAGATGGCATGGGCAGTTGGGACAGGCTTACGGGCAAAACAAGTTTCGGTTTTCCACGGCTCCCATGAGTTTCCCGGTTTTTTTTTTTGTTTTTTTTTTTTTTATTTTTTTTATTTATTTATTTTTTAATTGAGCTTACGTATGAGTGTTTTGGAGGCAAAAGAAGAGAGACTGTAATTTCTTCAAATAAGTTTCACTTGAGAAATGTCTAAAAGATTCAAAACTGTGTTTAGGGATGTATTTTACAGAGTAGCAAAACTCATAGTTGATTTAAGATAAATAATAAATAAAGGAGATGATTATGAAAGCATTCAAAACACGGGTATGGATTGACTAAAATTTTCCCTTTTGTTTCAACTAAAGCTGAAAATTCGGTCAAAAATAAAATTTTGTATTTAAATTTTAATCGAAATTAATCGGTTAAAATTAACCGAATAAAAAACAATTAACCGAGGTTAATTGAAAATAATAATAGTTGGTTATTAACAATTAACCATAGTTGTTCACTTTTCTGAATATGCGCTACATAGTTGTAGGCTTGTAGCTGTCACTGTGAACGTATGACTTCTAGGTCGTACTTTGTAGGCTGCTCAGTAGTTTTTTTCTGAATAAAGTTACACACTTTAATTTTGTACCGTTTAAACTTTAAATTATACAATATAGTGTTTAAAAAAAATAAAGTCTAATACTACAATGTAGCCGTTATACACACACGGTTATACAATGTACCACACACACACACACACTAAACCACACACTCATTCATCTATAAATACTTACATTCACTCAATTATTACCCACTTCACCACTTCACACAAAATATAAAAAAATGTCTTACCATTCCGATTCCGAAAGTCAACCACCCGATGATATTGATATCAATGCCCCTATATTCCAAAACCCATTAGCTTTCATGGATACAATTGAAGAAATCAATGCAACCATGCATAATTTACCTCAAGAAGTCAATACCCAAGTTCAAGAAATGGCACAAAGAGTATTTCAACGTAGTCATTCTCGAAGGGCGAGGACACAATTGTTTCCACCAATCCCTACTCCCGTATCACAACCAAACCCGACGCCGGAATCACATCATTCTCGTCGACAACAACCGCCTCAACAATAAAATTACGAACAACCCACACCACCATCTTCAACGGGGTCTCATCAACTCGACATCACTGCTCCAACGAGCTCTCGGCGTAAAAAGAGCAAAACTAGTGGGAGTCAACGATCGGATGTTTGGGAAGTCTTTGACAAGATCGTCACGACGTACCCCGACGGTTCAACATATGTTCATCAAGTGAAGTGCAAAATTTGTAGTCATATCCTTACATACTCCGGCGGAGGCACGTCGTCACTACGCTATCATATAAGCTCACATGAGAAGCGTGGAGAGTCAATCGATCAAGTAAGTACAATTTCATATGATGAAGTTAAAGGTAGACGAGCTATAGCTAAATTTATTGCATCTACCGATCAACCATTAGGGATAGGTTCCAACCCTCACTTTGTGCAAATGGTTAGAGAAGGTTTTAATGCTAATTACAAACCCGTGTCTCGTCCTACGACTACTTTGGATTTGATGAATTTATATGAGCATGATACCAAAATTTATATGGCAACATTAGGTAGTATGCCCGAAAACAACATTGCATGCACTAGCGATATATGGAACTCGTCTAACAAAAATGATTATTTGAGTGTTGTCATTCATTACGTGGATAGAGATTGGTATTTGCATAAAAAAAAATTATAGGATTTGAGCACATATGAACATGCGCCATACCGGAAAAAATATTAGTGATCGCATCCACGAGGTATTAGAAGAGTGGGCTCTTGTGAACCGCATTGTTGCTATTACGATGGACAATGCCTCGGCCAACACCACGGCAATAACGGAGTTGAGAGAGCATCTTGGGAACCATGCTGGAGGAGTAATTCTCCACCAAAAATGTGCGACCCACATTATCAACTTGATGGTACAAGCCGGCCTCACACTTCTAAAGCCGCACATTTCACGTATTCGAGAAGCCGTGGCGGAAATGAACACCCCAAACACACGATGTGACCGTTGGAAGGCGTACTGTAGAGGTTATGGTGTTGAACCACGCATCATTGCGCAAGTCCATTAACATACTAAAAAAAGGAATTAAAGTCCATTAACTGCTATCCAATCCGTGAATTGCATTGCCCAACCAATTATGTTTTGGGAACCAATTAAGTTGCACTGGTTACTAAATATTCCATTGCTCAACCATTTCGTGAATTGCAATTGACTGCACTATTTACAATTTCGGTTAAAACGATTAATTGCAATTAATTGTACTATTTACAATTTCGGTTAACAATTAATTTTAACCGTATATTTCAGTTAATGGTTAATTGAAGTTAACCGAAAATTCAGCTTTAGTTTCAACTTTCAATAAAGAACTTGAATAAAGTCTCATGCGGATGCAATTTTTTGTTTTTGTTTTTTTAGAATTTGACACATTCACTAGTTTTTTTATAACTCGTTTCTCATTTTCAATCAAAATACTAATTTGGACAATTCTATTAGTGAATCTAATATACAAATACTTTATTTTCCCTCACAAGCATATATTTCTAAAAAAACTCCAATATTTTTAATACAACTATATTTTCAAAAAAATGGAAAAGATTCTTCAAGAGCTAACCCTGCACTAACTCTTCGATATATTTTATATTGCCGTAACTATAACGGTCCTAAGGTACCGAAATTCCTTGTCGGTTCGAGAAATAAAAATAAGAGGATCGAACCATTTCTTCTGACTCTTTTTCATTTACCTTTTTCTTTCTTTCTCTCGTTTCTCCTTCTCTCTCTATCTGAATAGGTCTTTCTCTCATCCTCAACAAAATCAAAAAAGAATTCACCACCAACCCAACAAAAATGGCCCCAAAATCAAAACACTAGCCCACTCTGACATATTGCCGTTCCCGCGGGACCCAATTTCCCATATGATTGGTACTGTATGGGAAATGAAAAAAAAAATCATATTATGAAATATCGCACCGGGACTTTTATCCCTGAACCATCCGGAAAATGGGACGGAATTGGGATCCCTGATTAACATTATTTAGTACCATATTTTTTAAATTGTATTTTTTTTATTAAAATATATGAATTTTTTTAAAATGCATTGATGATTAAAATAAAAAATGTAAAAAATAAATGTGGGAATCCCGGAATCGCGAAATATGGTACTGGGAATTCTCGGTACCGTGAAAAATGGTTCCGAGATTTCCCAATACCATTTTTTACGGTCCCGGAAGTCCAATTTCCCGTAAAATATGAGACGGAGGGTTCCATACATATGGGAAGCTTTATAAATCGGCACCCACGCAGCTCATCTCCTCTCCACTGTCGTCGTGTTCTCGTTCTTCGCCACCGCTTCCGTCAACCGATCACTCTTCCCCGACGGTGTTGCCGACGAAGTGACGCCAATACACGTTGGCGACATGATTCCAGAGGATCACGCGCCGTCAGGGTGCTCGATCGAAGCCGTAAAGTTGTCTTTTGAATCGGAGCCGGGAAATTTTGCCGAGACTTTGGCTGCGGGGGAGAGTAAGATCGAGGGTAATGCTTCGTGCGTGGTCTCCGACGCATTTTCATGGTTCGCCGGTGATCTCGCTGCTGAGAGTTGAGTCATGTGGGTCGCGATCTGGGCCGCGGCTCCGAGATTGCTTCTGATTGCAATCATGGGACTACTGTCGATATCCAAACCGAGGTAAATTATTCTATAATGGGCATGGCTGATAGCAATCGCGTCATTTTGTTTATGATAAAAAAAAATTGTTTTGTAAAGCTTGTGAATTCCGCACAAGTACCCTTATAGGGCTATTAATTTCGTCGTAATGAGGGTGAAGACTGTAATCTCTATGGCTAATATATTTAACATCTTTTCTAATCTCTTTTGGTCTTTTTTATTTGTATGTGTGAAGGGAGTCGTTGGGCCAAGTCTTCATTTTCTGGAAAGATTTCTTTTCTAATCCTAGTATGGTGGACGATGGTGATAAAAAAAAAGGAGATAATTGATCCATTGTAATGAAAGACCCGAATAACATATCGATATATAAATGTGTATAAATGATCAATTAATTGATTTACTAAAAACTAATCAACTAGACAAAAGAAGAGAATCAATTGATGGTTGAACAGTTTACGCAAGCCTACATGTTAACAAGTTGTGTTATTTGTTGACGTTATGTCAACATATTATGTCATTTGTTGACATCTATGTCAACAAATTAACTAACTTTTCAGTGATGTCATTTATTGATATCTACGTCAACAAATCAATAAAATTTTCAGTGTTGTCAATTGTTGACATATGTCAACAAATCGTCAAACTAGCCCAAATTAATAAATAAAAAAACCAGATTTCTTGAAAAAAAAATTAGAAAAAAGAAAAAGTAAAGAAAAAAAAGAGAGGATGAAAATGGATAAAAATATTTTCTCTCATATTTTTACTAATAGAATTGTCCAAATTAGTGTTTTAGTGAAAAATGATAAATAAGTTATCGAATAATAGTAAATGTGTCAATTTCTCCTCTTTTTTTTTTCTCAGCTTGGACTTTTGTGTTCTTAGTCCATGTTGCAATATACCCAATATCACCAAGAATTGTAGTTTTATAGTGCAACATTTAAAAAATAGCGATTGTTTAATTTTTATATTGTTACATTGTAAATTGTTATTTGAGATTATATTCATAATGAAGTTGTAAACAGTGAACAAAGTTAAATAAAATACAAAACGTGTAAATAAAAAATTATTACAACTTAAATATTACTTTTTCGCGGTAAATTTTTAGACACGCTAGTGTTCATTGTTCATGTAATTAGTAAAACAAAATATTATCGCATGGGATTTCCATCATATATAGCAGTGATATGGCCTTAAAGAACCTCCTAATTTATTCTCTTTCATTTTATTCAGATAATTTTCCAATGAAAAAATAACAGGGAAATTTCACATATACCGCATTTGAAGATTATAATTCCATGAATCTACAAATATTTCATAAATGTATTTTTTTTTTTTAATTTTCAGAACTGTAAATAACTAAGTGAGCATTAAATATTTTATAACTTGAAATATCAACAAAAAAAATATTTGTAAAAAGTATTTGTACAGCTTGAAAAACACTATTTTCGTGATAAAAAAGTTTAAACACATTGTTATTTACTGTGATAAGTTTTAAAAACACACAATTACATGCAATTTTCACAATTTAAAAGCACAGTATGTTTATATATTTTTAAACGGAAATTTCAATATCTGAGCCGGGTATCAATTAAAGGGGAAAAAAATAGTGCCCGAGAAAAATATATAATAAAATCCCTAATTTTAAATTAGCCACAAAAATAAATTATTATTTTTTTAATTCAAAAATAAATTATTGAGTACTATCTATCCCTCTCGAAAAGTATTTTTCGATTATAATATATATATATATATATATATGTATGTATATTCCAATAAACATTGTCAAATTTTGACCTTCTAGGCACCTAAAGTATAAATGCGAAATTTGGGTAGAGTAGCACATAGTGACATGTGATTGTGAAATGAGATGCCAAATTCTAACTTATTTCATCTTCTTTTTCCTTACATTCTTTTCCCATATTCGGTGGCAGAAAACATGGACCTACCAGTTCAGTATTTGCCTACTTTCCTGTCTGAAACTGTAATTACCCACACATAAAATATAAAAAATAAAAATAAATAAATTGTACTGGTTGGACACTTGGACTTGGATTACAAATGTTACTTTATATGTCTCATCTTATATACCATTTCTTTTGCAGCATTACTTTATACTAAAGAAGAGTATTAGAAAATGACATTTTTTTGTCAGCAGGCCGCTATAAAGTTGAAGTAAATTTAGGTTCGTTTGTTTAATTATTAGTGATTTCTTAATCATCATAACTACGAAGTCTAAGATTGTGTGTACGCGTGCGAACTTTAGTCAGTCATGTATCATGAATATGTAGTACGGTTGTTCTGGATTAGTCAGTTAAAAATGCAATTATTTGAAATTGTCCATGTGATTCTTGTGGAGATATAAATTCCCATATCATATAATCATTGGGAATATTGATTACAGCGAAGAGAAAAACCAATATCATACCAATGCGAAAGTAATGAAAAAACATTGAGTGTTTTTCGCTTAACTGTTTCTCTAAACAAATCAAGGGAAGAAAATACATATTATTTGGTGATGGTATATAATTAGGTTATCGCCTGAAAATAAGGGTTGTGTTCAATTGGTTTTATCATTATTTAATCGTCCTTAAGCATTTCACTTTTAGAATATCCGCGACACTTTGTCTTTAACACTTTTTGCCGAAAATCTCAAATGTGCAACGCACGCGCGTAATTATTATTATTATTATATATATATATACTTTTTTTTTTTTTTTGCGTTAAATAATCGTTATATGTTGTTTTCATTCGAGTATATGCATATTTTTAGATTTGATTATAGAAATTCATGAACTGATCATTCCAACCTAGAAAATTTGAATTTAAGTCTATAAGTATTGATGGGAGTTGAGAAAAAGGCGATGAGTCTCAAATATTCAAAACTCATAAAAATATACCAAGTTCATAAGCTAAAAGTACAATAAAGTCCAAAATTTTCATTTTGTCATACATAAAACACGTATATTTTCATAAACAATGTTCTTACACTATTTACGACTAATATTGTGCTAAATATATCGTTATTTCTTAACACACAATCAATAGGATACTAACCATAATTATTAGATCTAAGAAGCTTGAGCAACATTCTTGCCTTGGTTTTTATCTTTGCACTACATTGGCTCTGAAGAAGCAACACCAATTGACTCAAAACCCCGGCCTCGACGGCCTCTTCCCGGGCCCGCCAAGACCCGCCACAAACCGCCGCCAGAGATCCGACCGCTCCTTCGCTTCCTTCGTGGCCGCCCGGAACCTCGAAAACCCTCTTAACCAAAACCCTGATTCCACTAGGGTTTTTAATCACCGAATCTCTCGCGCTCGCGTGCCCTATTAAGAGCCTCTCGAGAAGTGCCAAAGCCAACGACGACGAGGCCCTCGACAAATGCGATATTAGGGCATCGACGACGCCTAATAATTCTTCGACAATTCGTTTTTGGTTGCTTGTGCCACAAGAAATCCACCACAAGGCCTCGACCGCTGCGTCTGAAGCCTCCCCGGAAGTAAGGCCGACGAGGAGAGAGATCTCGCGCAAGAGTTTCATCGGATAATGCTCTTTGTTATCGCTCTTATTATAGGACTTCGAAACGATCGCGATAATTCGACAAAGACATGCCTTGATCCCTAAGCTACCGCGCTTGAACAAAGACAAGATCAATGAATCTTCTTCATCGAGAAAACGAGCAAAAATAGACTCATCCGACTCCGAGAAAGGGAGGAGTTTCACAACACAAGCCAATGCTTGTTCAATGAACTCGGTTTCGAATTTACGATCTTGTGCTTCAAAAAATATGAGATCTAGAAGCAAAGGTAAGAACCCTAACCGTACCATCGCCGCGGCCGAATCCGAATCTTCTGTCAAAACCCTAAGACTCTCGAGGCACTGGAGCCGGGTGGTTTCTTGGGACTCAAGGCATCGTTTGAGGGCGTGCAAGGGCTGATCGTGATGATTGGGGTTGGGCGTTTGGAGCCATCGGTGGATTAGGGCTCGGAGAGTGTGGTTCGGGACGAGCGTTGGTGGGTCGTTTAGAGTTTGCATTGTGACCGGACACGTCAGATTTCCGGAGCTTATCCACTTCTCTATGCTTGACCGGTCATAGGTTTGGCCTGTGCTCAGACTCACCGGGTCTCTCAGTAAATCCAAGCTGATGGGACATCTAAACAAATCTGGTATTGTCGTTTCATCTTCTCCATGAGAAAACATTAGAGAGAGAGAGAGAGAAGCATAAAGAGATTCGAAGAGGAGAGGCTAAAAATATATGTATGGCCTTATCTAATAATAGAAAGTGACTACTATATACATTATATATATATAATAAATTAATAATATCTTGGTCTCCTTCGTGTATTAATAATCCAGTCAAAGTGACCCCACCATATAGTGATACAGGGAGAGAAAAAGAAAAATAATGCTTGTTGATGATGTCTTTGAAAGTTTGAATATACCAAACACATTATTTGAAACGACGAAACAAAAATAATGAGAGTCACACTCACAATTCTCTTCTTCAGTAATACTATTATTTATAACAATGTATATAGTCTTGGCATTGCATGCTTGGCGTACTAATCATAACAATGCATGCTTGGTATTTTACGTAAAATACTAAAATTTCTGAGATAAGTATATTCTTGAATTATAATATTTTTATTGGATTAAAAAAAATCATTGATTTATAATTGTAGAATAATGTCGTCTATTGACGTCAATAATCTTTAATGCACTTTTGTTTCCAAAATAATGTATATTTTGATAAAGTAGTGGTTGAAAGTGGGAATATTTTTTTTCTTCAAAATTCGTTTTTAATTGAAAAAAATACTATTTAGAATCCAAATGATGTAATTTATTTCCTCACAGCCACAGGTTGCTTAAAAAAAGTTTGCTTCGTAAGAAAAACTTTAATAAACAGGTCACCCGATAGATACGCATTTATTTTATTCGTGATTAATCTTATTTCTAAAACTATGAGAAATATAGAAATAATGGCAATAAATATTAAATGCCGTGAAAGATGTAAATAGCCCAAACATAACTATATATTGACTAGACTTTCCTATTTCTTCTATTTTTCTTTGTCAAGTACAATAGGCATTAATAATCCTGATGCAAAACAAATTGACATTAATCATAGCACATGCACGTGCAGTGTATTTGATATAACCTATCCTGGGTATACTATTTTCAAGATATTAATACATCTACATCTTCTATTATTATTATTATTATTGGACCTAGTTTTGAGCTGAAATTTATTTATTTATTTATTTTGAAGGGCAGTTTTGTCATTAATGAGGCTATCTAAAAAATGGTGTGAAATTACCAATTAAACTATGCTATCAAATGTTTGAGCTGAAATTTATTCTCCAAAGAATTAAGTTTAGTCATTATAGGATCTTGGTCTGATAGTCCTTATCATTTTCTCTACTCTGGTGCAATTTGCCGCAACTTTCTTAATCTTTTAATTCTTTCAAATTAAGTTTGTTTGTTGACCTTATGTTTGGTATCACATTTCAATCCTTGGTGTTAAGCACTATTGACCTTTTTTACATGCTTTCGAAAGTAATTACTACAACAAGGTTATAATAACATTGAACAGTTACGCTTGACTAAGCCGAAAATAAACAATAATAACGAAGAAGTAGAAAAAAAGACAAACCAACATTAGAAAGATTTAGGTCCACATGTGTGTATTTATTTAATTGCCGAAAGAGACAAATCATATTATCTATTATAGATTAGTTCGGCGAAAAAGAAATAGGCAACAAAAGAGAGAGACAAAATAAAAGTCACGAATGAGAATTTTGAATTAATAATAGCTTGAAGAAAATAGGGCCTTTGAACACTATCTTGTCTGCCATTTGAACGTATCAAATTCCAATAAATACGAACTAGAGAGTGATGAGTATTCTTCTACATTTTTTTGGTCAATCACGAATCATGCGTGGAATTAAAATAATAAGAATTAGAAATAAAATTTCTTTGGCTAATCGGCACACGCAATCCCTTGAATACTCATCAATTTAAGTATAGCAAAAACCAGATTGGTCAAGGATACATTAAAATTAAACCATTTATATGTAGGTCGATCTTCAGAAATTGTTTTTTTTTAAGCAAGATCCTCAGAGATTGTTGAAAGTTAATACTGAGGAGATTTTTCAATTTTCGTCATCTCTCAAACTTCGAAAGAATATATATATTTTTTTAATTGCACAAAGCTTAATTAAGGTAAAACATCGAAAAAGCAAGTTTTTTGTTTCATCATTAATTATTTTTCGGTGATTTTTTTTATCACTTTTAGTTCATGCCATTTTTCGATAACTTTTCTATTTTGTTGCTCAATTTCGATAACTTTTGTTGTTTCCTTTGTCATCGTTTTTCTTTACCATATATATATTATATACATAAAAAACAAGGAACAATTAGACCAATTAACTCAATAACTCATTTTCTTTTTAAAAAATAGTTCAAGTTTCGTTTTATAAAAAAATAGTCTATCAGACCGAAGTTAATTATTAAATTAACTAATTGACTTTGGCCTATTATTTCTCTAATAAAATTAAATTTAAACTAAATCTTTAAAAAGAAGTAAATGATTAGTCATTTGCAACAAATCCTTGTAAAAATAATACCCATCAAACCTCTTAAATAGCTCAATTCTTTTTATCTCATGATGTATATATTTTAATTAAAAGCCATGTGCCTACATAATATCTGTGTAAGATTTTCTTAAAAATAAGATTAAAAATGTGATAGAAACAATTCTATATGTTGACGGTTCACCATAACGATAGGATTAAATATATAGGTAGTAGATGTCCTGTTTCATCTGCCGCCCGTTTTTTAGTATATAATTTTACTATTAATAAAAAGGAGGAGGACGTGTGATTTGAATATTATATTTAAGAAGTGTTTAGGTGAAATATTTTGTGTCTTAATAGCATAAATACATATTCTACCATACTATTTTATAGTAAAAAATCAAATCAAGTAGTAACTCATCTTCAATTGAACTCTATTAATAACTTCAAAAGTATTTTATATAAATATATATAGCATCTCTTAGCTCAAACTCTCATATTTTTTTTTAGCTACATCACTCAGTTATTTTCTTTTATTTTTTTTTAAATATGTTGTCTATTCGATCATTCAAAATACAGCGTGTATAAATCAAACACATCTAATAAATTGGCATTTAAATTTCAGAATAACTAATGAACAAGTTTAATAAATAAATAAAAAAAATTGGAGGCAATATTAAAATTTTCTTTTACGGGTAGTTATGTAATTTTGGAAACTTTTAAAGGATTAAAATGTAAATATACAAAAATAAATGCAGTAGTGAACAATGTCTAAAGCTGATCATGTAGATCCCGCTTGATCTCGTTTCCGTATTAATGCTACCAACCATAAAATACAAGAAAAGAAAAATCATACTCTAAAGATTCGTTCCAAAATTTGTGTCTCGGTAGAATCCAAACGAAACTGAAATCCCTATTTGGTCTCATCCAGAGGTTCATGTAAAAAAAAAAAAAAAAAAAAGGTTCTTTGTACCCTCAAATCTCAATTGACCGTGATAATAAAAGCATCTTATTTGGTTCTGATAAAAAAAAAATACTTCTCTCCTTTAGAACATTCACATATACTTCAATTAGAATACATAATGTGCTTCTCATGGTCCACATCGAAGAATAAAAATCAAACTAGTAAAACAATGTAATAATTTCTTCTCATTAAATATATTAATAACACAATATTACTATGAAAATCCACCTAGTCACCACAAACTGTAACAACACATCAAAATTAATATGTAAATAAGAAGAAAAGAGGAACAAATAAATAAATAACTGAGACACAGCTCCAAAACAGGCCTAAACTAAAATGATACACATAGGCTAGGACACAACAAAAGTACTCAGTTACAAGTGACTTGTGAAGATCAGATATTTTTAATATCAAAACCAAAGAATATAAACTAAATCTCATTTTGGGTCATCATGAACCCTCCTCTTATGAATAAAAATTGGGCAGTTTTTTTCTTTTTATAATCTCTTTCATTTTTTTAAATTTTTGAAGCACGTCTTAAGAAGCGATAGCGTACTTGAGCTCCTCGATTTCGTCCGGCCGCCAGTTTGACTTTTGGAGGCACAAAAGACCTTCGTTGTCCTTTGAGTAAGTCAACCGAACCTCCCATTGGGCTGCTTTAGCCATGCTCTCGATCTTGTTGATGACCTCAACGGTGTCACGGACTATGAACTTACCTTCCGGCCTCAGAATCCGGTCAACCTCCGCGAATACCGCCACAATGTTGCAACTGAAGAATAAAAGAAAAATCTCAGACATTGGTTCGAGGAATTACAAAAAAGACCCGAGATATGTAATTTAGAGGATTTTCGTCCGCGCTGACCTGGCTTTCAATTTGGAGAAGAGGTGGTCGGCGTGAAGGAGGTCGTAGGATCTCGGGTAGGTATTGAATGACTCGCACCAATCGTGGTACGTTCCGAATAGACCTCGCTCGTAAATTATCGGGAGAGTATCCGGAGAGTCGACTGAGACAACGTTCATGACCCAAAGGTTTAAGTCCTTCAACGCGGCTGCGAATCTGAGAAAACCAACATCAGAGTCAGAACTAATTAATGAATAGGATATAATTGAACATGTTACAATATATCAAATTTATTTTTATTTTTATAGCATGAATAGTCACCTTGAAGTTTTATGTGAGGGGGCATTCAGGTCACCAAACTAAATTTAGGAGTAAAATAGTCCACAAACTATACTTTCCATAGTGTTTTAGCTAATTCATGAAAAAAATTAATGAAATTCAACAAAATTGTTTACTTTTATTTATATAATTTAATTTTTTTTTTTTATTATTTTATGAACTTCACAAGTTACTTAAGTTTGTAAATATGCTCTAAGTTTATATATAAGTTGAATGTAGTTAAAAAGATTCAAATTAATTTTTTTAGAAAAAACTAAAAATATAGAAAATCAATAGTTTGACGACCATTTCGCTCCAAGAAATAGTATGGGGACTAAATACCACTTGTGTAATAATTTAGAGACTACTTGCAATAAGATATCTAATACTCCTCGAACGAGTTGAACTCCATTTCACTTACCCTCCATACACGGCTCTCATGTCCATGACGTTTCTGACCTTTGACCAGTCGATTCCGATTCCGCCCAAGTACGACTTGGTCACGACGCGTTTCCAGTGCTGGTTGTCCGAGTCAAAATCCTCGGGGGCGGGCTTTCCGTAGACTCCGACTTGGGAGCTCGAGAGCCAGTACGGTGTTTTGTCGAGTCTCGCTGGCCATTGCTCGGGCCATTGGGACCCGCGTTCCGATTCCTCAACCGGGACTTTGTGCATGCAAGCTTCTAGCGGCACATTCCTACACCCAGACCAAATAAATAAATTAATAAATAAATAAAAACTTTCAAAATTATTATGATCACGAAATCGGAAATATGAGGATACCAGGCTGCGTTAGGATCATCGGTGGCTAGGCAGGTCGGAGGCTCGTTGTTCTGTCTCTTCTCATAGCATTCGTTGGTCGTGGGCTTCCTGTATACGGCTATTCCAACACCGTTCACTGTATCTTTGCTAATTGTTACGACTTCCCAGCACATGGCTTCAGTTAGTTGTTTCATAGCTGCAATTTATTATACACAACATTTAAAATAATAATAATAATAATACTAGAAAAGCTAAATACAGGTAGATTTATTGATTTATGTACCATTCCAGATTGCTACATCCTCGGGTAGCTTCTGATAAATTGGGGTAGCCGACCAAACAAAGTGGCCGCCTGGTCGCAGCATCCGGTTCAACTCCAATAGTAGCTTGCCACCTGTAAACGATTTTTTCAGTGAGTACAGTTTCGGATCAGATTAATTTGAATGCCCAAAAGAAAATTTTATACCTTCGATGTGCCATGGAACCCTGCAGCGAGCGCAGTGCACGATGTCGAAAACTCTGCCGGGGAAGGGAAGCCTCTTGGTACCCATCACCGCGGATATGGCGGGAATTCCTCTTTCCAGAGCGAATTGCACTTGGGCTTCGTGCTCGTCTTTTGGAGCAAGTGACATGGTGATTACATTCCTGTCGAAGAGAAAGCCCCCGAAACTCGCGACTCCACACCCAACATCCAAAACGACCCGAGATTGCTGCCCCCAGGCAATAGCTGGCACTATCTGCGAAAATCGGAGGCTAAATAAAACACACAAACTACCGGGAAACAGAAAGCTCGTGAAAAAATATGAGAGAATGAGGAATTTTACCTCCTGAATGAAATCAATGTAATGAAGAGCACCGTGCTTGAATTGAGTTCCACCACCCGGGAAAGTAAGATATTCACCGGTGACCTTCACCCAGTTCTGATGCCCTTTGATTTGTGCCAGCTTGGTGTGAGGAACGTTAGAGTACCATATCTGCAACAAAACACAATGGAATCTATCAGGATTCTAGATATAACTGAAATTCAACAATACTAAATAATTTGGATTTGTACTAGTCTATAAACATGAGAGAATTACTAGAGAAAAGCTCTGAACATTTAGATTTGTATTGTATTACGAGACCATACCCGATACATCCAAATTATTAATAATTCTGATCACCAAACACTTGACGAAATCTCATCAGTATATCATATATCTACATATAATCAGATTGCAGATAATTATATGCTATATTCGATACCTTTTCCCTGCTCTTGGGCCACTCGATCGGGCGTTGATATCCCTCCGGGAGAGGCACGAGACAAGTCGGAGCCGCTTCGGGGCAGTGCCTCTCTCGGTGCTCGTAATGCTTGGTGCTCGGGAGATTCCTGATCTCTTTCAAGTTGTCGAGGCAAGGGATGAAATCGGGCCCTGCGGTCGACTTGCAGAGCTTCCAGCTGTAAGCCATCTGCTTCTGGGTTGAAGAGAGTTGGGTCTCCTTCTCGTTCTTCGACTCGGCCGACTGAGTCGTCCAAGTGCTGTTCTGAGCCGCGGTCTCGGTCAGAAGCTCCGACTGAGCCCCCGAAGGAAACTCCTCCTCGGGCTTCTTCTCGACTTTCTCCTCAATCTTCTCCTCCGAGCTCTCCGACTTCTGGTCGTTCTCTCCGCCCTCCGAGTTCGAATCTCCGTTCTCGGTGGCGTTCTCCTCTGGCTTTTCCTTCTCTTCCGAGTTCTCTTCGGGCTTTTCCTTCTCCTCCGAGTTCTCTTCGGGCTTTTCCTTCTCCTCCGAGTTCTCTTCGGGCTTTTCCTTCTCCTCCGAGTTCTCTTCGGACTTTTCCTTCTCCTCCGAGTTCTCTTCGGTCTTTTCCTTCTCCTCCGAGTTCTCTTCGGGCTTTTCCTCGGGTTTCTCCTCCGGGTCACCCTCTTCGGGCTTCTCTTCGGGTTTTTCCTCGGGCTTCTCCTCCTGATTATTGTCATTCCCTCCGTCTCCTTTCTTCGCCTCGTCGGTGAGATCGCCCGGAATATCCTCGAACTGACGAGCATTGTCCTCGCTCTTCTCTCCCGCGCCATCGTTGTTTCTCTCGATGCTCGTTTGCTCTTCCCTCGCCTCGTTCTTGTCCTGCTCTGCCTTGACCCCGGTCTTGCTCTCCTCTCCGGCCACGTCAGCGTTCTGGGCCGGAACGACTGACGACGACGTCATCATCCAAACGCCGACGAGGCACAGAGCGACGAACACGACGATCGTGACCGTCGAGCAATAACTCGACGCCGATCTCCGATTGTCCACTCTAGTGTACTTACCTAGAGCCATACTTCCTCTCCTCAACTCACACAATGCGAGTATATTTATAATATATGTATATAAATATGAGTAGCTTATCTAGTAGCTATGAGCACCTGAAAATTGAAAATCCAATACGCACATAAAAGAAATCAATCAAACCTGCAACCACCTTTCACAGATCGAATAGAGCTATCAAGATCTCGTACGAACGAACTCATAAAGATAAAAGCTTGACGAAATGATTTCGATTGCAATGCGGAATTGATTGTGAACCGTAAATACACAACAAACTCGTATATATTGCAGTAAGTGGCACTAATTATTCGGATCATTTAATTGAACAAAACCGAACAACATTAGATCTGAAACGAAAATTTGAGAGATCTGGTGAGTTTCAAGAGCATATGCAAAATATTGTATAGGGTATAATTACCTGGAAATTAGAAATCGAAGCAGATCTCAGCTGAGAGCAAATTCCGTGAACATTCTGCAGTGTCTAGAGAGAGAGAGAGATAGAGAGAGAGAGAGAGAGACTAGTAATGAAACGCCATTAACGATATATGTGAGATTTATTGGCGCTTTCCAGAGAGAGAGAGAGTTTCTCGTTTGCTAGCTTGCTTGATATGGAATATATTATTTTAGTAATTTAACTATTATTTTATTAGAAGTTTTGTCCAAAAAAATATTAAAAATTTGGGAAATAAACAAAATCTTTTTTAGGCATGTAAAAAGGGAGGAGTCTCCTTTATTGTTATTACATTTTACTTTGCCCAAAATAAATCATCCGTTCCAAAATTGTAATACCACCGTTATTATAGCACTTGTAAAAAATAAAATAATTAGTAGTAAAAATAATAAACAAGAGATAGAGGAAAAGAGATATGAATCATACATTCATGGTAAATAAAGATTAGGTTACCATTTAAGAACACATAGTCAAAAGACAGATCTCTTCTTTATTTTTAATCATTTTTAGAGACCTCACATGAAGATACTTTGTGGAATTTAATGAAATTATAATAAATTCAAAATTATTTTTTGAGGGTCTATTGGTGAAGAAAGATAGGACCACCAAACCAAAATTATTTAGTTTTAAATCCTACTCAACTTAGTGGTAAACATCATTAACATAGGTGTGTTTTTGCATCAACGTGATATATATATATATATATATATATACACACACACGTATATATAGTTTGGTCTATAGTCACTTTCATTCATGATCATGTAAAATGAAAAAGATAAGAGCAATGTCAATATCTTTTAAAATGCAACTTCACCTATTTATTTTTCAAGATTTTGACCATGGCCTAGTGACAAGCTACAATGTTCACTCCATGTGTTTTGTTTTTCCTTAAAATGTATTTATAAGCAATTGTAAAATCAATTAGAGCTCGGTATTTATTAAAAGGTAACAACCACCTACTCGTAAATTGACAAACAACAAACAAACTAAAAAAAAGTCATCATAAAAACATGACATATACGCTGGTTTATTTGTTGTATTTATATTTATTGGCCATTATTTAATTAAAAAAAAATGTTTTCATACACCTACATCGTACGGAAAATACAGGAATTGAATATTTCATGTTCTTTTTTCTCACTTAGTTACGTAATTATTTTACATTACATTTACATCTCTTCCATTTGTCAGTGGGCAGAAAATGACAAGAGATTTTATTTATTTTTGTTTAAATTTAATGAGTGAATTCAAAGTGACTGTCGGTGTTTGATTAATTAATTGTTAATCTTCTCATACCATGTGCTAGATCCATAAAAAAGCAACATCACCGACTAATTAAGCAAAATAAATACCCTTTTTTAAAAAAAATACTAATATTCCTTAATGTCCCCTCCTCTCATTTATATATAAGTATTTAGATCTCATAAAATCTTAGCAATTAATTTCAAAGTCATCCAATATTCTTTTTTCTCTTTCTTGTTTGGATCAAAATGTTATTTTGTATTTGTGTGTATCTATTATTGACTTTATTGGATGTAAGAATTCACATGGTGACGCGTAAATTAACGCGTAAATTAAGATGAACGTTTGGGTTGGGGACAAATCAGCTGAAATCGAGTATGGATCCCAAAACAGGACACACACAATTTATCATCAAAAAGCAATGCAAGTGGGCTTCGTTTTATATGGGTCCCACGTCACCGTCTCAAGGAATAAAGACAATATTATGTAATTGTATGTGTGTACATGTGCATGGTGTTTTTGTAACAATAAATTTGTAATATTTCTATAAAAAAAAAAAAATAAAAAAAAAGAAGAGAGATATTATTATATTATATATATATATAAAGGAGAATCCGGAATCACTATTCACACAGACACAGGTTACTGTTAAGTCTACAGTATCCGAATTTTTTTTGACGAAAATGCCCTTTAAAACTGTCATAATTACAATACTTGCCATTCAAATTTTAGAGAAAAACGACATCACCATACTCTGACATAGAGTAACATCCTGACAAACTCCTAATGTGCTGACGTCATCATCTGCATATTTATGGACTTTTGAGTTCTTATCCGGAAATTTCTGGATTTTTGACGAATTCTTTCGTGGTTATTTCCAGAAAATTCTCCATAGAGTCATTTCAGTCTATATATAGCTACCCAATCTTGCTCAAACAGTCGAACCTATACAGAAAACAAAGCAAAAATCAAAACCCTATAAAAAAAAACACACACACAGTTCATTGCCGGCAAAATCAACCAAACCAAATTTTACCTAATGCTTGCAGAAATCATAACCTTTAAAATAAAAAATAAAAACCACCCAGTTCACTGCTTGCAAAATCAACCAAAATAAGTCTTACTTGAACAAAGATCACTGCAGCAAGATCACATGGTATTACAGAAGCATTACAGCAGCTTCCTGTTCAGAAATTATAACACGCCCAACATAAAATTCTCTCTTCATCCATTTGATCTTTTCAGTAGGCACAAAGACACAACCACATACCAACGATCTCACAAAGACGCAGATTATTAACATCAATAAAGAAGAATTTCATTGGAAGATATTAGAATAATAAATAAACAAACACAAAAACAAAGCGGTTTGTTAAATTTTTGTATTTTTCCTTTTGTGCCTGAAAAGTTTGTCACAGTAAAGACTTTGTTTTTAACTTTCTCGACTTTTCTAAAAGCTTACACCGAAATGTGTTCATATAAATCCTATCATCCCAATTCTTTTTATCTTTTGAACTCCTGAATTACAATTGAAGAAGGAAGACGAGATCTAAATTCAGAGACAATCAGATTTTGGACTACTCATTTTTCAAAATTTAACAGCCATGTTTCATCTATTAATTTTCTTAAAAAATTCAAAGAAAGAAAAAATAGAAAGGAAGATTATTATGAACTACTAAATTCATAGAGATTCTTCAAATTTGTTGGAAAAAGTTGACGTACCAAATATGTGATTGATTACATTATGTTACTATCAATCAATAACCAAGAACAATCAGCGAATATGAAATAGGATAAATAAACTCAACTTAAATTTCTTCGACCACATAAACAAATTTTGCAAAATAAAAACAATGGAAAAAGAAAGTTCGGGTTTTAGAAAATAGATTTCGAAGACAGATTCTGATAAGAAGAAACCCGGAATTCACTTATTCAAAATTTGCTCTTTACATATCAAAACCCCCAAATCTTAAATGTGAAATCCGAACCAAATTATAAATTCAAATCATATGAAAAAAATCAAACACATAAGCAAGGTTGATCATAAATCGAAAAACCCAAAAACAATAAATCACCACCAAATCCAACACCAGGTAAAAACCCTATAAATTTGTTCTTTAAAAATCGAGAGAAAAATATATATTTGAAACTTTACCTTACTATCATCGCTGTCTCTCCTTTTGTCCATTTCTACTTTTTTCACCATCTTCTTATTTCTCATTTTGTCCGGCGCTTGATCTTCTTCTTTGGCTCTTTTCCTTTCTTTCTGATCGCATTTCTCTCTCTCTCTCTCTCTCTCTCGCGCTCTTCGTTCAAATTTTATGCGGCGTGGTAATAACCAAAGCAATGAAACCCTTAATGGTTAGAAAAAAAAAAAAAATAACACGTTTGTTTTTAACCAAAAAATAAGACACGTAGCATTTTATTGCTTAACAGATACGCTTTGGATTTTCCGATCAAAAGAAATAAATTACCTTATTTTCATTTTATTGTTTCCTTACAGATAGCGTATCATTTATTTGGGCTTCTGTTTCTACCTATTTTCATGGATTGAATGGGCTTTATATTTTCTGAAATTGGTTTATATTTGAGCTTTTATTTTCTTTCAATTTTGTGAATTACACTTTGCTTATGGTTTTGACATTTGAAATTAGATACAAAAAATAATTTATTATAGCAATATGAAAAAAAGACAACAATTAAAAAATCACTAATACTGAAACGCTTTATTTGTTCTGAAAACATTTTTCAAATTCAAATATTTTATAAATATTATTTTTCATCAAAACATTGATAACTCATTTATACTAAAATACATCAAGCAAAATATTGTGTTGATAAATATTTTTTCTTACTATTGGGATTGGAAATAATCTGATTTGATTTTAAGTTAATTCATAAAAGAAAAAAAAAAAGATGTTTGCAATGTTTTGGATTAATAAAGTTCATTATACTTTTCTTGAATAAAAAATTCATTTCATATTCTATAGATATTAAAATTGAAGAATTGTAACTTTTTTTTTCTCTCCGATACATTGATAACAAATCAATAGCATATTTGAAAAAAATATACATGAATATAAATAAAAAGTCATCATACAATTAAATGATAGTTGATTCAATAATAGTATTGTCTTTGCACTATTAACTGGAAATGGCTAATTGGTATTTCAAAACAAGTAAGTTGTATCTTTTAAAATTTGAAATTGAAGAGTTATTATTTATATTGTTACGTAATTGTAAATTGAACAATGTAATTAGTTGTGCTACTTCATCTTCACAAATTTCACTATACAGTTTTTTTTATTACTTTAGAAGCATATATACAAAATTACAAAATAAATAACATAGAAAAAATTTAATCATCTATTAAGTTATTTACTTTTATCGAAACGTAAAATTTATAACTATAAAAATGTATTGATCATCGGCTTGATCCGCCGCAACGCGCGGGCACACCCGCTTGTATATATATATGGTCTCAATCTTCCATGCCTGTAGTAAGGAAAATCATATTTTTTTCTATCTCAATATATATGTATAATTGATTATATTGAATATATATATATATATATATGCAAAATCATTTAAACTTTAATTAAGGAAAATCATTTAAACTTAAATAAAGGAAAAATTATTTAATGAAAATCTTTTATTATTTTTGGAGATTAACTTGATGCTTTTACACGGGATAAGACCTTATAAGATGAAGGTAGTGTCACTCAAATTAAATCATTAAAAGTGCTTATTAATCATGATTACTAATACTTTTATGAGCATAATTTTTTTTTTTTAACTTTTATATTCACAAAAGTCGTAATTTTAATTTATTTTTTTATATACATAGGAAAAACAAGAATTACACTCTTCTAAATTTTTCTTAATTTTCAATTGTTCATATTATCTTTACAGTCTCATCTTTAGTATAGCTCCCTCTCGGATATGTGAAGTTTAATTTTGCTTACCCATGTGTTACTAATTTTATACTAGACATCATTAAAGTTTTCTTAATCAATCATGTTGTAAACCTAGTCATGTTTGTCTCGAAAAAAGTAAGCCTCGAAATATTGAGCTTCAAAGTGTCGTCGAGAACAATACAATTTTTGAAGGCCATGTTGATGAATATATTATTATTATTCTCGTCCTAACTACTTGGCTCGATCTTTCGAATGAATAGCTGATGTGTGACTACTCTATAGCATTGTAGTTATTTCCGATTAATTAATTTGATGGCAAAGAATATATCTATAATAATATTTAATAGGCTATATTATTAGAACGCACATCACGCTTATTTTAGAGACTCATTGCAAGCAATTGCAAATCGATTGTCCCAAATCATCGCCGCCTATCATTGTAATACATTTGACAAAAACATCTCAACATCTTGTAAATGAATCTCTTAAAAAATATTAAATAGCTATAATTTATATTAAATAACGGTATTCAAAATTTTACCAAGAAATAAAAAATGTTACTAATTATTCATTTTTCCAAAACAATCACATAAAATTTACAAGATGGCTTTTAGAATAACAAAAATATTGTATGAACCAAGGTTTGAAATTTCGGGAAAACCGTACGGAAATCAGCCTGAAAACCGTTTTTTTTTCAAAGTTCCGGTACCGGTATGTACAAAACTGTTTCCTTTCCGTTTTTTTCTTGGTATAAACTAAGAAGTGCATGTAGAAATGGCTGGAGTTGGAGAAATAAACTTCGATTCTCAAAGATAAAAAGAAATGATATATCAACAAATTGCAGCTTCACTGGTATAAAATGGTAATACTAAGTATTTTTTTAAAAAAGCAACCATAGTGATAAGGGGAGACAAGTAAATTTGGGACGAGATACGATGAATCCGATGATCGCACAATGGTCTGTAATGGATTCACAGGTGTTTATTGATTGAGACAAGTAAATTTGGGATGAGATACGATGAATCCGATGACAAGTTAATTTAGGCTACATGTATTTTTTTTCAAATACAAATAAAACGTGTAAATGGTTTTTCAATAAGCGTGGATAAAAAAGAACTAATTTCAAAGCGTGCATGCAAAAACAAATTTCTCAATGATAATTCAAATTGGGATTCTACAATCTCCAGATTATTATTATTATTGTTATCATGCGACAAGAAAAGCTTAATGTAACAGAACAAGAAATGAGAGAGAGATAGAGATGTATCCCAATAATTTTTTAGTGGGCCTTGGGCTCGTATGTAAGATATGCTCTTCTCGGAAAAAATGGGTTAGAGATTTAGGCCCATATTCCACGTACAAAGCCTCACAATAGCCCACTCCAGTAAGCATTTTAAACGCTTTTTGTTTTGTTTTTCTGTCAAAATTACCAAGCTACCTTATTTTTTAAACTTTTTCCGAGAATATCAATTCTCATTCTTATTTTGGGAATACTAATTTTTATAGTTTTTTATTTGTTAGACTTATTTTTCTTTTTTATTAGACTTTTTTTATAGTTACTAGTTTTATCTAAAACTTTATTAGTTATTTACAATTTTATTTAAAATAATGGCAAGATCATCTGAAAACAAAAAAATAAGGTCTTTGTAGAGTGTTTAAAAATTGGATATTTAAGGAATTTTCCTTTTTTGTTTTGTTTTTTTAGAAAGTATTTAAAAGACATTGTCACCGAATTACTAGTCAGTAGTCACGTATCATGAAATACAACTACATTATTAACTATATTAGAAATATGTCACATCCACATTTGAACTTGAAAATCGTAAGTGTATTGAAAGATTATTAACAATCATACGTTATGAAAGATTTATCACATGGAGACGAAGTCAATGGCGTTTCACAGACACAAAAATATGAAGATAAAATATAAAATAAAAACCCAATAATCCAGCAAGTATACGAAAGTAATTAAATAGGAATTTCCATACATCAATATTTTCATTTCTTAATCTTCTATCTTGTACATACATTGGCCCTTTGGACTTAAACTTCCAGCTGTACATGTTACATGTATATGGTATGGTATTTTATAATAAATATTTCTTGATTTTTGACGTTTAGAGCGCACGTCATTTATTTGGTACACAACATGGATATCGATATTATTTATGTGTGACGACTAAGAAAAAGGAAATCCAAGCAATGGTGTTGCGTAAAGGCGGCCATAAATAATATCCAACTTAAAAAAGCAAATGAAACTACAAAACAAAATGACAAGGACATTAAGAATATAATAAGACGCCAAAAAAAATAATTTAATAATCCGTTAAAAAAATCATGGGAATTATTTGAATAGGATATGGCCAAAAAACATGAGCTTTAGTGTTAGTTGGATGATTAAAAAAATAATTATCTTATAGCAAAAAAAAAAAAAAAAAAAAAAACGACAGCTTAATATATCAAAGACTGAAAAAAGGATCAAACTTTACAGATTCTCAGACTCATACCTCTCCATCACTTTCATATTGCTGGGCATTTTTCTGAGGATCTCTGTATGTCTGAAATTCTCTCACCTTTTTTCTTTTCTTTTGGCTTTAATTGTGACGTTGACTTTTTTCATTTCAGTTCCGATGAAGTTCCGTAGCTCGGATAAACTGTTTTTTTTTTTGTTCTTTTCATTCATTTACTTATGTATTTAGAATTTTCACAATTCTTGTCGGTATGTCTTCTTGGTGGTCGAGAAGAACTGAAAATTAGCAAACATAGAATTATATTAGGAGGATAGTTTCATCAGCAGCAATGAAGAAGAGAAGAAAAGAATAGCAGATTTCTGGGGAATTTACAACATGCATAGGTTTTATTCAAAGCATTATTTATTAAAAAAAAAAAATATATTGACAAGCATCATAATTAACTTTTGACCTATAACAAAAAAAAAAAAAAAAAAAAATCCACGGAAATTGTAGTTTAAATAAAATTCTTGTACTGAGTTTTTGAAAACATGAATGTTTTTTTAGTTATTCTTATTTTGAGTTCAGATTTTCCTATGAAAGAACAAGCATTTTAATGAGCAATGCTAGCTGTTTTAAATTCACAGCTCAAATAATTAAACCTGCTCTCTAACACATTTTCTTTCCAGTGATTCTCAATGAATAATCTCCTCCATCATGTTTGAGTTGAAACAGGGTTGATGGGAAACTCGGAATCGTCGTACGACTCTTCTCCGGAAGATCTTCATTACCAACAACAACAACCACCAGAACCAGCTTTTTCTTCTTCTTCTTCTTCTCATTATCACCCGAGAGATTTGGGTCCCACAACAGCGAGCTTTCATCGGCACCAACAAGCTTCTCGCTCGGAGCCAGAGGCTCCGGCGGATTCGAGGATCAGGACTAAGCACCGCTCGCGCATAGCCGACAGCTTCGACTCTTTGGATGGGGTACTAATTAAATTACATAAACAAGAATTGATGTTCAATTTACCAAATGGGAAACCAATTTTGTGAGTTCATGTTTTGTGACTATATTATGTATTGCAGGTTGTTTCGGCTTTGAGAGAAGCGGGTCTTGAATCGTCGAATTTGATACTCGGCATCGACTTCACAAAGAGCAACGAATGGACCGGTAATCCAACGAATGGCCTTTGAATTGTTATGTAAAGCCATTGATTATTATTATTAATTTTTATTTTTTTTGTAGGCAAACATTCATTCCACAGAAAGAGCCTCCACTCGATAAGTAGTAGAACCCCGAACCCTTATGAGGAGGCGATCTCGATCATCGGAAGAACATTGTCTCCGTTCGACGAAGATGATCTCATTCCCTGCTTCGGATTCGGCGATGGTACAAATAACCCGGACAGTTCTCTTTTTTCCCACTTTTTTTTAACTTTTTTTTTTCCTTTGTGTAGCATCAACACATGACCGTGATGTGTTTAGCTTTTACTCCGATCACCGGCCATGTCATGGTTTTGCCGAAGCACTCTCACGATACAAAGAGATTGTCCCGCACTTAAGCTTGTCGGGTATTTATTTTATTTTTTTCAGCAAAATTAATCTCTTCCATTCTCTTTGTTATTTGTCACACGAATTTTATATGTATGTTTGTTCATATTTTTTTGGTTTGCCCTTTTGTTCTTTAGGCCCAACCTCGTTTGCCCCGATTATCGACGCTTCTATTGACATCGTTGAGAGAAGCAACGGTCAATACCATGTTCTCGTCATTATCGCGGATGGACAGGTATTACTAAGACTTTTCCTTATTTATTTACAATCACCCTTTCAAATACATGCTTTTATTTATTTTATTAACAATAATCTATAGCTTAATTAGCATACACGCCTATAACTTTGATTAGGTCACAAGAAATCCCGATATACCGCCCGGAAGGTTGAGCCCACAAGAACAATCGACTGTGAACTCCATAGTGGCTGCTAGGTAAATACATGTTAGGACCCCAAGGGTAATATTGCAATTAAAATTCAATATTTAATTGAATCAACTACTTACTATATAGGATGATGATGTCGCTAAATAACCAATTTAAAGTTATGAAGTTGCAAAATAGCCAATGTTTGTTTTAATTTAGTAAAATAGTCAAAATAGCCAAATTTACGATTTCAAAATTTTTTTGATCCCAAGATTAATTTTTTGAAAGTGATAAATTGTTTATAATAATCGTAAAAAAAATTAATCTTGGTTGTCAAAAAAATTTTGAAATCGTAAATTTGGCTACTTTACTGAAAAGTTGAAACTTTGATTATTTTGCTAATCAATAAGTTTCAAATGGCTATTTTGTACAATTTTTCATAGTATATATGAGAGAAGAGGGAAGGAAAAAGATAAGCAGATTTTGAGTCGAGTTGTGTGTAACCATCTTCCTATTTTGTAATGGATGATGTGAGTATGATTTTAGCAAGTCTCCGGGGTTCTAAGCGAAATGTTTTATAAACAGCCAATATCCTCTTTCGATCATATTAGTCGGAGTCGGAGACGGACCTTGGGATTCAATGCAACAATTCGATGATAACATTCCTCAACGCGCGTTCGATAATTTTCAGGTATATATGACTCGTTTATTTATCTGCGTAAGCCATTAATTACTAAAAAAAAATAAACAATATGCATTGGTGTTGAGTTTATTGCTAATATTAATCACTCTTTTGTGTTTGAGTCAATATGGCACATATGTTCTCTCTGAAAAAGGTGTGTAATATAGGAAATCGATTCTTTGACGGGTTTTTCGTAGCTTGAGCTTCTAAATAAAATATTTTTCTATTGATTCGAATTTTAGTGATTGTGAAATGTACTTAGTAAATGTGCTCCAATGTACTAAAATTGAGAAGCCAATAACAACAAACATAACGCTCAATTTTAGTATTTGAATACAGAGTTGACTTGATTGACAATTTTTTTTGTTCAGTTTGTCAACTTCACAAAAATCATGTTGGAAAACACGGAGCCTTTGAAGAAGGAAACGGCTTTCGCGCTCGCGGCCCTGATGGAAATTCCGCTTCAGTTCAAAGCCACTCTGACCTTAGATTTCAATAAGTAAGCACAAAGTCATAAATGACAATAATAATTAATATAAGATCGTAATTCCATGTATATATATATATATATATATATATATATATATATATATATAGTGGAGAAAATGTAGGAGGTAGACGGGCTAGGCTGCTTCCGCCTCCACAAAAAGTGGTGGATCACGACAATCGTGTGATTTCGATGCCACAGCCGATAGAGTTAGCAACGGCGAGTGAGGCAACGGGTGGTTCAAAGTCAGCTTCGGAGGAACCGGTGTGTCCGATTTGTCTCACAAATCCGAGGAATATGGCATTCGGATGCGGTCACACGGTGAGTATGCTCCATTAGGAAAATAGCCAACTTAAACGTTTGATATTGCTAAATAGTCGACTTTTGGTAAATAGTTATTTTCATGTATTTACAGACAAACGTAAATATTAGATAAATAGTCACCTCCATATATTAGGTCAAGTCATTATTTACGGTTATTTACCTAAAATTTACCAAACGGTGACCATTTAACAATGTCAAACGTTTAAGTTGGCTATTTTTTTAATCTTTCAGTTTTTTTTTTTACCGCGTGTATGTAAAACGGATTTAATTCTAGACAACATTACGTTTGCTTAGTTTTCTTAACCCAGGCTTAGTGATTGTTTGGTCATTGCGAAATAAAAAGGTCATATAAAAGTTATATGTCCGTGTAAGAAACCAAAAGACCAAGTCCTAATTTCTAGGTGGAAGGTCATAAAATCGCCGGATTGAAGTTCGATATTTTTTTGCATAAGATTCTTTTTAATTTTTTACTGCAATATATTATGCTCCTTTATTTTTTGTTAGTATATGTATTATGCTCTTGTTATGGCCAGGATTTTGTTTTTCATTTTACTAATTTGGCCTTCATTTTTTTTTTACTTGTTCAAAGACGTGCAAGGATTGCGCCATGACCATCTCAGTGTGTCCGTTGTGTCGAGAACCCATTTCAACACGCCTCAGACTCTACACTTAAATTTCATATCAAGTAATAAAAATGCTTCTTAAGCGTATTTATTCAACTTGAGATCTCATCACTGTGAGATGTTTCTAGCCAACGATTGTAGATATAGTGAATATTTTTTACGATGTGCCATTGTTCTCTTTTGTTCGAAGAAAAAAACGTCTCAGTTACTTTTATTGTAAAATGGTTTGTATCACTAGTTTACGAATGGATTATTTATCTTGATTTTGGTGCTTCTATACGAATTTTTTCGAGCCACTACTATTGAACAAAAGAAAATAAATTAAAATAAATAAATAAACGGATGAACTAATTCTTCCAAGAGTGATAATTATTTAGTTACACTACACAATACGCAAAAAACACAAAATTTACAAATGCCACGAACATTACAATTGACATAAATTAGTGAATGAATATAAATAAAGTGGGGGAAGAAAAAAAAAAAACCCTTCAAATAAAACAGTTGGAGAGTCATCGTCCGCTAAAGAAAACCTCTAAAAATGTACAAGCTACCATGATAAAAATCTTTCTCAGCTACAACAACATCTTTAAGTTCTAAGTGAGTATCAAAAATTCTATAAACTTGGTTATTAAAAAGGAAATATCAGTTGGGATGAACTATTAAGTAAACATACCAGTAACAACTTCAGAGATGAAAAACAAAGAAATCTCAAAAGTTCCACCGGTCAAGTAGTTGCTTTGCTTCGGTCATATCTTTTTGTGCCTTCTTTCGACGATAAAAGATTGGACAATCCCGACTGAGAACGAGTCAAAGAAAGAAGATAAATAACTGACTAACTCCAAATGTATCACCAAAAAAAAAAATGAAGAGAGAGTGACCTTGTGCAAAGCACGTCCTGGTGAAGAGAGCCTTGACACTCTTGACATTGTGTCCAGAGCCTCCCAAAAAGCATCTCTAGCTCCGACACTACAAGCATTTTAGTCACTGTTAAAATTGAGCTCATACTTGAAAGATGTTTAGACATAAAAGAGAAAACGAACCGCTAGCCACGTTTTTGCAGTAAAGTTCGGCTTCTCTTCCCTTGCAGTGAGAGCAGACAGTCTTGTCTTTACTACTGGGTACAGAAACACAGCATTGGCATAGATAGTATTAGGTTTGTTCAGGAAAAAAAAAATAAAAAAAAACCTCCTCTGATTGTAAATTTTATTCCTAAACATCAGACTAAAACAGTGTACGTCTATATCATAAACTAATTCTTCTCAACCACGAATCTAAAAAGATCAGACCTCGGAAATTGCAACATAACAACACACCTCGGTTGGTTGAATTGTATGTTCTATGAAAACCAACATATGAGATCAAATTTTCAAATCCATACCAATGTTCTTATCAACTAGCAAAAGGGTCATACAGAAATAGTTTTGATAATAACTACAAGTCCAAGAAAAAGTGGCTAGTTAAGAAAACAATATTCAGGAAAATGAGTGTTTATCTTATGAACAGCTAATTATTAACATAAAATGTGTATAAGCAATAAATTCATTGAACAATACCTAAGTAAGGCTTTGCAGCCTATGCAGCTGAGCTGCTTCTTGGCGAACTTCATTATACCACTATTGGAAGGTGTAGATATAGAGATCGATCGAGTATGACTTCCATGGAGAAGCTCCCGGCTGGCATTCTTCAGAATAGGCTCAAAGATTCTTAAAATTGGCTGTACCAGACATGGGTGAGGATAGGTGAGGATGGAATACTCACGATAAACATTTTTTCAACATTATTTAGTAATCGCGATCAAGAAACTAACCTTGCTAATCTGATTTTCAAGATAATAATGAGGGTCTATCGGTATGTTATTCTCTAGAACGTAAATGGGATCTTCTGATTTCTCGTACGCCTGCACATGAGCATAATTTTTTGGAGCACCACAAGCATAAGAATAACAAAAAAATAATAGTAAAAAGTATATATTATAGAACAAAGAAAAAAAGAATGACCTTAGCCCCTTTTGCTCCTTTAATAATGACATATGGAACTCGATCTCCAACATTTGGAGCAGTGGCAGGATCTCGCTGACCATGAAAGACAATTAACCGTTAAGCAATTGGTCATCCTTTTTTTAAAATCGAAAGAGTTATGTTACGTTATCATTTCTCTTATTTTTTTCGCCATAGGGATTATTCGTTTAAAAAAAACATATATATGTGGTTGAAATGAAGTAAAAAGGAAGGACACCGTAAGTTTAAAAAAAAAAAATCTTGTCTAGTTTATCTTTGTACATTCATTCACCAGAACCAATCGGAGGGAGATAAGTTGGATATAGGGCGGTTAATAGACCAAACAAACTTGAAGTAGTTGATTTAATGAAGCAAAAAATAAACCTTTCGCATTCGCTCAGCGAGCTCAACGTGAGCTGCCTTAACTTCATAGTCCTCTCCAGTCTTTGTCAGACCCTGAATGTGTAAGAACAACTCGTGTTGACATATCAGCCATGAAGTATTTTACAAGTACATGATCTGTGGAGACTTTATTAAACACTACCTTTGTGATGACCAGAAGTGACAAGTCCATACGGTTCATAAGAAGATCTGCAATGGTATTCTTGACATACTGAACTGCACCAGGGACATCCCTGTCAATTAGTAGTTTGTGCAGGGACTCATTTACCAGATTTTTTACCAGCAAGCAATTGTCTCTCCGGACGGTCTCAATACCTGTCGAGCAAAACATATGAATCACCAGCAATTCCAACTGAACACGGGAAAGAAAAAAAAAGATGCTTAGGTATTTTACCTTTAGTGTCCATTTTATCAAACTTCTCAGGGTTTGTCCAATACAACCCAGCATATCTCTTCTTGCTGATCAAAAGATATGGATAATAAACCTTCTCAAACTCTAGCTTGATAGGCTGCACGTAAAAATTACCGGGAAAGAAAATGGAGAAATGAAAGGAAATTAGTCAGATGCAATAGTGTTCGAGGTAAACTAAACATTCATTTTACAGCCTTATCTTCTTCTTAGCTAAATTTCACAGGTTAGTCGATCAAAATAAATAAATAAACAAAAATTAATAACTCATACCTTGATGAAAGTTCCACTAATGTAGTCAGCCGCTTCTTTCCCCAAGTTCATTGTGGCTTCCACTGTTGACACACCAAACTGCACCATAACCGAATCTGTGTCTCCATATATTACCTGAATTCGTAGTTATGCTCTCATTCATGCTAGTCGTAACTAGAACTATTAAATCAGTCATGCAACACTACAGCATAAATACAAGATATTCACCTCAGCATTGTGTTCATAGCCCGCAAGCGTTGTAAATTTATCTTCTACAAGTTTTTTGGTGTGCTCAATCATTTGCCGACCTTCATAATGCAGTTAACCGATCAGACGAAGCAAAATCCACCAAAACTTCTCTTTAAAGTCACCTAGTGGAACTAGTTTACAGAAAACGAATATTTACCATAGCTAGTAACACTTGAAGATATCTCTAAACACGGCAGCTGACCAACAGTAGCGCCAGTAAATCCATACACCGAATTCGCACTTATCTGGAAGAACGAGATTGCGGTCGAATTTAGGGCAAAGAAAATTAGAGAATTGCACAGCTTAATAATAACACTCATGAAGGAAGGTTAACATTTGGTTTTGCAGATGGCTTACTTTCAGCGCCAGTTGGCGACCATCGAGCACAGCCTTCTCAAGGGGATCCTTTGCCTCCTAGGAAATTTGAAAAGAGCTCATAAGCAGACATGTTTGTGGAAGCATACTTTGGAATAAAATATGACATACAACAACAAAAATAGAACAAAACGGCATCAAATACATGGGCTAATTTACGAAAAATTAATGATACCTTCAAGGCAGCTTTTGCTCTTTTACGTGCAGATAAAAGTTCTTCGAGAATTTCAGGAAGGATTCCCTAAAGAAACACAATGCAAATATGTATCCTTTTTAACTAGATGAAAAAGGAAAAAAAAAAAAAAAAAAAAAAAAAAAAAAACTAAACGAGGAAGCAAAAACAGAAGTCTTGTAACTGCGGTGCTAGAATTTTACCTTCTGCAAATTTGATTTAACAAATGTTTCACCAGACGGGGTTCGATTAACAGATTCTGGAGGGAGGTTGAGTTTACGGGCATCTTCAGGCGTCACCTTCAAACAAAGAAAAGTAACACATATCGTAAGAAATCGTTGACTTGATTTGGGAAAATAGATGGTTGGCTTGATTAGAACCAAGAAATGGAATAATTTACAGGAATTCACATAGGAACTACCAGAGTGCAGTAGCACAAATTATATGCCATCATAATAGATGGATACAAGGATGCAAAATCCAATGTTGCAATTGGTTTATCATAATATCCAGCTCTTGCCTCCAAAACCTACAGTTTGTAAATTTCATCAATTAAACAAAGCAAAAATGGAATAGACAAATTAATCAAGTGAAGCCAGCATAACTTTCCACGCACGAAAATAAAAAATTAAATTCGCCAGTTGTAAAGAGAACAAGAAAGAAAGAGTCCAGTGATTTATGATGAAAAATTGAGTGATATCCTGTCTGGAAATCTAAATTAGCTAAGTGTATGAAAATGGTATGAGTTACACCTCTAGATACAACTACCATATTTGTCTTCAACATGGTTTTCCATATGCAAAGTGCAAGTCATCACAAGTGAACTCGCAAAATCTTCATAGCAGTAAACTAGAAAATTTTATAACCTAAAACAAGTCTAACAACGAAAGACAATGTTACAGGAAATTATATCATGTAATCTGGCCAAGACAGTGGCTAAGCCTATAAGAAAATCCTTTGGTCAGTTTTTTTTTTTTTTTTTTTTTAGAACTCAATTAAAACAAAAGGAGAAAAGAAAGCTTTTACTATGAAAAAGCAAGATACAAGCTAAAGGGCACTAGGCCAATCTCTAGAAAGGGAAGCTAGACTATAGGAACGAAACTCGGACTCAAGGGTAGCAAGCCAAAAACCAATATTGCGGAAAAGACTATCCCAAAGGCTATCGAAACAGGGGACCAAAGATAGCACGTTACCCACAATAATACATACTGAGGGACCAAAGATAAATCTTCAGGTAAGGATACAGGTCCAAAGTAAATCCAGCAAGCAAATTCATATTTAGCGAAACAAAATTAGTAGGACAAAAGTGAACTTACAGTAGCACCTTCATACGTTCCCTGTTCTGATCCCGCGTGTTTCACATTTGGAATAACGAGATTCTTTTCCTTTGCCTTCCTAAGAAGTTGCGAAAGTACCTGAAGCCAAGGAATTAAAACCTCAAATTTGTTAAACTTTTTTGCTATTCTCAACTTAAGTTTTGCTAATTGAATATAAAAGGTAATGTTTAGACCTTAATGCTCTGCCCTCTGGAAAGAAGAAATGAGATGGGAACACCTGTAACTCGAGCCATCTCCACATAATTATAAATGTACATGAGTTTGTCGAAAAGCCTTTGCGGGAGATACGCATCCTACATGGACATAAGTCAAGCTTTTCTATCATTTTTATGTTAACCCAGAAACTCAGGTTCTCTGATCAGACTCAAACTTTACATAATGGAACCCACACAAGTACATATTTATGTAGTTCACTCAGAATTTAACACGACCATTGGATTTCTATGCCATATGGAGGTTAAATCCCAATGCATATAACATGTGGAATGAAGTTTTGATAAAAACAATAGTTTCAATATAAGAGTTCGTAATAAAGTCACTGCCAAAATTATGTAACATAAAGGGAAGGCAGAGATATGTTTAGGTCAATTAATGGAAAGGGAAATGTCAATGCCAAACTCCAAAAATAACGAGGCTTGTTTCTATAAGAATTAACCGTATTTGACTATTTTCTTATTTTCAAGTTTTACCAGACAGAATTAAGATAATGCAAACCATGGAAGGCTAGACCAAGAAAATCCTGTTAAGGAAGAGGCAACATAAGATTCCAAATATTCTAGGTATACACCTTCAGACAGTATACAGCAAGACGTCTTCTGGTTTCCGAATTTCCATTCTGTAGATCAGATATAATTGAATGGTGGACATCCTCTTTCTGCACAGATGAAAGCTACATCATCAATGTCCATTTTTACCTTGAATTAAGTTCACTTCAATGAGTTAACATAACATAAATAAATAAAACATTTCTATCCTCTTGATTTTCAAATTGGGAATCAGATCAATTTGGGAGAAAAGAGGATAGATCCTTCTGGACACGTACCCAGCATACACATGTGACAAGCAAGACAACACAAAAAAAAACTGATAACAGCTCTTAAGTCTCACCTGCTCTGAAAGAAAGTGTGCTGAGACAGAATTCAGTGAGTACGAACTTAATTTATAATCTCGTTGCATTGCCTACAACAAAAGCAAAGGCAGATCAGTAGATGCCAATGAAGGCAGATCACAACAGTGTGTCTAACATAAGACCGGCTAGCCCAAGTTTTTCAAATTCATATACTAGCAACCATCTCATAATCACGTGGTTTCAATCACAACATTAACAGAGATCTTGTCCAATGATAACGTGTAAAAGGGTTTAAGAGCTTGGAGATTAAAAATGATAAATAAATAAAACTTTACCTGGAGCAAATCAAATTGGACTCGCCCCTCAATCGCTACTTCTTTACTCTCCCGGGTACCATATTGTCTGGGGCAGCAAGTTAAAAGGTAGCAAGAAACATAAAACATAAATGAGCTTCAAAGTTCAGCAAATGCAAATAAGAATATATATATATATATATATATATATATATAACAATTGAAAAAGAGTTGCAATTTGCTTGATCGAATGATTCATGAAAGCTTTATCTACTTTTGAGGCCATTTGAAAACTCAAGAACTTTCCATTTAGCCTGCTGCTTATGTGAATGAAAATTACATAAATTATTGACAAAATTCCCAATAATCATGGAGCAAAAGGTCAAATGTATAGGCTCAAGGTAATATATACACTGACGAGTAGAAGTTTATTTCATTTCAGCAACAAGATGCAGTAATGTTTAATTACCTTGAAGAAAAAGTAGTATCTTTGACTCGAACCCTGCTGTTTCTGACACGACCAAGTATCGGAAATTCTGCTATACCCAGCGATTCAGCTCTCTGTGAACCGAAAATACATACACTTTAATCTCTCATAATACATGGAAAAACAAGAACACACAAGATCGTAACACTTCAAAAGGTTAAAATTATCCATAGCCATACTTTAGCAACATTAATTAAGCTGGCAAGTTTTTTTTTTTTAAACGGCAACTTTCTATTAAGCTTGGCAAGTTAGTCAAGTTAAAATTTTATTTGAATTGGAGTAGAATTGGGGAATTGATTCCTTATGGCCATCTACAACTAAAGATGAGTACTTGTCTCAACTAACGCACCCAAAATGACAGGAATCACTTACCAGAGAAGAAACACGAGCAATCTAATTACTAAAAAAAAAGGGGAAAAAAATATTGAGATATTTACCAATTGAAATAAGAAAAAATATCAAGAAATGTTTACCAATTGAAACAACTACTCCAGTTCTATATCTCATTAACACTGACCAATACAAGAAATGGATGTACAACATTATCCAAGTTCAATTCATATCTAAAGCTCATATAGCCTAACGATGAATGAAAAGGTGGAAGTATAGCACATATAAGACAATGAATTCTAACAGTGAGAATAAAAAACATACCTCTATAAGATAGGGCAAATCAAATTTGCAAATATTGTACCCAATCATTATGTCGGGGTCAAGTTGATTAATGAAATCCTGTCAGAAGATCAAAACGTCAGACTTTATTTTTTACCATGACGTAACTTTAATTTAAACATTAAAATTAATAAATCATCATACACATCATACTAGTATAAGTCATGAAGATTATTCACACCACATCAGATACGTAACTATATCAGTTGAAATTATAAAACAAAAACATGATCTCTGATTAACTTTATATCAAATCAGCTTTACTTTACAATTTGTTCTAATTTCGATAGTTAATGAGGATGACAAACACAATTCATGATCATCTAACTAAATATATATATATATATATATATATACATATATATATATATATATATATATATACATATATATATATATATACATATATATATATATATATATATAAATGCATTATTAGATGTGTTTCCATGTGTGTGCTTATAGAAACATCGAGACACGTATAATAGCTGAAAGGAGCTCTAATGTGATAGAAATTCACAAGTAAATGACTGACTAACGATGCACGAATTCCCATGGAAAATGATATAACCTCAAGCTTTAGGAAAATTAAAATGACTGAAAATTGTTCTATGAATGTGCAATAGGGAAGTTAGACATTCAACTAAGGCAATAAGGTTGTCAAGCTACATTTGCCACCAAAACAAAATGGATATGAATAACTCTCATGGATCCTTTATCTTATATATCTGTGAAGTATAATAAAAAAAAATCATAGGCAGTTTTTATTTTATTTTGAGACACGTGGTATAATAAAGATTTGTTTTTGTTTATGAAGACAGCAAATGCTAAAACAAATACCCTCCAAGCCAGTAAAACTTCTCTTTCTGTATCGAAGGATATCACGTCCACACCAACTATAGGAGCACATGACTTCAGGGTCATAACATTTTGGATAAATGGCTTACTCTCTCCCTGTAAAGTAACTAGATTGGCAATCTGAGAAGAAAAGAGAATTGTCAGTTTGATTACAAACTGAATAATAATACGACAATGATTCTTATATCACTGAAGCAGATAACTACCTGGATGACAGGATCATGGCTAGGCTCAGGGAAGTGACCTTTACGGCCAGCACATTCAATGTCAAAACTCACTATCCGAAATGGAGCCATCTTCGAATACTCTCCTTCAGGGGCATGGCTGATCAGTTCTGAGTATCTAAGAGCAGTTAAGGAAGATTTTCCACGAAAAAAACCTGCTGATGAAGACAAAGGAAGAAGAAGAAAATAGAAAGCATGTGGCTAGCTATAAGAACAAAATACAGTGTCTTTGCAAACAAAATGAAAATTGTTTAAACCTGGCTAGGATAATGGAACAAGATCAAGAAATTAAAACTCAATTTTATCAGCAGTCTCAGATATACAAAGCCCACCCTTTTTCAACTAAATACATTGTGAGCAACGCTCATTCTTCCCCAACTCTATATCAAGTCACTTTTTTTAGGTCATCCTTCTCATCCTTAATCTCATCTGAAGGCTAAGATAAGCTGGTATTTCTTCTGAAGCAAACAATCATACAAAGAATTGAGGATTATCTTGCACAGGTAACAATAATATAAAATAAAACTTAGTGAGCTTTCTTTGTGACCTATCAAGTGGCTCTCATCTATAAGGATACAGGCAATCGAACTCCAATTGACAATATGACAAACTATTTGCAGCCTTCTTATATTTTGTGGCAGGTGCTTCAATCCAGTTGCCACCCACCACATTGCAGTCGATCATAAAGCGGAGAGCAAAAAGAACATTGCTTTCGTATGTCAAGAAGCTCTTCATACCCAAACCATCAATTTGTATACCTCTGTCAAGAATACCTGCCATTTCAGGAGCATAATATCAACAATCTGCAGTCGTCACAGTCCTTGTATGCAAGGCTAGAGTTTGCCTTAAGAATCCAACTGTAGGTATCAGATTTCTCTGCACAATTCATTACTCAGAAGAAGGCGACTCAAAAAAGTAAAAAGAGCAAAAAAAAAAACGATTCCCAACCGTGAAAACCAGTAAACTGTCTAACATAGACAAAGATGGGACGTTACCACGACAGCTGGCTACCATTGTGGGAAGAGCAACAACAATTTTAAGGAACGGATATGAACTCTGCTGCTGGTAGTACATTATACTCCTTTTCTGAACCATCTCAATTCGCTGAATGAACTTAGGTACCCTGCTGTTTCTATTTGCCTCTCGCATCCTGCCCTGAAGCAATTATGATTCCAAGCGCAACAAAACCCCTTAGACTACATATTCAAAATAGCAGTCTTTATTGGTTGAGTGATCAAAGCAAATACCTCTAGAGCTTGATGAAACTGGGAAATATCATCGGGTCCCATCCCTTGCGGACAGCTGATGTAGAAATATGGCTCAAATCCGTGAACATTGCAACAGACGCTATGTCCTAGAAATTATAATTTACAGAAATTAAGATACAACTAAACCATCTATATTTCTAATTATATGAGAAGGTGATTCACATACATCAAACTCCTTGGTGGAAGTCAAAAATCAGATAAAGGATGAATATCATGAAAGACAACCGTGGAAACAGAGAAATATCGCTTCTTTATTCTTAGGCAAAGTTATGCTTTGTTTTAACAAAATACTGAATACAGAATACAGACCATACTGCCACATTTCGACTTCTAGTTAATCCCACTATTAGTCTTATAGACCTCTCACGTGCCCCGAGTGAGACGGAAGTCGAGAAGACAGATTTCTTTTCCGGTCAAACAAAAAAATTAAGCCCGATATACTTAAAATTAAACCCATTATCTTCTTTTACTTTTCTCAGTAAAAAAAAAAAAAAAAAAAAAAAAAGCCCTCTAAGTTGGCTGTGAACCCATTTCATCGAGAAAAACAAAACTACGATCATCCTTGTATTCCTCTAAAGAACTCCGCAATATGAATCCAACAATGAAAAGAAAAAACCTCACCTTCTTTCGTTACACCGAAAATCCTGATGATGGCGGCGGGACCCGAAGAACTCGGCATCAACTCTCTGTGACTCTCGCCGATCACATAATCAATCTCGAGTTGTTGAAAAACTACAAATGTTCAAAATTCACACAAACACAAATCAAAACCCTAATTCGCCTCGAATAGCAATCAAAAGGCAAAATGAGAAATCCAAAACCCTAACTCACCGACGTTCTCCGTTCCGGCAGCAAAGGAGGCGGATAGAGCTGGTCGCGTCCACTTATGGCTTCGGATCACAATACCGGCGACGTCGCCGGCGGCGGCGAGGGTTTCGTCCAGGAAGAAGTCCTCGTCAAAGAATTCCTCCTCCTCCGCCGCCGCGGCGTGATGCTTCGGAGGATTCACCGGCGTCGGTTGCGGAGTCGGAGGCGGGCGTTTCCGGCTTCCGCCGTTGTTCATGGCTTCGGGTTTGGCGGGAATTTCAGGACAGAGAGAGAGAGAGAGAGAGAGAGAGTGACGATGGAAAAAGTGAGTGGATGTTTCCCGCCAGTTTTTAGAGGGTTTATGTAGGACGGGTCACGTGACTGGCACGTGATTTTGCAACTAATTGCTTGGCGTTTGACACAAATGCCGTATGTAAGGGAGTTTTTTGGACAGCATTATCTTCTTTCTTGGAATAGTGACTTTTAGTTTTAGATGCTCGATTTGAGTTTCTTACAGAAATTTAGTTTAGGACTCTCTTGAAGTTTAACATGTCGATTTGATAACAAGTGGAAATTGTCCGTTTTTTTGTCCTTTCTCGCGGAAATAACATTATTAGTGTTTTTGTTATGAATTATTTTTTTAAAATTGGAAATAGTCATTTTTTTTATATTGTTTGTTATTTTGGATTCTATTTGGCTTTATTTATTGTTTGCAATATTGATTATTAGCTGGACGTGATTTTAAAAAAATCTAAAAATCTCAATTTTTAATTTTTAGAGCATGAAAGGGTATTCAATAATCTTCCTTACAAAAATTGATCAGCGAAGAAACAAATGTAAACGAAGAAACTCTTATTTCGTTTCAAAAAAAAAAAAAAAAACTCTTATTTATGTTGATGGAGATAGCTGAACATAACCGTATAAAATGTTTTTACAAAAATTATGTATCATTGTAGAAGCTTCCATTAGCTTGCATATGATTTGTTTAATTGTTAGTTTTTGTTTCTTTTTCAACCATACTTTTGTGACATGATACCCAATTCGAAAAGGTGTATACAATTTTTTTACTACATGTGTATCTTAATAAAAAAAAAATGTTAAATAATTGGTCTATGTGACAAAAGTGAAAAACTTTTCTAGTTTTCACCAAAAGAAAATAGCATAAATCGAAAGGCTCGAAGAAATCAACAAGTTTAAAGAACCCGAAAGAACAAAGGACACGAAGAGCTTGAAGGAACAAAAAATGAGAAGATCCCAAAAGATAAAACGAACCCATAAACCACTTCCGAAGAAACAGCTCAAGTAACGATCGACTTCACTATCTTTCAATTCACGTGCGATCATAGGGTCCGGCCCTATATCGAGCCACATGTGATTCTAAGTGTTTAACTCAAAACGGCGTTAACAGTAGCTAAACTCATAAGTCACATAATCGTCATCTAAGGATAAATCTAACGAACTGCTGACCTCTTGGAAGCACTTTTTTTTGGTATCGTGTTTTGTTGTCAATCGTACGCATCGCAACAGAAAAATCTATGGCATTGGTTGATGTTAACATTTCAGGTCCCCCTAAACTTCGAATAAAGCAACCGAGTTTTATCCAACCGGGACGTCCATCGGGATTCTATTGATACATTATATTTTATATTGTAACTATATGTTTGTAAAACATATTTATTTCATGAACAATTTCATTATATTTCATTCATTATGGAACATTTATGCTAGATATGTATGATTTGAAGTGTTTTAAATTTAAACTACATTTATATATATATATATATATATATATATATATATATATGTGTGTCTGTGTTTGTTTCGTCACATTATTTCCGTCAACACGTCGGTTTTCCATCGAAAACGGCATTTTTTTCCTTGCTCGGAATAACACCTGATGATGAGTGCCATGGCGATTTCCTCGTGGATCTCGATACCCTCAAACGGTTGAAAAAAAGTTTTTGAAGACAAAACTAGAGAAAATTATATTTAAAAAACTGTTTGGTATTTCTGTTTGGTAATACCAACCAGATATTTAAACTCTCAGCATATAATATCATCAGCATGTGATATAATCTAATTTCCATCTATTTCAATTCAATCTCTAACTCAATACCAATTCATAATTCAATTCAGCTACAAAAATCACATTAAACATTAGGAATCGATTATTTATTTGAAGATAAAACTAGAGAAATTTATATAGACTTATGTGTTTCGAGACGTCTCGGAGATGCACAGACGAGTTCCTTAAGAACCAATTTAAATCTTTTTGGCGGAAGGGGTATTGTAGAGCGCTATGTGAGCCGGGCATCCTAGGACCCTTTGTGGTGTAGGGTCGTTGGTTGGAAGCCTCCTTATCATTTTGATGAATGACAAACATTATCCACATCGGTTCGTATTGCTGAGCAATTAGCTCCCATTTTTCCATGAGCTTGTTGTCAATCGTACGCATCGCAGCAGAAAAATCTCTGACATTGGTTGATGTTAACATTTCAGGTCCACCTAAACTTCAAATAAATCAACCGAGTTTTATCCAACCGGGACGTCCATCGGGATTCTATTGATACATTTTATTTTATATTGTAACTATATGTTTGTAAAACATATTTATTTCATGAACAATTTCATTATATTTCATTCATT
Source organism: Urtica dioica subsp. dioica (assembly GCF_054948205.1). Taxonomy (NCBI): domain Eukaryota; kingdom Viridiplantae; phylum Streptophyta; class Magnoliopsida; order Rosales; family Urticaceae; genus Urtica; species Urtica dioica. The sequence continues at coordinate 2,919,521 of NC_142759.1, forward strand.
ATGGAACATTTATGCTAGATATGTATGATTTGAAGTGTTTTAAATTTAAACTACATTTAAATATATATATATATATATATATATATATATATATATGTTTGTTTCGTCACATTATTTCCGTCGATACGTCGGTTTTCCATCGAAAACGGTATTTTTTTCCTTGCTCGGAATAACACCCGATGATGAGTGCCATGGCGATTTCCTCGTGGATCTCGATACCCTCAAACGGTTGAAAAAAAGTTTTTGAAGACAAAACTAGAGAAAATTATATTTTAAAAAAATGTTTGGTATTTATGTTTGGTAATACCAACCAAATATTTAAACTCTCACAATATAATATCATCAGCATGTAATATAATATAATTTCTATCTATTTCAATTCAATCTCTAACTCAATACCAATTCATAATTCAATTCAGCTACAAAAATCACATTAAACATTAGGAATCGATCATTTTTTTTAAGATAAAACTAGAGAAATTTATAGACTTACGTATTTCGAGACGTCTCGGAGATGCACAGACGAGTTCCTTAAGAACCAATTTAAATCTTTTTGGCGGAAGGGGTATTGTAGAGCGCTATGTGAGCCGGGCATCCTAGGACCCTTTGTGGTGTAGGGTCGTTGGTTGGAAGCCTCCTTATCATTTTGATGATTGACGAACATTATCCACATCGGTTCGTATTGCTGAGTCATTAGCTCGCATTTTTCCATGAGCTTGTTGTCAATCGTACGCATCGCAGCAGAAAAATCTCTGACATTGGTTGATGTTCACATTTTAGGTCCCCCTAAATTTCGAATAAAGCAAACGAGTTTTATCAAACCGGGACATTCATCGGGATTCTATTGATACATTTTATTTTATATTTTAACTATATGTTTATGAAACATATTTATTTCATGAACAATTTCATTATATTTCATTCATTATGGAACATTTATGCTACATATGTATGATTTGAAGTGTTTTAAATTTGAACTACATTTAAATATATATATATATATATATTAAATTTGAACTACATTTAAATATATATATATATATATATATATGTGTGTGTGTGTTTGTTTCGTCACATTATTTCCGTCGATACGTCGGTTTTCCATCGAAAACGGTATTTTTTTTCCTTGCTCGGAATAACACCCGATGATGAGTGCCATGGCGATTTCCTCGTGGATCTCGATACCCTCAAACGGTTGAAAAAAAAGTTTTTGAAGACAAAACTAGAGAAAATTATATTTTAAAAAAATGTTTGGTATTTATGTTTGGTAATACCAACCTGATATTTAAACTCTCACAATATAATATCATCAACATGTAATATAATCTAATTTTCATCTATTTCAATTCAATCTCTAACTCAATACCAATTCATAATTCAATTCAGCTAAAAAAATCACATTAAACATTAGGAATCGATCATTTTTTTAAGATAAAACTAGAGAAATTTATAGACTTACGTATTTCGAGACGTCTCGGAGATGCACAGACGAGTTCCTTAAGAACCAATTTAAATCTTTTTGGCGGAAGGGGTATTGTAGAGCGCTATGTGAGCCGGGCATCCTAGGACCCTTTGTGGTGTAGCGTCGTTGGTTGGAAGCCTCCTTATCATTTTGATGATTGACGAACATTATCCACATCGGTTCGTATTGCTGAGCCATTAGCTCCCATTTTTCCATGAGCTTGTTGTCAATCGTACCCATCGCAGCAGAAAAATCTCTGACATTGGTTGATGTTAACATTTCAGGTCCCCCTAAACTTCGAATAAAACAAACGAGTTTTATCCAACCGGGACGTCCATCGGGATTCTATTGATACATTTTATTTTATATTGTAACTATATGTTTGTAAAACATATTTATTTCATGAACAATTTCATTATATTTCATTCATTATGGAACATTTATGCTACATATGTATGATTTGAAGTGTTTTAAATTTGAACTACATTTAAATATATATATATATATATATATATGTGTGTGTGTTTGTTTCGTCACATTATTTCCGTCGACACGTCGGTTTTCCATCGAAAACGGTATTTTTTTCCTTGCTCGGAATAACACCCGATGATGAGTGCCATGGCGATTTCCTCGTGGATCTCGATACCCTCAAACGGTTGAAAAAAAGTTTTTGAAGACAAAACTAGAGAAAATTATATTTAAAAAAACTGTTTGGTATTTATGTTTGGTAATACCAACCAGATATTTAAACTCTCAGCATATAATATTTAGCAAACGTAAATTAAGTTGTTAGATCCTTAAGAATAAGGAATAAATGACATTTTTACCTTATAAAGTTTGAACTACATCACCTATAGCAATGTACTATTCTTAATATAAAATCGAACAACTTGCCCTTTAATATCACGTTTGTGTCAACGTTTCAAGATTATTTGAAAATTAGCCAATAAGCATGATATGTGTCAATTTGTGCATTTTTATTATGCTCATTTTATCCTTTTGATTTTTTTTTTTTTTTGTAATTTATTTATTCAATTTGTTAATTGATTGATTTTGCATATATATGATTATATTTACTTGTTCATTGTTAATCGCGTTTTTGGATTAACATTCAGAATCATCCGTGATTCGATTTAGGGTCGGACCCTATGACCGTACATTGGTCAAGTGTGGTGAAGTTATTCTATTCTTGTCATCCTTGCCTCACCGGAAAGTGGTTTCCGGCTCCTTGTCACTTCACAAATAGTCGGCATTCATGTTCTTCACGTTTTTCGTGTTCTTCAACTTGATAATCAAGAAACATGAACTAGGGGGCGCGGAGGCTTTTCCCCCCGACGCGCGTTCCGACGCTTAACATTAGTAGATATGGAGGTCTCTTTTTCAAGTCCAAAGAGAACTTACCTTGAGAGAGAGTTGAGAGGGGTATTTATAGAGGCTTGAGACTTTCTTGATTATGAGTTCAAGGAAAGAGAGGTTGGAGGTAAGTTTTGCCTTGTGGCAAGTGGGGTTGGTGGCAAGAAGCCATCGGCAGGATGGCGGCAAGGAGCCTTGGACATGGCTGCACCATCAGGTTGGTGGCGTCATCAAGTTAATGGCACCATCAGGTTGACGACGTCATCAAGTTGACGCCGTCAGGATGCTTGGCGTCATCATCAGGTTGGCAACGCTATCAGGTTGGCGTCACCTCAAGTTGGTGCCACCATCAGGTTGAAACGTGGCAGGTTGGAGACACCATCAGATTGACGTCACCTCAAATTGGTGCCACCATCAGGTTGACGGCATGGTAAGTTGGCGACGCCATCAGGTTGGCGACACCATCAAGATGACAGCGTCATTAGATTGACGTCGTCATCAGATTGGCAGCAATGCTTATATAATGGCCAAAATAGGTTGAAGACGAAGCTTGTTTTGTGGTCAAAATGCGTTGGCGTTAAGAGTCAAGGTTGACTCGAGGTTTGAGCAAAAGATTTCTCTAGTGAACTTGAGATTTATGTATGAGCTTGCATTGTCGTTTTTGCTCTCGGGGTGTCATTTCTAGCTTGTGAAAATCTGACCCAACATTAACCCTCAGTTTCTTGAGCGACTTGTCGTGCGAGAAATTTAACTTTAATTCCTCGAGAGGTTCGTAGTTGATGTCTTTGGACCGTTTTGTTTTCCATTTGTGATTCCGCGGGCGGCGCGATAGAGATATTAGAAGATTATGCCTCGAGGGCTAAGAGACTCGATCACGGAGATCGAGCGATCATAAATCACGGGGTCGGAATTTTCGAGCCCACAAGAGCTTTAAGCAACACGGTCACGGGGACCGAGCGACCCTAAACCTCGAGAGTTGGGATTTTCGAAGCCACGAGGGCCTTAAGCGACACGATCACGGGGAACGAGCGACCCTAAACCACGGAGGTCGGGATTTCCGGAGCCACGAGGGCCTTAAGCGACATGATCACGGGGACCAAGCGACCCTAAACCTCGGGGGTCGAGATTTTCGGAGCCACGGGGGCTTTAAGCGATACGATCACGGGGACCGAGCAACCCTAAACCACGGGAGTTGAGATTTTCGGAGCTACGGGGCCTTAAGCGACACGTATCAATTATGAAACTAATACACTTAGACTTTCGGAGTTACTATCAAATATTAGGTAAACAATCGCAAGCTAACGTATTTACACGTATTTATACATTTTTATTCCCGTTTTGTTGTTGTAGTTAACCTTTTTGCACGTGTAAATATTAGTTTAAGATTATTTTTGAACAAATTACTAAACATTGGTTAAATAACAAATCAGATACGTAAATAAAGTTATACGCCTAAAGCACCTTAAAAAGAAAGAGAATTGAACATTTGTCTAAATCGTCTTGAGAAGCGACTCAAGACATATAACATACAAATTCGCAAAGTTTATAATGTGAATCTTCGGTGTATATGGGCAAAAAGGGTGGGGGGAACATTCACAATCTCCATCTAAATATTAAAAACGAATTCGTCGATATAAAATGGTTCAAATCGCTCGTTACTAAAAAAAAAACGTTATAATGTTTTTCGAAACGTTTATGCCAAAACCTCTAATACTCACACTTAAAACTCAAACTGTCCGAAATAAAGGAAGATCACTCAAGCATATTAGTCGATTTGGAAGAGAAATAGAAAGCTTTAATATTAAATTCAAATCACAATCTATTCATCACGAGGTCCCTCCAAGACTTTGTCATTTATTCTCTTATGCGACGAGTCCTGGCCCATTATAATTAAAAATTCGACAATTAAGAAAAGGAATATACATTTATTATTGATTTAAAGAATACGTACACAATTATACATTAATTGCTATCTATTCACGTCCACCAAAGGAAACATGCATATTATTTTGAGAACTACCTCAAATAAAAGTCACATTCATATATTATTAACTGCTTTCCAACAACTTCGAACTTGATTTGTTTGTTTTGATTGTCTAACAAGTAGTTGGCAAATTCTATTATATTTGTTTATTCATTCATTTGTTGAATTTTCTATAACGTTAAGCGTTTAAAAAAATAGAATAATTAAATTATTTTTTGTTGAAAACAATCCAGAAAACTATGAACCGGTCTTGGTGTGTTTGAGGGGGAAAAAGAGGATTGTTTCTTTGGAATTGGATGTAGCACAGACAGATATATCATTTGACCAAGTAGTCTACGTAGCGCATATATATATATATATATATATATATATATATATATATATATATATGCATATGTATAACGTAGGATCTATATTTTCTTTCATTATAAAATTTGTTGTTGATAAAAAAAAAAAATTATTGTTTTTTAAAATAATTTTGGTTTGGATTTTTGTAGACTACTAAATATATTTTTCAAGTCAAGTCTCCGGATTTAGCTTTCGGGTCCCGAGAGTCAGAGACATTATCTTAGATTGGGCATAGATTTTTATTTCTTAGGCCCAACTTTCTAACAAAAGGGTTTAAGTTGAGTTCAAACCCGATCGGATCGGACTTAAAAAAAAATGACTTGATCTAGTCCATCCTTTTGATACGCGACAAATATATATACATATATATCATTTTAAGAAGTAAATTACATAGCAACTCATTTTCACCATGTCCCACGCGTCTTTCGTGGGATTAAAATTTGCAATGTCAATTTCTCACCACGTCACTTTTTGTATAGTTTTGATCTATGGAAGAAACTATGTATGTATCGTTACGTGCATACTGTACTATGCATGATTATAATTTATTGTGTGTGTGTATATGTATGTATGTGTCTATGGAAGAAACTATGTATGTATCTTGATTTACTTGACGTCTTTGGCGGCTTACAGTTAATCAGCTGGACCCCACGCGTTTTACTATATGTGATAATCCCGATCTAGAGAGCCTACATTAGCGTCAACTTTATTAAGGAATAATAAATAATACTACAAAAAATGGCATCTCGTGCTAATCTTAATCATGAATTATATTTCTCAACTTGGTAATACGAAAATATATAAACAAAGCCTAGCAGCTGCAAAGAGCTTTTCTCCTTCTCAGTGACCCCATTCGTTTGTCGGCTGCCATTGGTTCCTCTTCCTTTTAGGAGCAGTGACAAATTAAAAAATTAATTAATTCCAAATAATAAAATTAAGAAAAATACATACCAGCAGCCGATAATCATTGATAATTAGAATCACAGTTGTTATCCACATCTCATTTTTTTGATATATTTTTAAAAAATATTTTCCGAACTTACATAATATTCGGTATTTAAGCAAAAATTATAATGAATAACCTTTAAAGTTTAAACTTCAATTTAGCCGTGATGCTCGAAATTAATGGTAGAACACGACGGCTCTATAAACAAAAGCAAGCTCACTTTGAAATTCATGTGTATTCGTACAATATTATCAAACCAAATTTTTTTTATTTGTTAATCAAAATATATAAATTTATTTTTAATTTTCAACTATAACAAAAATTAAAGATTTTATATTTAGTATGAGAAAAACCTTACAAAACCATGTGTAAAATCTTAAACTTTAAACGACCAAATTCTTAAACATAGAAAGTAGTATCAAAATCAAACAAGTTAAGATTGACAAAATCACGTTAGCATGAATTGTTGTTTACTTTTATGGGTTTTCATCTAATGACGTATTAATGTATTATTTGGTAAGCCTTATAAAATTGTAATACTAATATAGAGTATCCATGTTTAACTAATAGATCAATAATGGTTTAAACTTTAAACTAGACTAAATGTTAGCAAAATATTTCATTTATGTTGAAGATTAATTATTATTGTAGGGTTTATTTATACTCGGAAAAAAACATTATGGAGCCAAAAAGCCGTGTTGTGATTTTTTTTTTGGTCCTCAAGGAATTGTTATAAAAAAATTCAAGATACATATATCAACTCAATTTTTGCCGCTTCACGTTATGAACCCAATTTCATACTTTATTTTACTAGTTACTACATATATTCAATCAAATATTACTAAAAGAGAAATGTGTAACTAATAAGATTGTTATATAAAAATTACTGAAAACAAATATTAATTTGTAATCAGGATATATATAAGGCAAAGTGGATCCCACATTTCCATTTTACCACCATTTTTAAAACGTGTATACGAGAGAGAGAGAGAGTCACTGTATTTGACCCTTATCATCTCAGAGTTTCTGACCCAATTTTTGCGGGTTAGGAACAATTATCAATATCATTATTCTAAGAGAACGGCACAAAGAATCAAACTTTAAATAAAAAAAAAAATTTAAAGTTGCAGAATTAAAATCCTTAATAAACGGCAGCTAGTGTTAAATTAAAGTTTTATGATCCAATCCGCTTTTCCAAATTATTTTCTGTACTGTTATTGTTTGACCCCAATTAATGCCATAAATCGAATTCGCTTTACATCCACACAGCATCGAAAAATATAATAAAAAAGATCCAAAAAAGAAAAGGTACCGAATAAAATAATAAACAAATGAAATTTGTATCAGTCAGGTCAATCTGTTTCACCACTAAAACTAGAGTTGTTCAAATCAAGACAAAGAAAGCCACCAAAGATATTTCCGAGTCTTCGTTGGTGGATCCTAAACACGCCTTTAAACTTTAATATAAAATAATTCTTAATCAAGATCTTAACCCAATATATAAACATAGAACACACAGAATTCGTCTTTCCCTATCAAATTAGAGAGCTCATTAATTTACAGTTCACCAGAAGAAGTCGTGAGAGAGAAAAAGAGAATTGCGAGGGAAATCGGATCGATGAGGCTGAAAAGTGCGATATGGATCGCCTGCTTTGTTGCTCTGAGCTCGGAGTTTGGTCGGAAAGTCACGGCGGCGAAGGAGATGGAAGGTCAATCGAGGGAGCTCGATCAGACGCCGACCTGGGCGGTCGCCGGAGTTTGTGCCGTCATAATTATCATCTCCATTGTCTTGGAGAAAGTCCTCCACAAGCTCGGAGCTGTAAGTGCTTTGCTTTGTTTCCGATGGCGGTGGAAAGTGATTAGGGTTTTGGTTTGTGTTTTTTTGACCGTTTTGAAAGGAAACTTGGTTGCTTGTTTGTTTTGTGTGTTTGATATCTTTACAAAGAGTAGAGTTGAGTTGTTTTAAACTACTCACAAAAAAATTAGTTAACCTCATTTTGCTGTCGGAAGCTATATGTTTTTTATTATACAGGCATGCAAAAAATTCAACCTCATTTTGTTTCCATTTCTTTATTTGATTGTTAAAACTAAATGTAAATATTTCATAACAGTGGTTCACTGAGAGGCACAAGAGAGCTCTGTTTGAAGCTCTTGAGAAGGTCAAAGCAGGTAGATTTTACCGAGTTCTTCTCTTCTCTCTCTCTTTTTTTTTTTTTTTTTTTTTTTTTTTTCCGAGTTGATATTGAGTTATGTGGATTCTGATTTTGTGATTCTGTGCGCAATCGATTTCACAGAGCTGATGATTCTGGGCTTCATTTCGCTCATATTGACTTTCAGTCAGACGTACATTGCGAAAATATGTATCCCCATAAAAGTAGCGGAGACCATGTTGCCATGTGCTGTCAAAGAAACTAAATCGAGCGACGAGGAACACAGGAGAAAACTCTTGTGGTTCGAGCGTCGATCTTTATCTGTTGGTAGCTACGCTGCTAAATGCGATACCGTAAGTATAAACTATTCATGGAGAACTAAAAGCTATGCCCTCGTGAGATTGCTGATAAGAAAAAATTATGAGGTTTTGGTGAACTTGAATTGTTCGATTAGGAATCATTTGCAATGGATTTCCTGACTTTCGAAACCCAACACCATCATGAGATTGATGGTTAATACGTGTAAAATATATTGTGAGCCTGAATGGCTTGATTAGGCTTGTCGAGTGTTGTCTATTACAGTTCACTTTCTGTCTTATTTTTATGAAGATTTTTGCCATTAGTGTCACATATGGGTGAACTAGAAAATGAGATGTCTAATCCGATTATTGCTGACAGGGATACGAGCCACTTATTTCTGTAAATGGGTTGCATCAGTTACACATTCTCATTTTCTTCTTAGCGTTATTTCATGTGGTGTTCAGCGGTATTACAATGATGCTCGGAAGGCTAAAGGTATGGTTAATTTTATATTTTTATATTCATTAAGTATTCAATTAGGAGCAAAACTTATATTTGTGGTTATGTTTTCTCAGATTCGTGGTTGGAAGAAATGGGAGCAGGAAACATCTACTCATGATTATGAATTTTCAAATGGTGATTTATATTTTTTTATTTGTTTCTGTCAATTTCTTATAAATCAAATGAAGTCCAGTGTTGTTCTTGCAATAACAACATGTATAATTTCACTATAGATCCTTCGAGATTCCGACTTACTCACGAGACCTCATTTGTGAGAGCACATACAAGTTTCTGGACCAGAATTCCCTTCTTCTTCTACATTGTAAGAATTTTAACTTGTTTCCTTTTGAGAACTGTTTTCTTTTAAAAAAAGTGAATAGTGCGGGAAAAGGAATTAGACTGCATAATTTTTTTGTTTGAAAAAGAGAAGGATCTAAATAAATTTCTTGTTGATATAATGCAAGGCACTTAACTTTCGTTTTTTCTAGGGATGCTTTTTCCGGCAATTTTTCAAGTCTGTCAGCAGATCGGATTACCTGACTCTGCGCAACGGATTTATAACAGTGAGTTTTGGTTGCAGAAATCTTGGAAATTTTTTGTACCGTTCGTCAAAATGAATTTGGCTGATGATACTGTATTTACAGGTTCATTTAGCTCCGGGGACTAAATTTAACTTCCAAAAATACATCAAAAGATCATTGGAAGATGACTTCCAGTTAGTTGTTGGAGTAAGGTAGTGTCTCATTTCTATCCGCGCTTGCTTTAATTACGATTTTCTTACTTAAGATTCTAATCAGCACCATGAATTGTTTTCTCCATACTACTTGCAGTCCTGTTCTCTGGGCATCGTTCGTCACCTTCTTGCTTCTGAACGTCAATGGTAAGATATTATATATATATATATATATATATATATATATATATATATATATATATATTCCTTCTATGTTCAGAACTAAGAGATTCTGATTGAAATGTCAAATTTCGTCTTCTCCTTTCAGGATGGCAAGCACTATTCTGGGCTTCATTGATTCCTCTTATTGTAAGCAAATTCTCTTACCAGGGTGTGAGATGTTCAAGTTAGTGATTTGAAAAGAAAAAGAAAATAAAAAACTAACGGTTATGCAATGGATTACAGATTATCTTAGCCATCGGAGTTGAACTTCAGTCCATCTTGACAAAGATGGCTCTTGAAATAAAAGAGAGACACGCTGTGGTGCAAGGGATTCCGCTTGTCCAGGGGTCGGACCAATATTTCTGGTTTGGTCGGCCGCGCTTGGTTCTTCATCTTATTCATTTTGCCTTGTTCATGGTATATATATATATAGCTTCCATACTTCCGAATCTGAATTTTAATACGGCCAACTTTTTATTCAAATAATTACAGCGTTTATACGAGGCTCGTGATTCTTTTGCCCAAGCTAGCTAGCAAAGTCAATGCAACATATGGCACTCTCTTTCTGTTGAATCTTTAAGATTCTTGTTTCAAAAATAAAAAAAATAGTAAATATAGGATGGTTGTTTTTTTTTTTGGCCTTTGAAAGGGAATACTTGAATATATGTTGTCATTTCATTTGAGTGCTCTGTTTTCACTAGTTTAATGTCTTATTTCACACTTCTGCAACGCTAATTGGTCTGTCTTTTTTTATTATTATTTTTTATTAATTTATTGTTATCTCTGTTTTGTTCTGCAGAATGCTTTTCAAATAACATATTTCTTGTGGATATGGGTAAGAAACTTTCTCTATAGCCAAACTGTTTCAAGTTTTCAATGTTCAAATTTGTGTTTGTTACCAACACTCTTTTTTCTGTTTTGCTTTCTGGTGCAGTATTCCTTTGGGTTGAAATCTTGCTTCCATTCCAATTTCAATATGGTCATTATGAAACTATCTTTGGGGTAAGTTTTTCTTCTTCGTGTATAAATGCTCCGGCTAATGCGCGCGCGCGCGCGCACACACACACACACACACATATATATATATATATATATATAAATGCTATACAGCCCAATTTTATGCATTGAATTGAAGGACTTTCTCTATTTCTTTGTTGCAGTATTGGTGCCCTCTGTTTGTGCAGCTATATAACTCTACCACTGTATGCCCTTGTTACACAGGTACACCTTTACAATGCCTTAAAAAGTTAATCCCAGTGACCAAATTCATAAAATATTTGGCTGTAACTTGTAATATTTTTGCTAAAAATACTGTTGTAACACTGTTCTCTTTCTTTTTTTCTTTTTTGTTTTTTTTTGTTTGTTTTTTTTTGTTTGTTTTTTTTTGTTTTTTTTTTTTGTAAACCATGATCTTATAAACCCTTCAAGTACCTTTATATTGATGACGTGGGATCTTTAAACAAATACGGATAGTAAAATTATGCTCTAGTTTTTTTGTAAAATTAACTTTTTCTTCTTTCTAAAATCGATTTTTTGTGATTGCAGATGGGTTCACGGATGAAGAAATCAATTTTCGACGAACAAACGTCGAAAGCCCTAAAGAAGTGGCACATGGCCGTGAAGAAGAAAAAAGGAGGCCGAGGAGGCTCGAAGACGCCCACGGTGACTCTTGGTGGAAGCTCGACCGTGACCAAAGTCAACTCTTCGTCGCACACGTTACACCGCTTCAAAACGACGGGTCACTCGACTCGAGGTTTCGAAGATAACGAGATCTCAGACCTTGAATCCGAGCCCTTGACCCCGAATGCCTCATCAAGTTTGATCATAAGAGTCGATCCAAACGAAGAAGTCGTCGAGCTGAACGAGATCCAAAATAGAGGAGTGATAGAAGAGGAAACGAGAAGTGAAGATGAGTTCTCGTTCGCCAAGCCCGCCCCGAAAAACGTTCAGAAATAAGCGAGCTGTCACTGTTTCTGACACATTTGTTGTTGTGTACAAAATTTTCCATGATAAAATTGTATAATTTTAGTTTGTTTGTCTGAGTTGATTGGTGATTTGCAACATTGTTTTGTACATTATTTTGTAATTTTTTAATTATTGTTAAGTGAGAAATAAGCCTTTAGATTCTTATTTTCTTTCCCACATGTGACGTGAAATTTTAATTGTAAAGCTTGGTATTCAATATAGAAAAACAAAGTTTTATTTGTTTAAACTGGCAGGGAATATTTAATTGCGAAACTCCTTTTTTTTTTTTCGACCACTATTTCTCACTTTGCAAACCATAATGAAGGAAAATATGATTGTGACTGCTTTAATCTTAGTTTTCTCAATTAATTCTTGTCTTCAAGAATAGTCCAATTTTCCCATTTTTTTTTTACACTTGGGATTAAAACCCATTTCTTTAAGGGCTAGAAACCCAATTTAGTTATTTTTTATAAAATTACATTTTAATGTAATTAGGTTGAGCAACTTTAGAAAACATGACTAATAATACACTAAATTCGGCTTTTATCTCAAAAGCGTAAAATTCAAAAAATATGACTCAATGGCCCAAATTACAATCGAAGACCAAACCAAATTGAGAAAAACTATGATTCTTAGCTCCATCGCCACATACGACCTTAAAATTTCTCATTATTTTTTAAAGAGTTGTTTTTGCAGCAACATTTCATAAGTACATTTTATAGCATTTGGATCATCAACTTAGCCACGAGATGAGGGATGGATTAACAGCTGCATGATTTTCATGAACTCAAAAGAAATTATTCCGGACATGAGTTTATAGTGTGTATATATAGTCTTAGAATGAGCATATAATCAATCCACCATATATTCTTCATTTAAATCTTCACTGATTACATCGTCTTCTGTTTTGCTTTACACATAACCAACCAAACCTTGCTAAAAGTTTGGTGCAGAAACAAGAAGAGGCCATGAAGAAGAAAAAAAAAGTATTCGGGTAATTAGTCTCGAGGACATGTTCTTCAGCTCAAAAAAGGTTTTAGGCCATATGGACTTTGGCAAGGAAAAAAAAGGAAACAGCTAGACCGAATTGAGAATCTATCTGCAAGTCAAAAATCGATATGGTAAGTAAATGGAATTTCGGACAGTTTCATCAAAAACAATTGACCTCTTGTTCAATTAAATAGAATTTCTTTGCCAAGAGATGCCGATGAAAATCAGAATCGGTGGTCATTTCATTAACTCAATTAATTTCACAATTTTTATTTTTATTTTTTTGGGTGTGGCTTCAAAGACTTGATCTGACGATTGGAAGAGTAAGACATACATATATAAAAGGCTTACGAGACTCACCAGAAAAGATAACTTATGACCCATCCAACTACTGGAATTTGATTCAGAAACGCCTTCACAGACGGCCAAAAACCACTACAAACCAACACGTATATTTCCATTCAATTTTAGGAAAGAATAAAAAAAAACTGGTTTGAGATTAGTGCTGGGAATAAAAGCCGAGAAACTAACCCGAATAGAACAATACAGCCGTATATTTGGAAGATCATGCCGACCAAAGGCCATCGAACAAAGATGAGAAACAACCCGATAAAGAACGATACTGTGCCCTGTTGAATCGAAGGAAAATTCACACTTTCATAAACCATATCAAATTTCAATCAAAATTGGATTTGCCTCTAATTAGCATGACAACAATCAATGTGAAGAGAGAGACACGAGAGACTGAAAAAGAACTGCACTTTCACAAGGACATTTAAGCTAGCAACAAAATTGTATAAGATAAAGAGAAAGAGAAAAAGAAAATTTAATTTTTAATTTTTTCATTATTGTTGAGTACCTTGTAATTTGCTTGATTGGTAAAGAGATTCCACATCGGCCGCCACCCGAGCAAAAGGGCAACTCCGGTCAGCCAGAAAATCTGAAATTCATGGGCTTTTCTGTTTCAATTCAGTTCAATTTTTGTACTTTTAACCAATTTTTTTATATAGAAATATATAATCATGAAGAAGAATGTGGTCAAGGTAAGTCTTACATTGCCCAAAGCAAGCAAACCTCTGTCAAAGAAGAGAATCACACCAAGCAATGTGAAAAATATGCCAAACCCAATAAGACCCAACCCAATCTCTGCAGTTTTTGCACATCAATCTCACAAGTTAAAAAAAAAGAAAAAAAAAGACTTGTAATAAATAAGAAAAACTGTTCATTTGAAATGCTTACTCTTTTGTTCATCGATTTCATAAGCCATTCTTGATGATTGGGCTCTGGGTTCTGTAATAAATCACAGTCTACATTTTCAACGGTACTTCGTATAAAAAAAATAAACCTTCGATTTCAGTGCTGCGAACGGTTTGTATTAGCTAAGCTAACCCTAAGCTATAAGCAACGAATTTTACAATGAATACGTGAAAAAATTATTATTTATAGAAATCCGGACAAACCTGTAGAGCGTGATGAATCAGAAAACCGTCCGGTCAAATTACTCTTTCAATTTTTTATTTATGCAAACGGAAGAAATTGCACAAAGGCCACTTATTTTAATACCTTTTATGAAATGACAAATGAGCCTGAAAGATAGGATAAATTACAATTTACTCCCTAAATTGAATACCTCCTTTCAATTTGACCTCTAAAGAAACGACATAACCATGAGGCGGAAGCTCCGCACCTGTCGTATCCCCTAGGGCATAGTGAAACCGAAATAGTCTATTTTATTAAATAAATAAATAAAAAACGACATAACCTATGAATTATGTATATGTGAATTCAAATAAAAAAAAAGAGGAAATGGCGGCATAAATGTCTAAAGTTTTCGGGTTTTTACACTTATGTACCCAAACTTTTTTTTTCGCGGCATAAGTATCCAATGTCGCTTCTCTGTCACGCTTTTAGTGTTTTTGACGTTAAATATAGACGGTCTTTGAAATGGACGGTTGTGACTGATTTGCTTAAATAAAATAATTTTGAAATGAAAAAAAAAACCTAAATCCCTAAACCATAAACCCATTCGCTCGCCCGTGTCCACCTTGCCCCACGCCGTCCCCTCCACCACCTGATCGAACACCGGCAGCGAATCTCCGCCGTCGAACCCGCCGTAGAAGTACGTCGTCCTCACCAGGTACCGCCGCCTCGCCTCCGCCGGCACCGCGAAGCAGTACTTCCGCGCCGCCGCCTCCGGGAAGTACCGCAGCGTCGCTAAGACGGGGACGGCCACAGATGCGTTGTCGAGGGCCGCTTTCTTTCCGACAGCGTCGCTTGCGGAAGGCGGCGTTGACGTCCTCCGCGGACAGGCCCTTGCGGGCCACGTTGATGACGAGGTCCACCACCGACACGTTGGGCGTCGGCACCCGCAGCGCGATCCCGTTCAGCTTCCCCTTGAGCTGCGGCAGCACCAGGGAGACCGCCTTGGCCGCCCCCGTGCTCGTCGGCACGATGTTCAGAGCAGCCGCCCGCGCCCGCCTCAGGTCCCGGTGCGACGCGTCCAGCAGCCTCTGGTCTCCCGTGTACGAGTGCGTCGTCGTCATCGTCCCCTTCACTATCCCAAACTCCTCGTCCAGCACCTTTGCAAACGGCGCCAGGCAGTTCGTCGTGCACGAAGCATTGCTCATTATGACGTGGCGGCGGCGGAGGGGAAGAGTGACGGCGGTGGCGGCGAGGGAGTGGTGGGATTCGGTGGCGTTCGATCACGCGGCGACGTTTGAGACGGTGGCGATGGAGGCGGCGGCGGCGAAGGAGGCGGTGGTGGAGGATCTGCAGAGGTTTGTGGGGAGCCGGGAGAGGTACCGGAGAGCCGGGAGGGCGTGGCGGCGGGGTTACCTTCTGGTGGGCCCGGCGGGGACGGGGAAGTCGAGCTTGATCGCGGCCATGGCCAACTACTTGAAGTTCGATGTATAAATTGTTAATATATTTATTAATTCAGACATTGTAGGATGAAGACACGTGGCTCAGGGTTTACATTTAACGTCAAAAACACTAAAAGCGTGACGGATAAGCGACATTGGATACTTATGCCGCGAAAAAAAAAGTTTGGGTACATAAGTGTAAAAACCCGAAAACTTTGGGCACTTATGCCGCCATTTCCTCTAAAAAAAAAAGTAATTGTGAATTGTGATACATTTTCCTTTTTTATCTAGATTTTTTTTTTTTTGCAAAAAGACAAAATTTCAGCAGTATTTGTACATATCTTGTTAAGATTTTTTTTTTCCTTATGTCCACCGACTCCAAGCAAATTTCAACTCAATTAACTTTTTTTATTTTATTTTATTTTTTATTAGAGGGAAATCATCATAAGTTAACTTGAAATCAGCATAAATATTGAGTAGAGTAATGTATTTTCCAATTTAGGACTAGAGATTAATTTAAGCCTTTTTTTAGAGCTATAATTTGGTCGTATTTTTATGTGCAAAAATTATGTCATGCTACAAGATAATGTTTTGGACAACATTGTCCCTCGTTTAGTAGCGAACCAAAAGAAAATTACAAAATATGGTCAAATTTATAAATCAAGGATTTAATTCTACAGAGACGCTTGAAAGGATCAGAAAAAAAAAAAAAAAAAAAAAATAAACTCTAGAAAAACAGTCTCAAAACAGTAAAGCTTTTTCCGAAGCCAAAAAATAAATATCGAATGCCGGAGAAGAACGGACCTTCATTCGCCGGCGACTTTCCATTACACCCAAGCGAACCTCTTTCCTATATTTTCACTGGTCTTTCGGTGCTCTCACCAGGTACATATACATTCACGTATACGTATACACTCTGAAAGATTTTGCTCTTCTGTTGTTGTTCTTCTTCCTAAACCAGGTATGTTTCCTTCTGCAAAAGTTTGACCTAGGTATCGAGTTTTGGATGTAAGGTTGGTTGAGGACTCGAGAGCGAGTTCAGTGAATTTAGCTTTTTTTTTTTGTTTTATGAGTGTAAATTTGAGTGGTTCATATGGACTGTGGTGCTTGTTTTATTTATTTAATTTTTTTTTTCCTTGGACGTTTTTTTTTTTGCAGGGTGTGTATAATTCGAGGTTATGCACAAGCACTAATGTTTTATAGGAGCAACAATGTTGCTGCAAGGATTTTCGAGCGCCAAATTCGCACTCCTCTCCCTGGCACAAGCGTAGGTTTCTTTTCGAGTTCTTGCTTCATTATTCGCTTGTATTTATGAAGATGTCGTAATTAGAAATGTCACCAAGCCGGGTGCTAAAAAGGAACTGAATAACCAGGAAAACAAAATAGAAAAGGCTGATCACCGTTACAGTGTTTTTAATTAATCGGACTCCTTTGGAAAAAAAAAAAAAAAATAATAGGGGAAAGAGAATGCCCATAACTTTTCGGATTCTAATTCCCGTTCGTTGGAAAAAGGGTGAGTTATGCTAGATCATGTGCCTATACGGGAGAACGGGTTCATCAAGATCGAAGTGCTTGGCTGAACGATGCTGTTTTTTTTTTTTTTTTTTTTTTTTTTTACGTCAAGTCCACAAATCTGGATCTGTGAGATCGAAAGGGACTGAACGTTCCCTTCTTCGAGCTAGACTGGAAAGCGAAAGTTTTTTTTTCTGGCTCCTCTTTTACGACAAAATCATGTCTTAATCTGAGCATTTTCCGTGAACAGAGATTGTCTCATCTTCGAATGTAGCACTGTGCTACCTTAATCTGGCACAGAGTGTATTTTCCCAAATTATGTCTTCTCCGCAAAATTCCTGGAAGAAATGCAAAACATAGTCAGGCTGCTAAATTTGTTGTCGGCTTATTTTATGATTCATTTGTATTTCGTTGTCGGCTTTTACTTTCGGGTTCACTTATTCATCAACTGATCCAGCTCTATTTAGTTTGTGTTTTGCTTTGGCCTTCCGGAAGCTTTCCGTTCTTTTCCGTTTTTAATATAATTACTTTAATGGCTTCAGGTTCATTGCGCCAGGCGATTTTACGAGAATTTAGTTCCAGGGCACACCATATACGACATCGAGTGTCCGGATTATCTGTTCCGCAAGTTTACCGAGGATGGCCGGTACCTCATTTGCTTCAACAGGAATCACCCGGAGGTGATTGTGTATAGACCGACGTGGCTTTCCTTTTCGTGCAAGGACGAAGATTGCGACTCTCACGAACTTCCTTTGAAAGCGAAGAAGTTCGAAAGCTTCTTCACCCAACTTTACTGCGTGACTCTCGCCACTAGCAATGAGCTCGTCTGCAAGGATTTCTTTCTCTACATGGAAAGCAACCAATTCGGGCTCTTTGCAACTTCCACCCCACAAGTTCTCGAAGCACCCGCCACCGGGGGAGCCGTTCAAGGAGTTCCGTCGATAGAGAAGATCACTTTTCATCTCTTGAGGTGTGTACTCGGAATATTGATTTCATAGTTTTTTTTTGTTTTTTTTGTTTTTGTTTTTTTTTTATTGGAATTTTCTGTTATGTTCTTTGGTACTGATCATATATCACACACTTAGACTAGAAGACGGCATTGTTCTTGATGAGAGGGTATTCCACAATGATTTCGTCAATTTAGCGCATAATCTCGGGGTCTTCTTGTACGACGATCTTCTTGCTATTGTCTCGCTTCGCTATCAAATGATACATATCCTTCAAATTCGAGACTCCGGGAACCTTGTTGATATACGAGAAATCGGGCCATTTTGTCGCGAAGATGATGAGCTTTTCATGAATTCAAATGCTTCGGTGAGTCTCTTTCTTTTGGCCCAGCTTTACACAATTGAATAACAATCTTCATTAGTTGAAAATTAAAAGGGCTTTTGAAGTGTAAAGGGAAAACCGTCCAGCGGACCAATGCGTCTATAAGAGCCTCTTTTTTCTATGGAGAAGCACTAAAAACAAAAGAAGTAGCTTGACAAATATTTATACTTTAGTTTTTGTCAAACTCAATCTGTACCAGCACGAAATCTGAACTCAGCGAACTTACTAATTTTGGAAAATGTGACTGGTCAATATGGTATGGAAGTTAGTAAAAATTTCTTTATACTTAAGTTGTTTTTTAATCGGCCATCTTTCCTTGGGTACGACCAATCAATATTTACTATTATTTATAATTATCTGATTTTCTTTAAATATCGGCCTTCACAATCAAGCCTTTTTTATATTTATTTATGCTATATGACGACTAAATTAAATTCAGTTCTCAACTACTGATTAATGACAGTCTACGAATATGCCTGACAAAAGTGAGCTTCATCAGCAGACTGAGAACCATGGAGAGAACGGGTTGCCTCAGAACCAGCTAAATTCGGGAACCTCTTTTCTTAGTGGCATTAAACAGCGTCTTCTTTCATTCATATTTCGAACAGTCTGGAATGAAGAATCGGATAATTCTTTGGTTGGTTATGCACCTTTCAATTTGACTCAACTTACTAATTATTGAGCATAAAATAACTAGGAAATGTTCGTTCCCTTCTTCTATGTCTATTTAAATTCGTGGGGTATTGTAGTTTGAGAAAATTATTTCATGTTTTTTTTTTCCTTTTTCCCCTGATATTAACTGTTTTTATGAATTAGTATACTGGTTGTTTATTGGATCGTTCTGTATTTTCAGAGGGCACAGCATCTAAAGAAGAAGTTCTATTTCCATTTCCAAGACTACATTGATTTGATTATCTGGAAGGTTAGACGTAAATCCCATGATTGTTCCATTTTTTAAAATTTACGTTCGAGGACAGTGATTGCATATTCCGTCTCGCCATTTGTCCCATTATCATTACACGAACTCGCTTATTCTGTTTTATTAACTATGTGGATAATAACCCTTTTCAACAGGTACAATTCTTGGATCGGCACCATCTTCTACTCAAGTTCGGCAGCGTTGATGGAGCAGTAAGATCTTCTCGCTACCATTTTAACTGTATGATATTAAGGTTGTGTATATAATATATGCAGTTCTAAACCCAAATTGACCGCTATTTTGACCATCCTTACACTTCCCGATTGGAGGAGAAAACAGGACAGGTTTCTAATGATAGGAAAGGATTTTCACCAACTAGATTTGAGCTTCGTGATTGTGCTCCTTTAATATTTTAAATTATTGGGTCAGAACTACCCACTACATCAAAGGAAATCAATGGAAACCAAAAGAGCTTTTCATAGTGCACAAAGGTCCTCAATGATAATGAACAACTATTAGTGAAATCCTATAGCTTTTAATTATTATTATTATTAGAAATAATATGTGACAATTGATTTTTTTGCTATTGTTAAGAATACAAGTTTTGAAACTTCAGGTATCACGAACTGTAGATCAACACTCAGCTTTTTTCACTGTGTATAATATGGAGACAACCGAGATCGTCGCCTTCTATCAGGTTTCACAGCTTTCCAACCCTTGTATTGTTCTTATCGGTATATTTATTTGATTTTATCTTTTAGGGATGCTCAAAATATCCAACACATTTTTTGCTTTATGTAGAACTCGGCAGATGAGCTTTTCCTCTTGTTAGAGCAGTTTTGCGACCATTTTCACATGACACCCAAAAACTTGCGACATTTGAATTTCATATCGTCCCA
Organism: Urtica dioica subsp. dioica; assembly: GCF_054948205.1. Lineage (NCBI taxonomy): Eukaryota > Viridiplantae > Streptophyta > Magnoliopsida > Rosales > Urticaceae > Urtica > Urtica dioica. Next base: position 2,939,935 of record NC_142759.1, read on the forward strand.
TTCGAACAACATCCACGCCAGAGACCAACTGAGATCAGCCAAAATTAAGGCAAATAGTTCATCTCAGGTACACTTTCTCGATGACTTTTAGTCCCATTTTTTTTTACTGGTATCAAAATAGCACATGACGTACTTACGTACAATTCCTTGACGATTTCAGTTCCTGAAGAAGATGCTCGCCTCTCTCCCCGTTAATGCTCAGTCTCAGAGTCCTTCACCTTATTTTGACCAATCCCTTTATCGATACGATGAAAAGGTGCGTAGCTAGGAAGTAAAGAACAGTGATATCGAAGTTCACTTTTGGCATGTGTTTCGGGTCCAAAATGTTAGGACTGTAGATATAGTAGAACTATTATGATAAAAAGGATGAGGAAGGATTTAATATGGAGTACTTTTGAAGTTAAGCGTATAAATAAGAGGGATTTGTAGTGAAGAGGATCATGAAAATTGTAAGAGATTAGTGGGAGGGAGAGAAACCCAATGGGAGATAAAAATACATATATATATATATATATATATATATATATATATATATATATTTATTAGTTACGCACAAATCTTATGATATAATGTTTTTTTTATGAAATTTGCTATTTATATACTTGCAGTTAATCTCGCCGGTCGACCGACATAGACAGTCAACAGACCATCCCATAAAGTTCATCTTAAGAAAGCCACCGCATAGCCTCCGATTCAAGATCAAACCAGGTCGAGAAGTATTTCCTTCATTTTCTCTAGAAATAAAATCAATAAATAAATAGAAAAAAAAAGAAGCGGAATTCGACCTCCCGTGAGCTCCCAAAAGTATTTGCTTTACAGAAATTTTAGACAGATATACAAATTATGCTCAACTTTTGGAGTTATTACCGATCTTTTCATAAATATCAAGTGTACACCCAAAACTTGGTTGCTTCATTTATATAACTTACTGTACGCTTTCTGTTTCTTATTTTTCTAATTAATCCCGAATCTTGCATTTCAAACGTTCCCGGTAAAATATTTTTTTGTGGGGTTTAGCCTTTTAACTTATGTTCCAGGTATGAAGTAGGTTTATTTATTTATTATTATTTTAAATACATAAATGATGTCTAAAAAATGGATAAATGTCTAAATACCTTTTTTCTATTATACTTAAAAATATTTGTTCCAGATTTGTTAAGCTTTGACTGAGGTCTTTTTTAAAAAAATTGCATAAATATTGGGGTATAATTTAAAAGGTCAACCCAAAAAATGGACAAATGTCAGATAAAATTATTTTTCTTCCTCTTAAATTTATTTTTCTTCCTCCTCTTTTAATGTCTATTGTTTTCGGGTCTGATAAGTTTTGTGTGTGTTTGTGTGGTTGGTGTCTGGATTTCTAGGTCCTGAAGGTGGAAGCACAGACAACCGAAACAAAAGAATATCATCGTTTTTGTTTCATCCGTTTCTTCCGTTTGCGCTCTCGATTCAGCAATCGATGTATCTCCAGCCACCGGCCGTGAACATCCACTTCCGCAGATAGAAGATCATCATAATCGATCTCGATTTTCGACGGTCTCGATTCTCCGTTAAGACTCTTGAGAATATTTTTAAATAAAATGTAAAAAAATTATTGTCTTAATTTATGATTTAATTAGACAAAATTAGTTGTGGCAATATTAGTGGAATTCAACACAAGCAAGTGTTGAGCTGTTGTATAATAAAATCAGATGTCTAATTATGTGTTTGGTATTAGACTTTTTGTTTGACTTCGTATATTCTACTTTATTTTCAAAGTTTTGGCATTTTGTGTTTGATGGTATCTTTTTTCTTTGGTTTACTTTCTACAAAAGGCAAATTGTATTAGAATGGGATCTGGATTCGTCTACGAGAGTAATGTTCGAACATTTTATTTAGTGTACTTTAAAAAGAAAAAGAAATCGACACTTTTGGAGAATAAGAAGAAAACACAAATGTTTTTATTAAATAGGAAAATTTCTGGAAAAATGGATCAATGGAAGGAAAAAGAAAAAGGAACTAAGTATTATACTCATTAATGTTGCAGCATAATATGAAGACACTGATCCAAAAGTATTCAAATAAAAAAATAAAAAAGCTTTCTGCCATCCACCTTCATCATTGTTAGAAAAAGGCGTGAAAATCATCTTCTTCTTTTTCTTACGTTTAGATTTCAAGGAAATTAAAGAAACCGGATGAAGGTGGGTTCTATCTGGTTTATTTCTTCTTCTTTTTTTTTCTTTTTTTTTTTTCTTGTATTTCCATGACCCAAAAGAGAATTTATTAAGAAAATGGATACGGATTATACGTTAGATCATATCTTTCACTAAAATTAAAAAAAAAATTATAATCCTAATGTAATTGAGTATTATACGTAAGACTACAGATATGCATGATGTAAGAATGAAATATTAAGATAAAAAATAAATTATGGCATTTCAACCTTCGTTGATTTGTTTAAGGCCTGGGCACACTTGTATGGATTTTTCCATGCTCTGTTTCAAGAACTTCATCAAATCTGTTATATTATGCTTCTCTAAGGAAGCATAAACGCCAACTACGTAAGCGTTCTCACGTCCGAACATGTGCGAAGCACAAGCTGCTTTGTAAGCCGAGAGCTTCAAATCACCTGTACATGTTTTTCTTTAACATTATGAACTGCTCCGAAAATCATAAACCACTGATAAACAGGTCATATTAAAAAAAAGGCCCATGTTCCTTATCTAATTATGTGCTCAGATTCATGTGGAACTAGTTTTATGGCTTACTTACTGATGAGCAAAAGTAAATGTTTATGATGACGGGGCAGATTCAATTACACCTCTCAAGTGTCCACACAAAACTTCGAGTAATCACATATATGTATATTATTATATGTGTCCCACCCTTTTATTTTAGACTTTAACGCAAATAGTCACTGCGCTATAATGGGCATCTCATTTCAGTCACTTGAGTAGTTTTATAAGAAAACATAGCACTTAAACTAATGGTTTTGTAGCACTTGATCCTTTTCATAAGAAAATCTTAATTTTTAATGAGATCCAACACTTACAAACTTAAACAACTCGTTTATAATCTAATAAAGCTTTATTAAAACACAATCTTACTCAAACAATCCAAAAGTGTACACCTTTATTTATTGTTTTAATGGCATTACACCTTTGTTTTTTGTAACTCAGTTATTTTGCCTTCTGGTGATATATAATATTAACGTTTCTAGTAAAAAAAATATTTTATTTGATCTTTACAAGATTTCTTCGTAATCTGAGCTTAAATGTTCCATGTAATCAACTACATGATATGTATGAATGAAAAAAAAAAATAAAAATTGAAGTCTTTTTTTATATATAAAATTAAACACTTTATTAAAGTTGCCAAAGAGGTTTTGAGCTTCTTATATACATAAATATATATACATAATTGGATAAAAATGACTAAGAGGCAAAATTATTAGTTTGTGCACTGTTTTCCTTAGAAATTAGTTAAAATGACCGAAATGAGGATAGAAGCGTTAAAAAATCTTTTTTTTTAAAACATAGATTCAGCTTTCGCCGTAGATTAGCATCACTAATAATCGATTTTGTTAATTCTTCTAGCAAAAGAAATTCTGACTCTGAGACTACCCGGATCAAATGCTAGGCTAATGTTTTTTTTTTACCTGCTGCGATATCTGAGGTGAGCAAGTTACGGTTGAAGTGACGATGCAACCAAGATCGGCATCGAAGCCTCCAATTCTCTTGTGAATAACCCTCCGTGAATACTCTGGGAAGCGTAACTGGAAAGACCGAGCATTTCCGTAGTCGTTTGACTTTATTACCTTTAAGGCAGAGCGACATACCGTCCTCTTCGTTCTGTAGAATCTTTGAGAAACAGGAAGCTAGCTCTTTCCATGTCTCGTGGCTCGGGTATGTCGAGTCGAGATGCGAAGCTAGCGTCTCGAGTAGTGAGTTGTTACTATATACCCCTACAACAAACGTATGAAATCACGACTCAACGACGATATTACCTTCGAGGATTATAACTAGCAAATTTAATATAATCCACGTTATTCTAGGCATTTTATTTTCCCTTTTCATAAAGGACCAATTAGGAAAAGAAAAGAAAAAAATTGTTATAAATTGTATATCTTTTATTTGTTTAAATAAACGTGGTGCCCGGGTTAAACCTGACTAAAATCCACGACGCTCTGGCATTATCGACCAGGGGACTACCTCAGTGGCCCCAAATTTTTGCGTCCAAGGGGAATTGAACAGGGGACTTACAAGGGGTCCCAAGAACCGCCCTTACCACTAGACCAACTCGTTGGAGTTTATATAAATTATACATCAAACAATGTACTCTTGTGATATGAATTTTGGATGATATCGATCGAATCTCCTAAGAAATTCTAGATACCCGGGGCTCTCCACAATATTTTCTCAAGAATTCAATACAATAATAATTCAATACATTATCAAGTAATTCTCTCCTATTTATAGTCTAATACAGCTTCTTATAATACTATAGTAACCCCTCAACTATCTATTATTATCTAACTCCCATGTATATCTAATATCCTAACATCTTGTTTCTTTATTTATCTCAGTATTTCAATAGCGTTCATTGACGTCGTTGTACATAGACTGGGATGTCATGGAATAATGGGGGGAAATGTCATAATCTCATAAGTCATAACTTGGAAGTCAAGTCATCTAGAGACGATTAAGTTTATCAGTTTCAGTTACCCTTTTTATTCATAGTTATGAGCTTTTCCACCGCATAGCAACAACTAGGATCACTCTTCAAGATGTCTTCAAAACAAGTTGAAAGCAGAGCGCAGTTGCTGTGATCAACATGGTCCAAAATCATAGCTCTTAACCTTCAAAATAAGAAAAGATAAAAATTAAATAAAGGGTGATTATTTCAACATTACTGTTTTGGGTAACAAAAGACGACGAAATCAATACCGTCTTGGCAGTGTTGCAAATGAATTACAGCAGAGTTTTTCGAGTTCACTCAGGGCCTCGTCAACTTTACCTCCAACGAGCAACAACTGCACAGACAGTGGTAACAAACATGAAAAGAAAAATAAAATAATAATAATAAAATCAACTCCTCAAATTTATATCTATTTTTTCACGAGCTATTTCCTCGTATGAAATTCGCACCTGAATAAAAGGAAGTACGGCGTCTAATTCCGGCCGAGTGGAGCAAACAGCAGCACGGAGGTACTTTAAGGCCTCCTTATAATAGTCGTTAAAAAGTTTCATATGTCGATGATATAAATCCTCGCCTTCTTCGATAGACTGAGGCAATCGTATCGGGAACAACGATGAGCTCAAGCCTTCTGCAAAGAGACACAAAAATATTGTATCAGCAAAAAAAAGGACATCTATGGATTCAGAGCGAAGGCGCAAAGAAATTAAAAAATCACTCACGGAGAGCAGATAAAGACGAAGTGTACGGAGATACGTTGGCGAGCGTCGACGTAGAAGTCTCGTTTCCCGTGATTTCGGGGGAAACCGCTCGGATTGGGTCGGCCTCCAAGGCATGTTCTGCTTTGATGATTTCAACTCTTCGGTTGCCAGGTAATAAGGACTTGTCTTTTCGGACCGAAGTGGCCGAGTCGCACTGAAAGCTCGAGCTCGCTTCGCTCATGTCAGCTCCGTCACACTTTTCCGAGAAAGCAACCAAATCCCAAGTTAGGCTACGAGTAGAATCTTCGTCGTCCTCGGAACGTAACAAATCCTTCGGTATAGTCGAAAACCACAGCTCGTAAAACGTACGTCCCACGACCATATTCTCAGCCGGGTTTTTACCGAAATCACATTCTTGCATCAGCCTCAAAAAATTTATCAAAAAATTTAATTAACCCTTGAAACAACAATATTAGATCTAAGTGAGAAAGAGGAATCAATGGAAGAGAGGTTGATTCATTACCATAAAGCGGTTTGATGAGCATCCTTGAGATTCCCTTGGTTGAGACAGAAATTAATGAATTCCAAATGAACACTGAATATATTCTGTTCAAAACAAAATAATTACAGTTTACACATACATACATTAGATTGTAGTTCTGCAGAATTCATATACAGATATATATACCTACATGGCCTTGAAGACTTTTGGAAGGCGAGATCTTCCTAATCCAGATTTGATAAATGTCCTTGATCGTCCCGTAATTGAAATGCTCGCCGCCAACACGGGAGAGAACCTCCATCAACGCCTGAAACGGATCAATCATCGAAGCCATGTTCAGTAGAACCAAATCACGATTAGAATAGGTCTTTAAGAGAGTCGGAAATCACGAACGGTGAATTTGGCGCGGTTGTTGATAGGACACGTGTCATTGGCGGTGGCTTTGGAGAGCGTGCTGAGGACGCCACAGGCCTCGGTCCAACGGCTCTGCGACATGTAGTCGTTCAAGAGGCGGGAAAGGCCGTCGCGATTCTCGGCCCTCGGCTTCTTCGAGCCGAGCGTTATTCCGTACGACGGCCTCGAGAGCAGCCGCGCGGCGCGTTTCTCGGCTCGCTCGGAGCCGAGTGCCGTTTCGCCTCCGGACTTCCTCTTCGACTTGTTCTTCTTCTTCTTCTGTGGCGTCACATTCAATTTTTTGCTTTCTTCTTCTTCTTCTTCTTCGGGTTCTCGGATCGTCAGCTTGAGCTCGTCTCCTTCGTCTTCTTCTTCGCTCATCATGACTCGGTCTTCTAAGCCAATTAATGCCAAATCAGCGGTGAAACTTGCGACGGCGAGGAATCCGATAGACCGAGGGAACGGCGACGGAGATTGAAAGGCGGCGGCGAGATAACGGCGACGACCAGCTCAGGTCTTGTGTTCTCTGCTGTGTAGTCTCTTCTCTCCAACAGACTCTTGAGTGGAAGGCGCTAAACAAAATTAGGTCTTCTTCTAAATCTTCACTGTTGTTATTATTTCTTTTAGTATAATTTTTTTAAGTTAATTCAAGGTTTTAAATGTAGTTTTCTATGCCGTTTCAAGACAATAAAATTACGAAAAAAAATCGATGTGACATAAAAAATCAAACGAAAGTATGAAAAGGGAATTATAGACGGAAAAGGCTTTTTTTCAATAATCAAACAAATATTTATGGGATTATTCCTATTCTATGACTTGTACCATGATTTTAGACAGAAATCTACTAAACTCAAATAAATCCTAAACTATGACTTAATGAAATAAGTAATTACATATTTATCCTTCATATTTAGTTTATTTTTATTAGTTAATTAATAAAACAAAAACAATTATTTAGTTTATATTATGAAAACAAACATCATTACAAAAACCCGGAGAGCAGCCTTGGAAATCTCCGACGCTGAAGCTCCTGGGAACGACGGTCATGGTCGCCGGAGAGCAGCCCATGGCCATCCCGGTGGCGGCGACCTCGAAGTGTCCACCGGAACAGCCCGCCATGGATTCCGCGTAGAATTTCTGTGGTTTTTAAAGTTAAAAAACAAAGAAAAAACGATTCTCGGGATTCTGGATAATTTTGAAAAATTTCTGAAAATTTATGGGTTTACGTTGAAGATTTATTGACGTTTATGTCAATAAAAATGCATATTTATTGACATAAATGTCAATAAATCTTCAAATGAATTTTCCAGAATCGTTGAAGATAAATCTTCAACGAAAAAAATCTTCAACGAAAACCCAGAAACGTTGAAGATTTATTGACATTAATGTCAATAAAAATGCATATTTATTGACATTAATGCCAATAAATCTTCAACGTTTCTGGATTTTCGTTGAAGATTTGATTCTGGATAATTTTGAAAAGTTTCTGAAAGTTTCTGGGTTTTCGTTGAAGATTTATTTACATTAATGTCAAATTTTCCAGAATCCCGAGAATTTTTTTTTTATTTGTTTTTTAACTTCAAAAACCACAGAAATTCAACGACTTAAACACTTTGAATAGGATCATATTTTTTTCATGAAAATCTAACCCTAAACTAAAAAGACAAATTGAAAAAACAAAGATGACGAACTGAAAAACGAAAAGAGAGAGTGGAAGAGAGCTGAACCCAAAACGAAAAGAAAGCCAAATAATTAATTAAGAAAGAAAATCAAATATTATTAAAAGTAAGGCTATTTTTGTATTTAGTGAAAATAGGTAGTCATAGTTTAGGATTTATTTGGGTTTAGTAGATTTTGGTCCAAAATCTTGGTACAAGTCATAGAATATGAATAATCCCATTTTAAAGTGTTTGTTTAAAACTTGAATTAGGTGACAACTCGATCAAATGATAGTCCCGATTCGAATCCACTCAAAAGCAAGCTTTTGCTTCGATGTGGCAATGGGCTTTAACTTAGGGAAACTTGAGTTTTCAAGCTCCATGTTACATCACATTTGAAAATCAAGTCATACTTTACATTCTTTAGAAAAATTAAGTCTTTTGATCCCTAAAATGTCTAATATACCCTTAAAAAACATTTTATTCGCTTTCTTTTGTTTTTTTTTACTGGGACCATTTCCTTTCCCTCATACAGACCAAATTCACGCTCACTTTTCCTTTCCCTTGAAGTGAGCATGGGTTTGGTCTGTTCAAATGAAAGGAAATGAAATATTTTTTAAGGGCATTCTAGACATTTCAGGGGTCAAAAGGCTTTGTTTTATTAAACAATTTAAAATATGATTTGATTTTCAAATGTGGTGTTACATGGAGCTTGGAAACTCAAGTTTCCCTTAACTTATTGATCTTAAAATCGTCAAAAATAAAGGGAAACGAAAATTCATATTTCCGAAAATGACAACTCTTGTATTCAAACTATTTAAATTATATCATGTACCTATTAAGATCGAGTAATAGCTCGGGGTGCGCTAATAACGAGTAAAATTATCATTTCTATCTATAATCTTATAAGAAATTGTATTGAGTTTTGTCAAGTCTCGACCTTGATGATATGTTATTCATAAAAAAAAGACATTGAAAATATCAACGACAATGAATTGAACGCATTTGAGAGATGGACAAAGTTCAACAATAAAGTGAGTGAGTGTCATCGAAAATAAGTATACCATTATAGTAGTGAGAGCAACAATAAAGTGAGTGAGTGTCATCGAAAATAAGCATACCATTATAGTAGTGAGAGGAATGGTCATCTGTCGTTGATGTCAAACTTTAGTATGGAAAAGGTATGGTGTCACATTTTGCAGACCTACGAAAACACGATGTTATTCTCCCGCAAGATAGTTCAAATATTGCATATATTCTTAAAATACCGCAACGGTTGCACAAATTGCCAAAAAAAAAAAAAAAATCCTCAGTAACGCACATTTACCTCATATATATTTATATATGTGATGTGCTCCTAAATTTTTGGTATACTCCAAACAATATGCGGGTTATCAATAAGATTAGAAGTGCGGGCAGTTACGTAATTTTTTTTCTTTAAAAATTTTCTAATTTCGAATTTTTTTGATTCCGATCCACATTCAGATAATAAGTTTCATAAACGGGTCTGTTTTTATATTGTGTCTCTTTCAATAAGAATTCATGTTTTATTTTTTCCTTCTCATTCACTCGTATCTTTTCCCTTTCATCGATTTTGTACGGATCCTTATTTTAATCATTAGCTAGGACTTAGGGTTACCCGTTGATTATAAAATATTATAATTATTTTGTTTGATAAATGTGATGGATTGTGATTAGATAGACTTCATAGTATACCTAAATCCAAAACTAAATTGACTATCACCAAAATTTCAAAACTAGACCTATATTTTATATTTTAGACAGAAAATAATCTATGCCTCGAATTTGATGCTTTACTTTGTAAACAAATATAAAAAAAAAAAAAAATGTTTTGGTCAATAATCGTCATAACACGTGTTATTTGATGCTTTATTCTCATCTCATGCCAATAATTTTGACACAGCTGCCAACTCTTTTTTTTCTTTATTTCTTGGTACTTTCTTTCTTTAATTATTTGAATCATTATTTTTCTGTACGATATTGAAAACTTTAAACGAAAATATGTTATGTAATGATATAGTTGGTGGAGTAAATTTCTCGTAACTAATGTATCTTTAATATATCATTTTGGCTTCGCCAAGAAATATTTCAAGGGTCTCTATGTCAACTAATACCCTAAGCATTACTAGTAATATATGTGATTTATTGTTTACAAAATTCTCAAATGAAAGCATTGATAGTTAGTAGTGTTTTATATTAAACTCACAAGTCACAACATATTTATGTGTATCAATTTTTTGAGATATGGATCACTCGAGTTTCTCGTGGACTATACAGATATAATGAATAAAAATTCATACACGTTAACGTGTCTAGCTATTTTTTTTTTATGTGGAATCATACGTGTTCACGAACTAAGAAACATTATTATATTATTATTTAATAAATCTCTTATCCTCATTTACTTGTGTTGATTTTCCTGATTTTTGTTTCTTTTTACTCATGCCCCGGCAAGAGAAATAACGTTAGCTCATACGATTGCTAACGAAACTTTTTTTATTTTTTTTTATTTTGGTGAAAACTTATAATTTTTCAGCAATAAATGTTGGCTTGATGAATGTCCTTCTTATATTGAACTTGTTGGGAGGGCTTAGCCGATTTCATATTTGTTTTAAATATTTTATTCTTGCATTAGTAATGTGTACACTCAATTATTCTCGATGATTAATCTTACAATTTAATGTTGAATACTTTTTTTTTTATGCATTTGTGGAGATTGGATTCATAAAACAAAGCAGTGCCACTCAAACCAAACTCTTGAGGTATTATTAGCCTTAAAAAAATTACACCATTTAAAAAAAAGGTTATTTCTCGTTCATTTATTATCTCATATACGGATATACCTCACTAATAATCTATCCATTCCATGATTCTTCCCCGTTAAGAAACAAGCCTAAATGTACATGCGGCTTGAATTGATGACAAACTAATTTCCTTAATGCATTAATTTCGGTCAACTCTTGTAACTAGTTTCAAGGTTTGGGATAGGATTGACTTTTGAATATTATACCACATATAACGAAATTCGGTCACGGCATTAGAAATCGCAATATTGACATGCCATACTTTGAGTTTGAATATCTCTTCATATTTTTTTTTTCATCTCTTCTACTTGTTACGGTTCTTTTTTTTTTTAATACACCCACTTCACTCGTTGATGAAAATAAGATGTGCTTCCATTTTAAATGCATAAAAAGAAGATATTATTTAAAATAGCATAATAATTAATTCTCCATATGTATATGATAAAACACAAATGAGAAAAGAAAGAAGTAAATATTTGGAGAGAGAGAGGGAAGTGGATATAATATAATAGCTTTATATTATTTTGTTACATCTTAAATTTGACACTTGCCAAATAGTCTATGGCTGAATTTGCACGTGAAGTAGTATTGTAAAAACTAGACTTTTTCTCCCTTAAAATGCCCCAAAAAAAGATGAAAAGAATAATGGGGAGAAAGTAAAATGAGACGTTAATATAAAAACAAAAGCTTAGTATTCACTACAAAAAAAAATAGTATAAGAATATTTTATAATTTATGATAAAATTGTAAAGTTATTAAATATTATTTATTATGTATTTTTTTTTCACAGCTATGATCTATGTATCATTCCAAAATAATAACAAATATACTTTACATTACAAATATAAAAAAACAATAAGTAACTAAATATCAACAAATAAGTATTGAAGACAAGAGATAAAAAAAAAAGAAAAAAAAAAAAGAGAGAGTGTGCGAGAGATGATGTTGATGTTGTTGGGTGATGATGAAAACTCCAACAAGATCACGCAGCATACTTTACATATTTAATATTCTAGGTAATTGACATTTTGGTCCTCCAATATATTGTGATTTCACATTTTGAGTTTTAAATGTAATTTCAGACAGTTTAGTCATTCTATTGGTATTTTATATATTGGAGCTCAAGTTATCAAGATTAAAATCGAAGGAGAGGCTCTAATTAAATTCTCAATTAAACTAGCAAAAGATATTTTTTTGTCATGATAAAGAAAATAATATAATTTAAAGTTGTGAATGCTAAATGAAAAATGTTTCATGAATTTTTTTAGTATTAAATAAATATAATGATACATAGAGTTTTCATTTGAAAACAGTAAGAGAATTGGATATTACAAACATCAAATTTATTTTGACAAAATACAATTTCATTTCAGATTATGTGATCGTCATCACTAAAATTTCATGAAAATGTATGTCATCTTCTAAGAGACGAGCAACAACACATACTCAATAATTTTGAGTACATAATCAATTTTTTTAATTGTCCACCGACCAATCAAAAAGTCGTTCATCTTGTACAATAATTTTTTTTTATTTTTATAAAAGTTCACTTTAATTTAAATAGTTCATTTTATTTTATTATTTTTATACATGATTTACACTCGATTTATGTTCACGGTCTAGTGATAATTACACCTCATTTTTTTTATGTGTCTTCAAACTATTGTGTAAAGAATAATTAAACAATACTATGATAAGAATTTTCTTATGAAGTTGGGTATTTTTTTAAAAAATAAATAGAAATAGAGATCAAAATTTTAAATTCTACTTAAATTTAAAGAGTAAAAGCCTTTAACACGCATCTTATTTTTATAATCTTATTTCTAGAACACTTTACATTTGAACGAATATAATAATTTGAAGGCACTTCCTTTTGTAGAACGGTTGTTTGAAGTTGAACGATAATGGAATAAATTCCCATTTTTTGTTTCCTTTCAAACCTGAGCAAACTTACCACACTTTCAAACAAACCAACAGAGCTAATAAGCTTTTAGCCCAACCAAAAAAGAAAACTAGCAATTACCTGATTTTTTTTTTCTTCCCTTCTTCTTCTTCTTCTTCTTCTTCTTCTTCTTTCAGATTTCCCATTTTCTAGAATCCAGGAACAACGAAGTAAAGACCCAAAAACCCACAAAAAGAAGCAGAAAATCCCAACCAGTTTGTATCTTGATATCAAAGACAGAAGCTATATTTTTGCTGTCTGTTTCAATCGGTAAGTGACAAGCTTTCATTTCCAATTTTATTTTGATTTTTTGTTTTTTGTGTTAAACGATGCCGAGAATAAATAATCCATACCTAAAAAACAGCTTCGAGAGATTCAGTTTCTTAATGGGGAAAACTAAAACTTTTATTTTTCTGATTTTTCATTTTTATTTTTTTTGTTGTTGACAATGTTTTTTTTGTATCTATATTTTTCATGTTTGAATAATCCATGTAGAGATAGGGATTGAAGTGTTATCTTTATTGGGCTTACTAATCCTCGAGTAAACCTGAGTTATGTTTAAAATAAAAAAATAAAAAAACCCTCAGGTTAATGAGTGATCTTCGATTCAATATAATTTTTTTTTTTTTAATTAGATTCGAATCAGAGGAGTTAGTTTTGTTATTTTCTTCGTCATTTTTCTAAACAATGGATTCTTATAGCTGAAGAAGTAACATAAAGCAAACCCCAAAAGATGATTTATGTTTATGCTGTGTGAAATATTTTTTTCACTGTCTAAATTGGGTTTACCGTTTATTCAAATGTCAACAGTGTAGAGAGAATCATGAAACTGCATTAAATTTTGTTAGTACTTTAATACAGTGACTGAAAGTCTGAAACATATTCCATTTTTTTGACTTACATGAGCTCTCTTAACAGTGTTTGAAATATGATTAATGTTGGTCTATTCTGGATTGAATTTCTTCACTTGGGATTTTTTTTCTTTCCCCTTTCTAATTGTACTTTGCCTCTCAGTTGTAGATTTCAGGCAAAAAGCTCCGAAACCCTGAATCGGCACGGCGATCATGAACCCGTGTTCGGACTTGGAGAAGAACAATGCCAGGGACGACAGTGAGTACGCGAGGCTGGTCGATTCGGACGATCCAACAACGAGTAGGAGCGGCGAAGAAGAGGCGGGGATTTCGAATCCCGAGGGAGAATCGAGCCCCGAGTCGGTTCTCTTTTGGTGGGTCAAAGCCTCGGTCTTGTGCATCGTAATCGTTCTTCTTCTTTTGGTTCTGCTGAAATGGGGATTCCCTTTCGTCTTCGAAAAGGTTGAATTTTTTCGATTCCTCATTTCTGTCTGTGAAGGGTTGAAAAAATTTCGTCTAAAATCTGGGTTTCGTGTTGCAGGTTCTGATCCCGATATTGGAGTGGGAAGCCACGGCATTTGGGCGTCCCGTTCTCTTTGTTGTCCTCGTCGCTTCGCTGGCTCTGTTTCCTGTCTTTCTGATCCCATCCGGGCCGTCCATGTGGCTGGCCGGGATGATCTTCGGGTACGGCCTCGGGTTCGTGATCATTATGGTCGGAACAACGATCGGAATGGTCTTACCCTATTCCATTGGCTTACTCTTCCGTGATCGCATCCACGTGAGACCTCTCTCTCTCTCTCTCTATATATATATATATATGTGTGTGTGTGTGTGTGTGTGTGTGAAAAAGGAAATAATGAGCCGAGTTTACGTTTTATAATGATCCCGGATCCTATCAGTATTCGGTTTCGAAAATAAGGCCGATTTCGTAGTGTAACCTCAGAGATTGATTCACCTCTCGAAACAATGAACCGGCTTTGTCGACGAAATCACCAATTTTTGCGTTCTAAAATTATCGAATTCAGCATTCACTTTCGGAGAGAAAAAGAAAAACGATTTTGCAAACATGTATTGAATATGTGTGTGATTTTACGCAGCAATGGTTGAGAAAATGGCCTCAGAAAGCGGAGATGATCCGACTGGCCGGGGAGGGAAACTGGTTCCGACAATTCCGAGTGGTGGCGCTTTTTCGGGTGTCTCCGTTTCCGTACACGATTTTCAACTACGCAATCGTTGTGACGAGCATGAGATTTTGGCCCTATTTCTGGGGCTCAATCACCGGAATGATACCCGAAGCCTTCATTTACATCTACAGGTATGTATGCCTTCTATTTCTTATTTAATAATTTTATTAAATAAAATCCACGGAGGGTTAAAATATCATTTTTTGTGATGTCCAGAAGGGTAATTATCATTTATGTTATTCGTGTATATTTATTTGATATGATTTTAACTCTAAATAAATCATTAGGGTGAAGGAGAACAGTTATTGGTTTAGTTCATTTTTTTTCTTTCGTAGTTTGTTTTCAGAGCTACCTCAGCTAACGGATCATATTTTTGTATACAAAATACAAAACCTTATAATACATTGGAATTGATCTCAAGATTTGTTGCATTTACATTATTTAAAATTCTGAAATTTTCAATTATTTTTTTTTTACGCAGCGGGCGATTGATAAGGACACTAGCGGATGTGAAGTACGGAAATTACCACTTGACGACGGTGGAGATTGTGTACAACGTTATATCTTTCATCGTGGCAGTTATTACGACTGTCGCGTTTACGATCTACGCAAAAAGAGTGCTATACGAGCTCGAGAATCCCGAGAATATCGTAGAATCTCCGGCCCATATTCACGAAAATCTCGAGATGGGGAAGCTTTCGCTAGAAAGGCCGAAGCATATTGGTCGTTCTCATGTTGCTTGTTAGCCAAGGTAACTTAGAAATCACCTTAGTTTTTGTAGCAAAAAAAAAATCTGATACTCCTATTTTTAGGTCAGATTTTATCAATGTAATTACAAAAGGAAATGAAATTACTTGTTATTTTTTTCTTGTAGAGATGATTTCCATTTTACCCCTAAATTATGTCGATTGTGTCATTTTGCCACCTGATTATAAAAAAACCGTTCAAACTAGTCCCTGTATACTCTAAAACGTAGCACTTTAGTCCTTCTGTTAAAACTAAAAATCACCAAAATTACTTGATTTCCAAACAAACAAAAAAATTGAAATATTTTGATTGTCGACAATGTCAATTCTGACCATGAAAACAGTAAAATTCTCTCAATCGGCAATGAATTATAGGGTCTTCTTGGACTTAAAAAAATCGGGGGCGACTAGACAAGTTAATTTTCTTAGTAAAGGGTCTTCTTGTTTTGGTCAGACATTATAGAATCAGGTCATTACAAATGTACACAAGTGTTATTTTTATTTATTTTTTTATTATTTTTTTTTCTGTTCAATGCGACGAAGAGGGCGGCAAATCGGCCGTGTGATCGATACCGATTGTGGATTCTTCTCCGTCGGAAAAACCCACCGTATCTTGCTCGAAAATCTCTGATATCTCGTGTCGCTCCGAGACTTGGACGATTTCGGACAATTCCGTATTGATGCTGCGTATTTGCCCGACGTTCTGGTCGGTTTTCGCTTGCGCTTTGGTCCTCGCGTCTTGGAGCCACCTTAATATCGGATCTTCGTTTAACATGCCTTTCTTGAACGAATTTCCCATCTTCGAATTTTCCGAAATAATAATAATAATTAGACGTCGCGGATTAAGAGTAATGAAAGATGGTTAATTTTAATGTGTGTGATTAGAGAGAGAGAGAGAGAGAGATCAAACCTGAGTGACAAGTGCATATAGAGGCAATGTGCTGTAACTGCAAAGAACTTGAACAATGACACTGCACCACAAATTAATTAGACAGAGGGAAAAGAAAAGAAAAAAGATGATAAACTAAATTAGTATTATTTGTTTCTCTTTCTATAAATATATTACCCAATAAAAAGTCTAGTGATGATGAAGCCCAATTTTTCCATAATGCATGACCGAAATCCATAAGTGCTCTGAAATTGGCAAACGGTTGAAGATCATTAGGTGAATTGAATATATGTTGTAGGACTTGTTTGATATTACTTCAATTATAAAAGTGGTTTTTATTTTTTATTTTTTTTTGTACTACATATAAAATCAAAACCACTCAGGACTTAGGCTTACCCAAATCCAGAAGAAAAATGCGATCTCGAAAGAGTTTTGGAAGAGAATGAAGTGAATCAAAATAAGGACGATGCCGGGTTTTCCGAACCAAAAGTATTCGTCCGAGGGCTTCAAATCTAAATTTTCATTTTCACCGGCAATTTTAATTACTTTGTTTTGTAGTTGTGCATCTTGGCCTTCGGATCTTTTGACAGCGTTCACTTCAGCTAAATGGATTATTATGTGCTCTAATTTCGCGCCAACTATGAGTAGAAGCTTAAACAATAGAATTTAAACGATTAAAATAGTTGAAAAAAAATCTAACTAAAATTCCTAAAAATTATCAACATAGATCTCACTTACAATTAGAGGCAAGAAGGACAGCCAGAAATAAGTGTTCCACCCTAAAAATGGTAAAATATTTGCCCATTCAAAATAAGTTAATGTCTTCGTAAAAATAAAATAAAATTGATCACTATATTTAAATTTTTTTCATGAATCCAAATGTAAGAAAATAAGTGTACCGTCGATATTCAAAAGCAAAAACAGCACGACGAAAAACCATAGGTACCAACTGTGGGTGGACACAAAACCAATGTTAAGAAACAAAAAAAAAAACATATATGGTTAAATATTAAAAAATCCAAAATTTTGCCAACACTTTTTATTTTAAAATACTTTCACCTTATGCCGACGATCTTTCGAAAATCAACTTCGAGAGTTCGCACCATGTACTTGTGGAAGTCGTAAACAGGCAATGAAGGAAAATGTTTCTGTGAAGAAAATGATTCAGGAAAATAAGATAAATAAAGAGATTTTTGAAGTAGAATATCCTTTTTGATTGATCAATTAATTAAACCTTAATGAATCCTTCGCGAAGAGCAAGGTAGTCTGATTTTGTGACTGAACCATAAAACTGCTTGAAGAATGCTATCTACAAACACATCTCAAATTAATTATAAGAACAATATGACAATTTTGATATATTTTTTATGTAACCTAATTTTTTTAGGTAATTACTAACCATCCAACTTATAAGAGAAGCCTTTCTCCAAAACCCTTGAGCTCGTTTGAGGAATTCACTGTTATGGTGGTGGTGACCTTCACTGTTATGGTGGTGGTGACCTTCACTGTTATGGTGGTGGTGACCACCAAATAGACCTAGACCTATAATTATCAAGAAGATAAATATTAAATTGATATCAAATATATAAAAAAAAATCTTAAAAATGGTTTCTCATTTGTAAATATACACATTTACACAGTTACTTACTGAGCATAGTTACTCTTTTAGGGGGTGTCGTTATCGATTCCTCCCAGTGTTTCCACTGACGTATCTATTAGATTATAATAAAAGTTATTGAGCTAAAAGATCATAAAATCTGTTAGATTTAAATTCTAGGTTTAAATAAATAAAATAATGAGATTACCTTTACCCCGCCAAGAACCATTGTTGTGACACAAAAGACGACATGAACAACAGCCAATACAAATATGAAAATGTGAAGGTGATGTAAAGCTTCCAATGACAACAATGGAAGTTTCCCCTAAATAATTGTCAAGAAAAAATGGAAATTATAAAAACTAAAATCAACTAGATCATTTTACCATAAAAAAAAACGCAATTTGAGTTAAAGGTATAATTTTAGGAAAAAAGGGGACGCTATATTGATTAGGTCGTTGATTTTTTTTTTTTAATCATTCTAGTTAATTTTAACCGGGATAATTTGATTTTCTTTTGAAATATATATTTTTTTTTATGTTAACCAGAAATACATTTAATCGAGCATGTGAGTTTATTAATTACGGTAGTGACAACAAAACTAGAATCAAATGATGTAAAAATAATAATTATTAAATTAGTTCGAGCTTCTTTCAAAGAAGTTGGAATTAATATAAGGTATTAAGTTATATAACCACACGGATATAGTGGATTGAGATATAGCTCACCTTTAGTTAATTTCTTGTAAATAGCCAAGTAAACTTATTAACAGATTAATAAAAGCCTTATTTAACACAACCAAACATATATTTTAGGTAGTTAATAGGCTGCCACGTATGCAAATTGGCTATTTACAAAGTATTTACCAAATGTTGGCTAATTTACAATTCCTATAGTTTAGGTGGCTTACGTAGCCAATTTTTTGTTAATATAATAGTTATATAATGTTATATATACACGTGTATATGTACCGTATGACAATGCCCGGAAGAAGAATTTTGGTTCATAAGTCGTCGACCGTGATGTGTGGTCTCATTCATCGGCCTTCGGCACGGAAGCATGTGGTATGAAAGATGCGACGGAATGCATATTTTGCTTATTACATTTTGAAACACCGTAAGCAGAAGAGAAATGAAACCGAGAAGCATCAATTCTGTTTTTACAAGGGAAAAAATTACCAAGTGCTAAATAAGGGTTTTGAAGTAATTAAAGTTAAAAAGGAACAAGATTTTCATTTTCACATGAATGTACCACACCAAGTACTTATGTTACTTCCCTATGATTTGATAATTTCTTATGCTTAAGTCTAAAAGAGGTAGTTGTAATAAATCTTTATCAATTTATATGATGGCCACATAAATTTTTTTTTTTTAATGATATGAAAAAAGCTAAATTAAACTTTACAATTCACAATTTGATGCAAGGTTATTGTATTGTATATAATATAAAAATAACTTAATGCTTAAAAATATTTTTAAAGCATATTCCATAAAATAACACTTTAATTATAATGATATAATTAGTACTTAAATTTTTAGTTTGTCCAATGGATTGGAAGAAGGGTAAAGTATATATACCTCCTTTTAATTTCTCTAGAGCTGCATATAGTGCGTCTTGTTTCTTTCTGTGCAAGAGCTGATTTCCATTCCAAAAAAGCAAAGCAATAACATTAACTAATCTAATCATGGAGAGATATACAAAGCATATAAAAGTTATAATTGCTTGATTTTATTTTACTTATAATAAATCAAAGGAATATAAACAAAAGATATGGTGGAGGAGCAACGTCCTTCTTAGCTGTAAGACATTATTTGAGATATTTTCTGATGACAATAATTACAAGATCATGGGTTTCTTTACTTTCATTTATGAATCCTCTAAAATCTAAATGTGGTACTACAACTTTAATAATTGCCTTTAGAATAAGGGACTAAAAAGAGAAGAAGAAAAAAAAAATGCATGGTTCTCGTTTCTCTTATAATAAGGTACAATTGTCCCTTGGCCACACGCATATATTCTTCATTTTATATTTAATTTCAGGCGAATTAATAGTCAATTGTCCCACCATTATTGTCGACCGTTATTTGTTTTTATTCATTTTGTTGTGCTGAGTTTCTTCTATTTTCTATAAATGCCAGAAAATATAGAGGTACAATATTTTGTAAATTCATTTTTGTCACAAATTGGAAGGTTCTTAAAACGATAAACATAAACTTTATATTTCTTATTTCTATAGGTATTTTTTATAAAAAATTTTATAGGCGTTAATAATTACAACGATAAGAATAAACTTTACAGAGCTAAGTTACTTGGAGTTTATAAAATATAGTACAAATTTTATATTTATCATAAATAATGCTGTAAAAAAATCATGACAACAAAAATTCACCGTGGTGATAATATTTGAAAAACGGTCGCTAGAACTTGCATCTTAAGCGATGAGAGCGCTGTATTATTATTGATAAAAGACTAATCAACGCAAGATGGTAATGACAACTTACCAACCTCAACACCATGAAGTTAAATAAGTACCTAACTTTTGTAAAACAATTTATAAGTGTATGTAATAACGATGTGTGTAAGAAGTTTTTTTAGTTTCTAAGCATAGAACAATCCATCACAACCATCTTTCTATCTTATATTGCTAAGTGGTTGCTAAATTGGGCAATTATTGTCATAAATATATGAACACAAAATCAATAGTTACAAGGAAAGATAAAGAATTAAAGATGATTATCTTTTTTTATTTTATTCTCTCCTTCTCGAATACTTACCTGTCCCAATTTATGAAGAGAACGCTCGACGCATAGAGAGATGAGAACAATGCCAAAGCAGACAACAGCGACTATCCAAGTCGGCGTAAACTCCAACGAGCTAGGCTCTTCTTCGCCCATCATTTTCCTTAACTCCGATAAATTCAATCTTTTTTTTTTTGGGTATAGAAAGAAAGAAAGAAGTTGAACTTTCAAGTTCGATTGACCTTATTGTGTTTGATATCAAGTTTACACAAGAATGTATGTTATTGTAGATGGT
Source organism: Urtica dioica subsp. dioica (assembly GCF_054948205.1). NCBI lineage: Eukaryota > Viridiplantae > Streptophyta > Magnoliopsida > Rosales > Urticaceae > Urtica > Urtica dioica. The sequence goes on from NC_142759.1 coordinate 2,960,927, forward strand.
GACACCAAGGTATGCAAGCATTGTTTCTCTCAAGCAAAGAATAGAACATTCCATGAAAATTTCAGAAGAAAGGAATATAAGTTAATTACTATGTAGCATATGTTTCACATAAAAAATAAGATGGAAGAAGCGAAAAGGTGAAAATCCTGATGAACCCTTGTTCAAGTAACAAAGCATAAAGTGGAAGGTTGTACTTGAGATCAAAATCTTATCTAATTTAACCTCAAGTCTATATGTGCCATTATTTATTAACACCAACTTTTTGTTGTTACCTTCGCATCTCTAGTTACTTAGATTCTCAACAATGACATTATATCTGTATACATTTTTCTTAATGGATTATCATCAACATTAATAAGTGATATGTTAAGTAACTGAGCAACCAAAAAATAATGAAGAAACCACATCAATTGTATTAATAAAAAAAAAATGAACAAAGTTTCAGCAAGACATCTAAAGTAAAATTTATTAGTCAACAATTATCAAACTGTTTAGTTCCAAGTGTTTCCAAAGAATGCATATTGGTTGTGTTCATACATATATATACTGTATAAAAAAAATAAAAAACCACAAAGCCCATACAGAAGAGTTGTAACAAGTAACAAGGTATAACAATAATAATAATAATAATTTTCCCAACCCTGCCCTGGGAGTCTCTCTTTGATCCTTTCATCTTTCTCACTTCTGATCTCAGACCCAGTAATGAGAAACATCACTGAACGCCATTTTCCTCTTTCTCTCCCTATTTCTTTACACAACAACTCTGTTCTCTTTTTTTTTTACTTGTCAAGGCGATCCAAAAGCTCGTCCCCCAAAACAAAACTACCCCGGAACAAAAATCATCTAATCTTTTACCTTCCCCTTTTAAAAGAAAAAAAAGGCACGCAAACGAAACAGACGAGAAATTTACGGCTTCCATGGCGCCGGAGGCGGCGGCGGGGTCGGGAACATGGGAGGAATAGCGGAGAAAATGGTGTTCTTGTCGATGGCGTTGGCGCTGTTGCTGGTCTTGTCGCCGGACAATGCCACGAGGGCGGCCACGAGGCCGGCGTTTCCGGCGAGAGTCGGCTCCGTGTAGTTGTAGTTTTTCCGGACATCACGGAATCCATCGTGCCTATCGGGACCCGCCACCATCGCTCCGACGATCACGTTCGGGTTCGCCTTGTTGGTGTCCCTCCATTTCCACCCTCCTTTGCAGTTGTACTTCACCTTGTTCTTCGGGATCGAAGCCCCTCTGTGGTGGACGTGTTTCGGGTAGTGGCTCCCAAACCCCACGATGTAGCTCATCTTCCGTGGATTGTCCCCCATGATGTACTTGATCTGTACCCCAAAAAGATTTTTTTTTTTTTTTAGATATGTTAAATTTTTTTTTTTTTTTTTTTTTTTCGATGTGGGATTAGATTGTGTGTTACCTGAGTCTGAGCGAACTCTCTCAAAACGGAGGTTTTATAGAAATTGGGTCCGCAATTCCATCCGGGTGTATCTGCAGCGTCGAGGTAATCGCTGAACAGAGTAGCCAAAAACGCAGCGTTGACGACGTACTGAAGCGGCTGAGGTCTTCCGTGATTCAGCTGGATCATTCCCGCTGGAAAGGATGAAGAAAGAATAAATCGATGAATAAGACTGTATTTCAATAATCGTGACTCGAACAAACGCCGACCGAGGGACTGAAAAATACGGTACCTCTGGTTCTGTTAAAGCTCGTGAAATACGGAAGGTAAGAGCACATGACTATGCTGGTCTGGTTGTGGAAGGTCTGCAGAATCTCTTCGTAGGGATATCCGGGACTCAAGAACAATCTCAGTCGGCTCAAAAGCACCTAAATCAGCAGAAGAATAGCACAACAAAAGCAAGAGATTCTCGGTTATAACTGACCCAAAATTAATACAAATGAACCAAAACTTGTGAAATGAAATAAAATAAAAACCCCAAAATTTTAGTTATTTAAATTAAAAACATGGTTAATTTCGGTCAACCTAACGAGATTCATTTGATGCACGCATTAAAGAAAAACAAAAAATTAACAAACCAGAGAAATTTCTAAATACCCAACGTTTTGTAAATTTTAGGCAAATAGCCAACATTTTGATAGGGCATTTCAATCAATTTACACGTGTAAATATTTGGTCATGACTATTTACTTGCTAAATGGCAATCTAAAACTGTAAATAACGTTCTATATACCTAATGGACCCCCCAAAAAAAAAAAATTAAATAAATAAATCCGTGATGATCGAGATACCTGAGCGCCGGTGAGCTTGTTGTCCCAACTGAAGACGCCGTAGTCCGGGCCGCCCCAGAAGGCTCCGGCGTGCTTAGCGAGGCCCGGAGCGGTGGCGAGCTGAAGGTAAGAGGTGTTTCCGGTGGCATAGTACATCCAAGCCCCGCCCCAGAGATACTCGTCCCAATAGCTCGTCGAGTTGTAGAAAGTCTCGGCTTCTTGCCCGACGCTGTATCTCCCTCTCCGCTCCCTCGAGAATCTGAAGAGGGTCTTCGCCCCGTGGACGAGTTTCTGAGAGTAGGCCTTGTTGTCCTTGAAAACGATGGAGGCCGAGGCCAGCGAGGCGGCCATTTCAGCAGCGAGGTCTGAGCACGCTCCGCACGAGGTGACGGGCCTATCGTAGTCGATGTCCTCAGGTCTCGTCCAGCAATAGTGGTCGTTTGGGTCGGTGTTCCCGTCTAAAGTGTTTCCAGAGCCGACCTGTAAGTAAAAGGAGAATCGGAAACGATTAGTATCATTATACCGTATTATACTAATGGGATTCTTGGTTTGGGTTGAATAAATGGTGAGTGAGATTTTAAAATGAATGTTAACAGGACTCTTAGAAATGTCTATTCGTAAAATTTTAGACATTTTTGCCATTTGGCCTCGAAACAATTCCTACCAATTACTAACCAACATCACAATCACAAACGACTCAAAAAGACATTGTTCATAAATCAAATGACTTCACTCTAGTTCTCGTCCTGAATCGCAAAGGAATCGATAAAATATAAATAAAGATGTTTAAAAAAAAAAAAAAAACTGCAAAAAATCTAATCTCACCTGCATTCCAAGCGTGTCGATCATATCAGCGGTGTGATTGAAGTTCTTGAGAAAGTAATCGGTACCCCACTTGATGATGTCCTTGACATGGTTGAGCTCGCCAGCAGCTTCGTACTTTGCGCTGTACTCGATCACGCTCCAGCTCAGCATGGTCATCGAAAAAGCCATAGGATAGTTGAACTTGATCGCATCTCCGGCGTCGTAATAACCGCCAGACAGATCCTTCAAAATAGCGTCCCCAGCTTTCCCGTCGCGGGTGCATGAGTTTCCCCTCCACGACACATTGTTATGTTTTGGAAGCTTCCCCGCTGAAAAAAAAAAAAAAAAAAACTTCAAAATTCATTTCTTTACTTTTTTTTTTCTTTGTATGCCTCAAAATTTCATCATCATACATTGAAATTCGAACCAAAAGAAGCTAGCTTTAAGCATTCTGATGCAATATTTGTTCACTAGATTAACGGAATTGTGATCGACAATCATTGGACATCAAAAAAAGACAAAGCAAAACCGAGAATGGAATTTGTCTGATCACATTAACTAAAAAAATCTCCAAAGTTGTCAAATTTTTAGGCTTTTAATAACTCTGATGCAATCACCACGAAACTATGCATAATTAAACTACAAGCCGTGAATGATGTGATAGTAAATTCACCATCAAAATTCAAGCAAATGAAATCAGACCAAAAGATTCGATTCCGAAACTTTCAGATCACAGCTCCTCAAAGAAAAAATCAACGGTCAAGATCCAACGCAGCAAAACAAAATAAAATAAAATAAAAATTTGAAACAAATCTAAGAAGCTCACATTTTTGGGCGTTGAAGAACATGAGCGCCTTGTGGAGAGCCAAGGTATAATTGTCCGGCGGAGGATGGCGATCGTTGTGCCTCGGCACGAACTTGACGATGATGGCGATTAGTCCGGCGACGAAACCGACGGCGAGGATGATCCCGACCGTCCACACGAAGATCTTACGGCTGACGATGATACACCCCAGGTCAACGTACTTCTTCTTCTTCTTCTCTCCGGTGGGACCTAGAAGCCAGCTCTGCTGAGTCTCATCCAACGGTCGCGATGAAAGCGCAGCCCTATCTAGATCTTGCAGATTCCGGCTCCGATCGTCGTCCGTCGCCGAATCTGCGCCGTTGATCTCCATCGGACCTCCCCATGGATCTCGGCCAAACATTTCGTCTCTTCAATTTATAAAGTTATCTCCGCCTTCCTCTCTGATTGGCCGGCGGAGAGAGACGACGGTGGAAAGGTAAGCACCGGATCTAAGCTCTTTTAGAGCTTTTAGAGAGAGAAAGTGCGAGTCTTTGAAGATAGAGAATTGGAAGTGAGAGTGTATGGTTTTTTTTTATGGAGAAATGAAAGGAAAGTGTCGGTCGGAGTGTCGCTAAGAAGAGAGAGACTGTCTGTGTATGTGAATGTGATAATAAATATAAAATAATTATATATAAATATGTTAGTAAAAAAAAAAAAGGCTGTGTATTATTCTAGTGTCTGTGTGACAAAATGCTAACGATAATTTTAGAGTGTAGATTGAATTATTGAAAATCAATTATTAAAATATAGTGGATGCTTCTCTGACGGTGGTTGTCTCTTTCTTACTTTCTCTCTCTCTTAACTTGAAAATAGTTGTCAATGAAATTAATAAATACCAAAAATAAAATAGTAAGTATAATGATATTTAAGATAGTTCTTTCTCTCTTTCTTACTGTTGTAATTATGGAGTTAAATAAAACTACAAAAATATAACAGACAACGCCAGTACTTGAGTTATTTTATTTTGTATTGACTAAAAAATTTGTTTTTTTTTTCTTTTATTAATGTTCAGTGTTTATTTCATTAAAATAAATGTTGCTTTGGTTGTTACCTTTAATTTAAATGGTTTTAGTCTTGTTTACTATGGCAATAGCGTGTAAGAAATTTTTGGTATGTGACAAAGACCAGCCCGCTAATGGACAATGACAGTCTGTCTAACTTTTGATTTTTTCAATTTCTAAATGTAGTATAATAATATAATGTATCTGGATATTAATATTATATACATGTATATATATATATATTTTTTTTTCTCAAACACTTGTTGTATATACATTATACGTTACAGTTGGTTAGTTCTTTTCTTGGGTTACACTCATTTTCTGGTGTCGACGAAGCAACAACTCTCTCACCACCCAGAAGCCCAAGTGGACTCATCACATTCCATGTTTTATTTATTTTTCTTTCCATTTTTTTTTCACGTATGTCTATTTTTTAAGGGGAAAAAAGTTTTTTTTTTTTTTTTTTTTGAAGGAAAGATTGTCATTAAACTCAAACACTGGACTGAATGTCCAAAGAGATACAATCAACAAGCCACGCATGTCATTTTCAAACTGGCAAAAGAAAGACGAGAAAAAAGGGTTGTTTGAAAGTTAACTCAACAAGTTTTTTTTTTCTATTTTCTAATTTTTGTAGTTGTACTGAAAAATTATTTTGCAGTTGTTTTTAAAAAGTTGTTTGATACAGTTTCATTTTTGTTTTTGAGAAATTGAAAGTGTTTGGTGCAGTTTTCATTTTTGTTTTTTAGAAATTAAAAGTATTTGGTGCAGTTTTTATTTTTGTTTTTGAAAAAATGTAAAGAGAATATGAGGAGAAGGATGAGAGAAGAGAATATATATATATATATATATATATTTTTTTTTTTTTCCAAAAACACCTTTTATTTGTTTTCAGTTTTCTTTACTCTTTTACAAAACAACTTCAAAATTTTTTAAAAAAAATTTCCAAAAATTTTACTAAACACAATTTTCACTTTTTGTTTCCTATTTTTTTAACTAAAAAACTCAAAAACACTTTTTGAGTTGATTACCAAACATAGCTCTCTGAGCTATTCTGTGCAAGGTTGGAAACATCCCAATGAAATTAACTACTTACCTATAAATATTTGTGTGAATAATTATTAAATTCATGTGATTTTATCACAATTAATTAAAATTTAAAATATAATAATCATATTACTAAATAAATTGTGGAATGACTGTGATATTTTTCATAATTTTGTGACAGCCTAGTCACAATTTTTTTTTTATGATAGTTCTTCGGTGACAAAATTTTATACTTAGTAAACGATTTTAAAATTTCGTGATAAAAATATCACAAAATATATATTTGTAAGAAAATAATTCTCTCTCCTAATTTTAATAATAAAATTGTTAAATTTTAATTTTTTATTGATTTTAATAAATTGACATGAGTTTAGTAATATTTATGGTCAAATAATTTTATTTTATTTTATTTTGGTGAGATACTAGTATAATTAAATTAATGGTTGACAAAAAAGTTTATAGTATCACTTATTTTTCATCTAAAGTATCACTCATAATTTTTTTAACATAATGTATCACTTTCAATTTAGAATGAAGAAGAAAAAAAAAACATCAAACAACGTAAAGTGTGTAAGAATTGCAAACTACACATATATAATAAATAGAAAAGTTGTTGGATTCTTTTTTCTATTTGCTTTATTTTAAATTACTATAATGAAAAATATAGGCAATATAACCGTTATTAAAACAAAAACTAAGGAGAAAACCAAAGCCGAATTAGCCCACGTTTGGATGATAGTCATCTCTTCTTAAATAAAACAAAGGAATGAAAATTTTAAAGTGATTTAACACCACCAATATTTTAGAAATGTTACTTTATAGAAACTCTATTATTATAATTTTTCTGTCTTTTTAAATCTATAATTATAATTTTTATATGTTTTTTACATTTGAATGTCAATTTTCTCGTACCAAAACAATATGTGTTATAATAATTGATAAGATCTTATATATAATTTGTTTTAAAAAATGATTATGTTGGAAATGAATTACTACTTAATTTACCTTTTAAAATAAAATAGTATAATTTATTTTTTGTGGGATGGAGACAATTGTACTATTATTGTCTTAGTTTTTTTTTTCCTCTTTTCTTTTCTTGAATATTATTATCTTAGTTAATTTTTATAGACATTCTTCGTGAATGGAAAAGGAAGAAAAGAAAGTGCATGTAACACGTCCAAATTTTCATTTTTTCATCAACCGTGAATGTATTGGGCCCACCGTGCATGGGCATGGCCCAAAGAATTAGTTGCAATAAAACGAATGAATCAAACCTCGATATCTCATTGCGGTTTTTCCGATTTCATCGTCGTTGATTTACGGCTCCGAAACTCTGAAGAAGAAAATCCTAATCTGAATACTCTCGCGCCGGAGTTTGATTCGGAGGTGAGAAGCCCTGATTTACTTCTAAAATTGATGGTTTCCAAACACGCATATTGTATACGTTTAATTGTTTTTAGGGGTGGATATTTTTCTGCTTTTAACTGTTTAGATGACCTCTCATCTCATGCCATTGTTGGTGACTTGGTATTGTTTGATGTGTTTAGAGAGCTGGTAAATGTGCAGTGTAAAAAAATTGATCAATTCAGCTTGGAATTTGCTATTCTCTAGTCATTTTTAATTTTTTTTAAGAACACTATTTGATTAGACTAATAAAAGTATTTTTGCTCTCTGGAATTTTTATTTTATTTTATTCTGGGTGAGAAACCTGATCTGTTTTAGCCTTTTTGTAGATTTACAATTCCGATTGAGAACGTAAAGAAAACCCTAATCTGAATGTCACTTACGCAGGAGTTTGATTTGGAGGCGATAAACCCGAAATCTTATTGCTTTTCTTGTTCGTTATCATTCTCGTAGATTAACAATTCCGAAATCCTGAATTTGTAGACATAAATATGGAGCCGAATGCTAAGCGTATGAAATTGGAAAGCGAGGAAGTGTGTATCATTCTGGGAGATCACAAACGTCAAACCCTCTATTCCTACTCGTTGTATTTCGTAGATCTAAACGCAAATGAGGGCTCACGTATAAAGCGTTTGAGACCCGACATTAGATTGAGCTACAAATTAGCGATGGTAAGTCCGTTTGCAGTTTTAAATTCCACGCTTTACATATTGTTGGCAGTGATATGCCTTTTTTATGCTTCAAATACAATTTGACGCCGCATCTGAAAAACCGCAGCGGTGACGCCCGTGATTTGGGGATGAACGATTTGGAGGCCATGCCCGCTATGAAATCCAGAAAAATGCTTTCCCAGGGCAGTGTGTGTGGGTCCCCGAATCTGCGTGTTCTCAAGCTATCTTTTGAAAGGTATGAATAATTTCGAGCTCTACGACCCCCGAGAACAATGAATGGTTGGTCTCTTACCTGAATGGTTTACCCACTCCTCGTGGTCGTTACGGTAAATGGGTTCATGTGATATACTTTGCCGTTGAAAGTGGAAAGCTGTCGATTACATTAGCATCACCGGCCCCTTTGCTGTTGATGAAGAGAGATCATCTATTGGTCTCGCCTCACCGGAAAGTTTACGATCTGAAGGAGCAGAGCAGAGAAGCCTCTGTGTTATCGGATCCCGAAGCTTTGTATGAGCCTCTCATGGGCAAGGAGTTTTTTCCCGCGGAGCAGTGGTATTGCTTCTCTCGACGAGTGTGGATCGAGGGAGATGATCGTGACAGCACCGATTATCATCTCGGTGTTTCTTTGGTCCAGTTTGGTGGTGATAATACTATGGTCCTCAATTCCAGATTTTTCGACTTGGGTGACAACTTCGTGTCTGATTACATTACTGTCGATGGTATATTTCGAATCTGACTATATTATTATTGACAGAAAAATAGAAACATTACTAGTCTTTTTTTTTTTTTTTTGGTTTTTAATCTTATGACTGATATCAAATTAGGGAAACGTACGTGTTCTAATGCCCAGTATTGAATATCGCTTGCAGATGGTTTTGTTAGCTTTTGTTTCTTTTTCAACTACTCAATTTTGTGAGCCCCTATTACTTTTTTTTAGAGGAATACTTTTTACCTAAAGAAGAGCATGAATCGTTGTTAAAAAACCAGGAAAAAACACTTGCATTTTAAGATGAAAAAGAAACGGTTACTATTACTAAATATGAACATGTCACCTCTATTTTGAATTGCATTTTTCACAATTGCAAAATTCATTTTTCCTCAAACAGTATAACGAGTATCTCAGAAATTCAAAACTTTTTTTTTTCGTCATAAGCATATTAATGATTTTTATAGTCTCAAATTTGATGAATTTGAAATATTGAGGGTAATGATTGGTAAATCGATTCACCCGATATTAGTAAGAAACTAAAACTAAGTAGCACGATTTGGCTCATTTACATATAAATTCATAGTTAGTGTTAGCAACTAATACTTGTATAATTAATGAAAATATAAATCGAACCTGATTGCGATTTTTCAAGGGTATATATATATATATATGTCTCTTTGATTAATTCAATGTTCTTTTAGTGTTTTTTTAGCAGCACTATGTCTTTTTTTCTTCTGATGTTACTATGTCTTTTTTTCTTCTGATGATACTATGTCTTTTTTTCCTTTTTTCTTCAAAGGAGTAGGGGCAAGGGTTGACAGAAAAATAGAAACATTACTACTCCTTTTTTTTTTTTTTATAATCTTATGACTGATATCAAATTAGGGAACCGTGGTCTAATGCCCAGTATTAAAGATCGCTTGCATATGGTTTGTGGGCCCCACATAAAGTAGTTCATGTCTGATGTGGAGTCGTATCACTTATAGAGTTGATTCATTTTGAAGGATATTCATTTTCTCGATTCAAATTCGCAAAATGGATAATTGTTGATAAATTACAAGAACGTCTTCTTGCTCTCTACATCCGGTATCAACTACTTCTTTGTGCGTTAAACACAGTGAGAAAGAAAAACAATTTTTGAGCCTATTTTACCTTTAAAATCTTAAATTTAAATGTTGTTATTAATGTTAATCCTTTTATGAGTTTATATCGTTCATCGCTGGTATATCACTCGGATAATATATTTTTGCCTTCTGGAGTGTTGTAAAAGCTGTGAGCGAGTAATGCTTTTATTCCAAATTCTTCTATATTGGAAAAACAAAGAAAGTCTACCACATGTATAGCTTCAGAACTTCTTTCAAAGGACCAAAGAAATGTAACAAAAAAAATAATGGGAAAATATCTAGAATATCCCTTATGTTTAATAGAAATGCGAGATTTATCCCCTCCATTTCTATAAATATCAGACATATCCCTTCAGTTTAATATAAATGACATATATATCCCCTAAAAAAATGTTATATTACAAATATCACCCTTTTCGTTTATTTTTTTACAAAAAAATAATTTGAACTCCTCAAAATACCCTTAATAGAATAAATATTTATTTACTATTTTATTAAAAAAAAAATCAAAATCTCTCTTTATAAAAAAAAAAACCTTAACTTTTTATAAAGAATTTTTTTAATTTAATTTTTTTGTATATAGAATAGAAGATAAAAAATTATTTCATTAAGGGTATTTAGGGGATTTCAAATTATTTTTTTGTAAAAAATAAACGAAAAATTGTGATATTTGTAATATAACATTTTTGTAGGGGATGTATATGTCATTTATATTAAACTGGATGGATATGTCTGATATTTCTAGAAATAGATGGGATAAATCTCGCATTTCGATTAAACACAAGGGATACTCTTGATATTTTCCCAAAAATAATTTAATAGTGTTTTTTTTTATTTTAGTACAAACAAAATTAACAACTAATGTTATACCGTCATTTTTCTTATGTAAAAATGACACCCCAATTGCTAAAACGTCGTTACAATATAAAAAGACAATTTAGTCAAACAGGCTAATGCGCGACAAGCGCCAAGCGCCAAGCGCAAGCGACAAGCGCCAAGCGCCAAGCGACAAGCACCAAGCACCAAGCGCCAAGCGCAAGCGCCAAGCACCAAGCGCCAAGCGCAAGCGACAAGCACCAAGAGCAAGCGACAAGCACCAAGAGCAAGCGCCAAGCGCCAAGCGACAAGCACCAAGCGCAAGCGACAAGCGCCAAGCGCCAAGCGACAAGCGCCAAGCACCGATTTTTTTCCTATAAATAGTTCATTCATTCTCAACTCAAAACTGAATTCACTCTCAAGTCATTCTCTCGACTCAAAATCCTCTCTCGACTCAAAATCCTCTCTCGACTCAAAATCTTCTCTCAACCCCAGAATTCTCTAAGCCAAATACTCTCCCAACTTCAAAATTATCCCGGATCATAAACAAAAAACCGAGAGCCACCTCTCGACGGGAGAAAGAAAAATAAAAATCCAAGAATCCACTCACATAGCAAACACACTCGCCCTGAACTACGTCATGACCTGATCCCGCAAAGCGGGTACGTAGGCAGCTCACGAAGAGCACGGTCACAACCCCCACACACCCCCCATTCACCCTACTCGCTCCTAAAAAACACAAATCCTCTTGAGAGTCGAGGAAACGTGACCCTGACAACAAAAGATCGAGACACGTCGCAAGCTCGCACCCCGACACGTGTCCCGCAAATGTTATCCGAGAAATCGCATTAACATTTTGGCGCTAGAAGGAGGGGATCCCGAGAACAACCACGTACGGGCTCTCCACCGGCAAACTCTCTTTTCTCCGAGAGGAAGGAGCTTCGACAACAACCAAGGAAATTCCACTACGCTGAGAAACCCACCATGTCGAACCACGCGGTTGTCTCCGAAAGTGCCGCCCCCCGACGAACGGAAGGCGTAGCACCCCACACGCGAGCACGAACGCAAGCGAGACATGGACAAGCACAAGGGGCCCCGTCGTCGAACGCAGGCCCATCAACAAGCGCTGCCCCGACGGCCAATCCGAACGCCACCGGCATGGCGAACCCTACCAGCCCGGTATTCATCGAGCGAGATGATCGGATGGAACGTCTCGAGAATAGCCTTTTCTTGCTGACGAGCGAGTTCGCGAGAGATAGGGAAGAACGAGCCATGAGGCGCCACGCTCGGGCAAGAGACGAGCAAGTGCAAGAGGCTTATTCGGGAAGCCATAGACACGAGCAAGGACAAGCCCTCGTTGAAGAACTCCACGATGAAGGTGGCCAAGACGACGTTCCCGATCCGAGCATCCGAGATATCGGCCACAACCACCAAGAAGAGTGGGCAGCCGTCCGCGAGCGAAGACAGCTACCTCAACACTCGGAAGCACGTCAGACCGATGGGCAAAGGGACCCGCGCCCACGATCCCGGACCAATCTTCCCCAAGCCGCTCGCTCCGCGGCAAGAGCAAGGACCGAATCACGAAGATCCGCCTTCGAACGGCTAGGACAAGGAGAAGAGGTCGCCGACAGTGGAGACGTGAGGAGGTTCTCACCACCCCGACACGCAAGGTCGCCAGGACGCCTAGAGCCACACATAGACTTGAGGCGCCACCTTAACTCCCGGTGGGAGATCCCAAGACACCAGACCGCCTCGGAGGCCCATGAACCACAAGAAATCGTCCCCCCGGCTATGACAATGCCAACGCCGCATGCGCCGCATACCACTCAAGCATCGAACGAAAGGGGACGCACTACTCGATTTGCAACTGCCACCGCACAAGCCGGGAATGAAGAATTAACCAACGTGGTCAATATACTAAGAGAAGAAGTCCGGGAGCTACGAGCGGCACAGACTAGGACCCCGCTTGTGAGAAGTATGATCGAAGGCGTAGCTTCGCCGTTCTCCGCAAACATGCTCGCCGATGATACCGTAGGGAACTTTCGCCCACCTACCATGCCACTCTACGATGGAAGCACGGACCCCCTTTACCACATCCATCAATATCAGACAAATATGAGAATGGCAGGACAGTCGCCATCGACGATGTGTCAGGCATTTTGCCTCACACTCACTGGCACTGCGTTCGAGTGGTTCCAAAGACTAGGACGAGGATCGGTCCAATCGTTCGAGGATCTCCAAGAGAGATTCCTCACTCGTTTCTCCGCCTCACGAGTACGAAGAAAGGATAAGTCTTATCTCTTGACGATCAAGCAAGGAAGCACCGAGGCGCTCCAACATTACCTCAACCGGTTCATTGAAGAATCGAACAAGGTGGACGACTATGAGGATAGCGACGCCATCTACGCCTTCATCGACGGTCTGCGTGCTTGTGACCTCTTGACGTCACTAGTGAAGCAACGACCTACCACAATGACAGAGCTCATTTCTCAAGCCACGCAACACATTTCGGTCGAGGAGTATTACGAAAGCCGAAGGATCCGTGATAGAGGAAGTCGTCGCAGGGACGAGGACGAGGCCGACAATGACCCACGACGGAAGAAAAATCGAAGCACCAATATTGCGGTCTCAACCGTCCGACCCTCTACGAACCAGAAACCCCTATTGGTCGAGAAGTTCCAGAGGAACATCGACTTTACGCCGCTCAAGACCACGCCAGACAGGATCCTAGCTTTACACGGGGACATGTTCACTGAGCCCCGACCCCTACTGAAGGACCCCTCGAAACGCAACAAGAACAAGTACTGCCATTTCCACAAAGACCACGGTCACCTCACCGCCGAATGCATCGAGCTCAGGAGGCAGATCGAAAATCACATCCAGAATGGCGAGCTGAAGGAGTTCGTGATGGCCATGGTTGCCAATCCGGACCCCGCGCCGAGGAGGCAGGTTCCCCAAAACGACAGGCGGCAGGAACGTGGGAAAGAAATTGTCGCGGGTGGAAGCTACAACAACGACACCCGAGGCAACGTGGCCAACGCCCCACTCAACTTGGTGACCACTATATTTGGAGGGCCAGAAACGGGGGATACGGCGCACGAGCGAAAAAACTATGCGCGGGCGGCGGCCGGAGAGGGCCCCTCCCACCATATCAATCTCACCCAGAGCACTTGCTCGGCCGCGCCGTTCGAAACGATCCACTTCACCGAAGAGGAAGCCCGCCAGGTGATGCATCCGCACAACGACGCCATCGTTGTCAAAGCGCAGATAGCAAACAATATGGTGAAGAGGATTCTCATCGACAACGGGAGCTCGGCCGACATCCTGTTCAAGGCCGCCCTCGACCGGATGGACCTTGGCGAAATCCGCCCGACCCCAGTCAAGACCCCGCTCTTCGGGTTCGCAGGAGAGTGCGTTTACACGGAAGGTTACATAAGCCTCCCAGTCACATTTGGACATGAGGGGGGAGCCCAGGTCACGCGCCTGGTGGATTTCCTAATTGTGGATCGACCTTCTGCTCACAATGTCATCATAGGGCGACCGACGCTCAACAGGCTCTGCGCAGTCACCTCAACATACCACCTCCTCATGAAATTCCCGACACCGAAAGGGGTAGGGGTGATGCGAGGAAGCCAAGCCGACTCCAGGGCATGCCACGTCCAGGGGTCCCGCATCAGGAAAGACAACGCCATGGTAGGGGTCATATGTCAGGTCGGAGACGACCTCCCAGGCGATATCAACAAGGCGCAAGCACTCGAGGACCTGGACCCACGAGAAGAAGCCGACACCAAAAAAGTAGAGGCGTCTAGCGATCTCGTGCCTGTGATACTCGACAATGCCAACCCCGAACAGGTCGTCATGATCGGAGCGCACCTGCCGACCGAATTAAAACACCAACTCGGAGCATTCCTCCGAGAACACAAAGACGTTTTCGCATGGACGCACGCGGACATGCCGGGGATCGACCCAGAGATCATCTGTCATCGGCTCAACGTGCTCCCCGGAGAGAAGGGGAAAATCCAGAAGAGAAGGTCGTTCAACCCAGAAAGATACCTCGCGATCAGCGAGGAAGTGGAGAAGTTAATCACCGCCAAGTTCGTCCGCGAGGCCAAATTCCCGAGCTGGATCTCCAATGTGGTCATGGTGAAGAAGTCGAACGGAAAATGGCGAATCTGCATCGACTACACCGACATCAACAAAGCATGCCCAAAAGACTGCTTTCCCCTGCCGAGAATCGACCAACTAGTCGACTCCACCGCAGGACACGAGCTCATGAGCTTCATGGACGCATACTCGGGATACAATCAGATCAGAATGTATGGACCGGACGAGCTGAAGACCACTTTCACCACCGATCGAGGACTATTCTGTTACCAGGTGATGCCGTTCGGGCTGAAGAACGCCGGAGCCACTTATCAGCGCTTGGTAAACCAAATGTTCGCCAAGCAAATCGGGAAGACGATGGAGGTCTATGTCGACGACATGCTCGTCAAAAGCCTCAAGGCGCCAGACCACGTCAAAGACCTGGAGGAAACCTTCGCCCTTCTCCGAAAGTACAAGATGAAGCTAAACCCGAACAAGTGCGCGTTCGGTGTAGAGTCAGGGAAATTCCTAGGATTTATCGTCAACCAGCGAGGCATCGAAGCCAACCCCGAAAAGATACAGGCACTCCTGGACATGAGGTCCCCAACCAAGGCAAAGGAAGTCCAAAGCCTCACTGGGCGTGTGGCTGCGCTAAGTCGGTTCGTCTCCAAGGCCACCGACCGGTGTCAGCCTTTCTTCCAAGCCATCAAAGGAGGAGCCGACTTTAAGTGGACCGACGAGTGCGAAACCGCGTTCCAAGACTTGAAGACATACTTCGCCACACCACCACTCCTAGCGAAGCCCAGAGACGGCGATACCTTCTACTTGTACCTCTCCGTGTCAACGAGGGCGATCAGCGCGGTCCTCGTCCGAGAAGAAGAGAAGATACAATGGCCCGTGTATTACGTAAGCAAAGCGCTCTTAGACGCCGAAACGCGATACCCGGAGATAGAGAAGCTGTCGCTCGCTCTGGCTATGTCCGCGAGGAAGCTCCGGCCATATTTTCAAGCACATCAAGTTATAGTAAGGACCGAGTACCCAATCAAGAAAGCCCTGCAAAAGGGCACTTCGACAAGGATGGCCGTTTGGTCCCAGGAACTAGGTGAATACGGGGTGGAGTTCCAGTCAAGAACGGCGATCAAGGGACAAACTGTCGCTGACTTTATCGCCGAGTTCACCTACGATGTGAACCTATGCCAGGATGAGGAAGACAAGCGGGGCAAAGAAGTCGTGGAAGACAAGGAAGCAGGCAAGAAGAGGAAGGCCGCCCCTGACGGGCCAGTCTGGAGTCTGCACGTAGACGGAGCGTCCAACGTCCGTGGATCAGGGGCAGGAATCGTCTTCGTCAATCCAGATGGGGAAAAGCTCAAATATGCCATCCATTTCCAGTTCAAAGCTTCGAATAATGAGGCTGAATACGAGGCCCTCCTGGCCGGACTCGACTTGGCTAGGAAGCTCGGAGCTGAGAATCTCAAGATCCACTGCGACTCGCTCCTCATCGTCAACCAAGTAAAGGGAGAATACCAAGCCAAGGAGGAAAACATGGCAGCATACCTGAAAGAAACCAAGCTTCGACTGGAGTCAGTCCCTTGGTACGAGATCGTACAGGTCCCAAGAGGCTCGAACGCCGAGGCCGACGCCTTGGCTCGAATGGCTTCAGGCAGTGACGACGAAGAGCTAGGTAAACTACCCGTCGAAACCTTGAAGCTTCTGTCCATCAGTAAGGAGGAGGTAAATCTAATCGAAGAAGAACCCCAGGCGAACTGGATGACTCCGATCATCAGGTACCTCCGTGACAATATCCTCCCCACCGACCAAGCCGAAGCCAAGAAGGTGAAGTACCACACGCATAAGTATGTCTGGAGGGGATCCACGCTGTACAAGAGAGGGTATTCGCAGCCGCTCCTTCGATGCTTAGACAGCGCTGAAGCAGACTACGTCTTGAGGGAAATCCACGAAGGAATTTGTGGAAATCACTCTGCGGGCCAGTCCTTGACCCTGAAGACGCTCAAGCAAGGTTACTTCTGGCCAACGATGAAGAAAGACGCGTTTGACTTGGCGCGAAAATGCGATAAGTGTCAGAGGTTCTCGCATGTCCCGAGGCAGGCCCCAGCTCCGCTGTGTTCGATCATCGTGGCACGACCATTCGCGAAATGGGGAGTGGACCTCATCGGGAAACTCCCAATGGCGTCAGGCCAACGAGTTTGGGCAATAGTCGCCATCGACTACTTCACCAAGTGGGTGGAGGCGGAACCCCTGGCTACAGTAACAGAAGCGAACACTACCAATTTCATATGGAAATCGATAATATGCCGCCATGGTATCCCCGCCTCGATCGTCACTGACAATGGTAGCCAGTTCGACAACGCGAAGGTCCGGAGGATATGCGAGCAGTTGAAGATTAGTAAGACCTTCTCATCGCCGCGTCACCCTCAAGCGAACGGTCAAGTCGAAGCCGTGAACAAGACGATAAAGGAAACTTTGAAGAAAAAGTTGGAAGAGAAGAAAGGCGCATGGGCCGACGAGCTCCCCCTCGTCCTCTGGGCCTACCGAACAACGACGCGAACCGCCACCGGCGAGACGCCTTTCTCCCTGACCTACGGGGTCGAGGCCGTCATCCCCGTCGAGATCGGTGCCCCATCATTCCGGACAGAAAACTTCGACGAAGAGAGCAACGATGAAGCCCTCCGGATGGAACTCGATGTGATCGAGGAGAAGAGAGCCGAAGCGTTCACCCGCCTGGCCGCACAAAAGAGGATCATCGAGAAGCATTACAACTCGAAGATCAAGGCCCGCCGTTTTGCCGAAGGAAGCCTCGTCTTGAGGAGAGTGTTCCAAAACACCCAAGTTCGCGGGGCAGGGGTGCTCGGACCAAACTGGGAAGGGCCGTACCGAGTCCGGAAGGTGATACACGACGGGACATATCACCTCGACAAGATGGACGGCACAGAGATCAGGCACCCGTGGAATGCGGAACACCTCCGCCAATACTATCAGTAGGAGTTAACATTTACTTTCCAAAAGCGGCCTTCTGCCCAAGTGTAATTTTATTTTGCCAAAACGGCCACCGGCCCAAGTGTACTTTGAATTTCTCTAAAGCAAGCAACGCGCCAAAGTAATGAATGAAGTCGAAACTCGCGTTCAGTTTGCCAAACTCATCTCCTAATTTTTCATACAATTTGACTCAAATTGCATAAAAAACTGGGGGGTTAACGGAGTAGGACGAACACCAAGCATAAAACGCAACGACAAATTAAAAAAAAAAAACCAATAGCATGCACACGTGCGAAAATGCAGGAATACAGGCGTTGCAATCATGACGATGAGGGCCTCGCGGCGTCGAGCCCCAAACGCACCTCAAAGTGTCCACGGGATCCGAGAAATGGAGTTTCGCAACGATGAAACTCCGAACACATCTCAAAAATCCCGTGCGACCCGAGATGAGGGGACTTGCGCCATCAAGTCCCCGACCGACCTCAAAGCGTCTACGGGATCCGAGAAATGTGGTTTCGCAACGATGAAACTCCGAACACATCTCAAAAATCCCGTGCGACCCGAGATGAGGGGACTTGCGCCATCAAGTCCCCGACCGACCTCAAAGCGTCTACGGGATCCGAGAAATGGGGTTTCGCAACGTTGAAACTCCGAACATATCTCAAAAAAAAAAAAAAAAAAAAAAAAAAATCCCGTACGACCCGAGATGAGGGTACTTGCGCCATCAAGTCCCCGACCGACCTCAAAGTGTCCGCGGAATCCGAGAAATGGGGTTTCGCAACATTGAAACTCCGAACATATCTCAAAAAACCCTGTGCGACCCGAGATGAGGGGACTTACGCCATCAAGTCTCCGACCAACCTCAAAGCGCCCATGGAACCCCGAGCGTATCTCAAAGAGTTCTGTGCGACCCGAGATGAGGGGGCTCGCGTCATCGAGTCCCCGACCAATCTTAAAGCCTTTACAAGATCCGAGGAGAAAATGGACTCACTGCTCCGAGACCAGAAACACAACTCAAAGAATCCTGTGAAGCCCAAAATAAGGGAACTCGCGCCACCGAGAACCCAACCCATCTCGAAGCCTGCTCAAGGCGCAAGAAGGGAAAAGGCAGCAAGAGCCCCGCACAAGCTCAGAGCATTTCCATTCAACAAACAAAAAAAAAGAAGAAAAAAAAAACAAAAAGAAAGAGCACTGACAATACTACAAAGTTTCCCGCACGACATGTCGCACGCGAAACTGGGGGGTTAATGTTATACCGTCATTTTTCTTATGTAAAAATGACACCCCAATTGCTAAAACGTCGTTACAATATAAAAAGACAATTTAGTCAAACAGGCTAAAAAAAAGCGCAAGCGCCAAGCGCCAAGCGACAAGCACCAAGCACCAAGCGCCAAGCGCAAGCGCCAAGCACCAAGCGCCAAGCGCAAGCGACAAGCACCAAGAGCAAGCGACAAGCACCAAGAGCAAGCGCCAAGCGCCAAGCGACAAGCACCAAGCGCAAGCGACAAGCGCCAAGCGACAAGCGCCAAGCACCGATTTTTTTCCTATAAATAGTTAATTCATTCTCAACTCAAAACTGAATTCACTCTCAAGTCATTCTCTCGACTCAAAATCCTCTCTCGACTCAAAATCTTCTCTCAACCCCAGAATTCTCTAAGCCAAATACTCTCCCAACTTCAAAATTATCCCGGATCATAAACAAAAAACCGAGAGCCACCTCTCGACGGGAGAAAGAAAAATAAAAATCCAAGAATCCACTCACATAGCAAACACACTCGCCCTGAACTACGTCATGACCTGATCCCGCAAAGCGGGTACGTAGGCAGCTCACGAAGAGCACGGTCACAACCCCCACACACCCCCCATTCACCCTACTCGCTCCTAAAAAAACACAAATCCTCTTGAGAGTCGAGGAAACGTGACCCTGACAACAAAAGATCGAGACACGTCGCAAGCTCGCACCCCGACACGTGTCCCGCAAATGTTATCCGAGAAATCGCATTAACAACTAATAAAATATATATATATATATATATATATATATATCTCCGAAAGAATGAATTAAAAAAAATGATTTGATTTCATAAAAAAATATATTTAAAAGGACTAAAATGTAAAATAAAGCTAGTGGGGCCACCCCTGACTTCTACTACTAAGCGATGGGCTTTCGTGTGTTCGAGCTCAGTTCTCTTGGTTAGACTCGGGCCTGTTTGATCAAATGGGTTTGAGTCAAATATGGACTTGGGCCCGTTTGATCTAATTATTTCATTGATTTAGACGTCATTTTATAATAATCAGACAGGGAAATGACCTCAATTAATAGCAATTTATTTTTTACAAAAGTAGTAGCAATTATGCTTTTAGACACTTTTACCAGTAGTTGTATACTTATATACCTACAATTAGTGTTAGTTATAGACTTGTAAGTTTAC
Organism: Urtica dioica subsp. dioica; assembly: GCF_054948205.1. NCBI lineage: Eukaryota > Viridiplantae > Streptophyta > Magnoliopsida > Rosales > Urticaceae > Urtica > Urtica dioica. The sequence goes on from NC_142759.1 coordinate 2,981,074, forward strand.
AATTTATGAGAGAAGAAGAGAGGATGTGTTTAAGCCTTCTTTTATAGGTCAAGGCAGAGTGGTTACGAATTTGAACCAAACCAAAACCGTCCAGTATTAAAGGCTTTTTATTTCCATTAACGCTCATAGTGAGTTGTTGCAAATGCTCTCAAAACCACCTAGCCTTAATGCACATGGTTACAAACCGTTGCCTTAATGCACACGGTTACATTAGCTCAAATGTTTAATTCTTAACATAACACATGAGTTATTTGAGAAATTAAAACTTTCAGAAAGTGAAATTTTCAATAAAAATATAGGAATTAGCCCAAAGCACAAGCCCGAGACATTCTCAAAACCCGAGCCTGACTCGGCCCGGCGGCGCGTGAGGGGTTAAGAGTTAACGCACTCACACTCTTTTCTCTTGCAGTTGCTTATCCACTAAAGAAAGATGATAGTATATATACATTACGCAACACACTTAACCCAACCCACGTGAGTCTCTTGCAATTCACTTCATTTACTCATAACAAATGTGTTTATTTAAGCATATTTTGAACATCAATTTATCATTCATTATAGTCATGATTTTGACAAATAAATAATCAATCTTATATTTGTCGCAACGAGGAATAAGAATACACAATAATTAACAAATTTCAATGAGTGAATCTCACTTAAATATTAGCAACAAATCACTCATACACTTGTAAATAAATTCTCTTTCTTTACAATTCTTCCAACAAGGTATTCATATTGTGCTCTTATTTAATTTATTGTATAGGCTATTATAAAGTTTATATGAATTGATTTTTATATATATTTCGAGTTTTTCTTGTTTAAACTTTAAAGATAGGAGCATGACTCATACTACTCAACACAAGTCTGTATCTATCGTTTGGACTTGAGAGAGACAGAGATTACAATTCAACAAATATACTTATTGCTGTGTACTAAACATTTTTTTTAGACCTCGTAAAGATAAATAAATTAATATATTAACATCCACGACTTTTTGCCTTAATCACCACGTCGTCTCTAGAAGAAAAAATCCTCTTGAAAACTAGGCTTGTAAATTTCTCTTTTTTTTTTAAGATACCATAAAGAAATTAAAAAAAATGTGTAACACTAATACTTTTAAATTGTTTTAAATAATACTTTTAATTTCAACTGATATTCATTTACAAAAATCGAAATGTCGCACTGAAGAGTCATGGTAAAATTGTTTTGCATCTCCATTATGCTGAGAAGTATTTAAAAATATATATATATTATTTTTCTGACATATTTTATTCATTTTCTCCATGACAATTCAAGATGTAAGTCGGTTAATTTCAAGAATACAACCTTAAAAAAAATTAAAAAAAAAATTAAAAATTCAAGCATACTCTATTATTATTACCATTTAATTTTTTTCTTAACACTTATCACGTGATATCCAAAACACGTGGACTCTTTTTTTCTTTTCTTATTGTTTCCACCGATCAATCTTTTAGTCATATCGAATCTCAAGGCTTCGTTAGATTCATTAGTTCTATAATTCCAAATGTTCAAATTATGTTTAAAAAAGCCTTGAGATCCGATATCCTAAAATGGTTTTTAGGAGAAAATGAACAAATGAAAGACACAATATCATCTGGTAGATATAGCGTTGTCTTAACCTCGGATATATGGACTAGTCAATCTAAGATTGATTTCATGAGCGTTGTAGTGCACAATATAGATGACGATTGGAACCTAAACAAACGTATCATTGCCTTTAGGAGGATAGAAGGTTCTCACACTGGTGAAAACATCTTGGACATCATAGTTAGTGTTATAGGTGAGTGGGGTTTGAACAATAGGATTATATCTGTAACCTTAGATAATGCCACAAGCAACAACGCCATGATTAGGGAGTTAAAGGAGAAACTTAACGTTGACGATACCCTTTTGCATAAACGTTGTGCTACCCATATTATAAACCTCATAGTTCAAGCCGGAGCCGCTAGTTATGACCCTTCGATCAACAAGATTATGAATTACATTAGTTGGATAAATAGTTCAACCTCTAGAGTAGATGAGCTTAAGAGACGCCTTAGACTAAACGGTCTCCAAGAACGCACCTTTCACCTAGATAACAAAATTAGGTGGAATTCTACATTTCTCATGTTGACCAACTTCTTATCCGAGCATTACGTCAATGCTATTGTTTCTTACATTAACAGCGAACATGGCGAAAACGCTATATCCGAATATGATATTAGGATGGCTGAATCATTTCTTTCTTTTCTCGACATTTTTTACAAAGAAACTTGTTATCTCTCTGCTGTTTACACTCCTACTTCTTTTCTCGGTCTTCATACTATGACCACAATTGCTGTGCATCTTGATAAATATAAAAACGAAACAATTTTTCAAGATTCTATTCAAGCAATGACAGCCAAGTTTTTAAAAAATTGGGGGGCTGGAAAGGTTCCATTATTATACGGTTTTGGAGCCATTCTAGACGCAGTACCGAGCACAACCATCTCAATCACAGACGCAGTATCCGAGAAGACACCAATACACGAATGTCTTCGTCAACGCGCCCGCGTACAGCCCATCACCTCAACAACAAGAAGCTGGGACAAGTCAGACGAGGTCGAGCGCAACCGACGCACGGTCCCATCCGGAGATCCAAGAGTACGATCGGAACGATTGGGTCAGGACGGATGACGAAGCCATCGACCTCTTGGTTTGGTGGAGACAGAATGCGAGGAGGTTCCCGGTCTTGTCATCTATGGCACAAGACATCCTCACCATCCCTGTTTCAACCGTGTCATATGAGGCGGCTTTTAGTAGCGCGGGCCGCATCATCGACGATAGAAGATGTAGCTTGAAACCGGAGATGGTCGAAGCATTGACGTGCGGTAAAGATTGGATTCAATATAGAAATCGAGCACAAGAAACATTCATGTGCTTCGATATTCTTGACGATTTTGAAGTTGATTTCGCAAATGTAAACATAAATGGTTAGACTAACTTGTATAACTAAGGGATATCCCGGCCCTTGTCCGGGATAAATTTTCAAATAATTAACGAGGAAATGGGTGCTCTTTTTCCTCGCCGTCGCACCTTTTTAGGGGTCGGTGAGGTTTTTTAGGAGGCCCATTTTTAATTTCACATTTTTTTTATTATTTTTTCTACCCATTTACTTCAAAATCTTTTCAATTAAGTCCTTGTATATAATTATTGAACTTCATTTAAATCTTCATTTCTACCCACTTAATTTAAATTCCTTTCACTTACATCCCTCTATTTATTTATTTAAATTCATTTAAAACTGACTTTTTTTATTTTTTTTTATTTTTTTTTATGCCTAACGGGGTCCCGAATTCCCGTTAGGCAAACTCCCGTCCCGTCCCATTACTTAACGGGACGGGACTCCCGTTTGACCAATTAACGGGAGTCCGAGGTTGGGCGGTAGCGGGAGGCGCGGGAGATCCCGCTAGGCCAGGTTTACTACCAGTAGAGTGTTTTTTTCCAACCAATTTGGATATCTAAAACACGTGGACTCGATTATGAAAAGAATTTACTCTCGTGAGTCACGATTGAGAGTTGGGACCACAGTTGTAAAGGGCAAAAGAACTGAGGTGCCAACTAGACTAAAATAGTAGGACCCACAAGAATAAATATAATTAAATAAAGCCGACAATTTTGGGTCTCTATAGAGCGTCCACCACAACATTGCACATGTTGTCTAGAGTCAAACAGTCCAACGGCTCAGATTCCCGGAATAGTTTTCAATTCCCATTTTACCCCTCGTATATATACAGACATATACATATACGTACATTCCTAGCTCCGACGGCCATTAAAGCTTCGACTAATGGTTGGCCAACTTCTTCTTCCACTTTGCATTGTTATCTCCGCCGATTCCAATGCAAAACAATAAAGCAATCACATAACTTAAGATCTGCAATTGCTCTGAAACCCTAGCAATGGTTTCTCCAATTAACCTTAAGAATTCTTCGACCTCTTCGTCCTCGTCCGCCGTCAAATCCATCGCCGCCTCCGGACAGGTACGCGAGGCGATCCGAATCTCAGCGAATTTGGCTTCTTCCTCTCCTTCTTCCGGTACGGACATGTCGTGCTCGTCGAATCCTCTGGTTTCCGATGAGTTCGTGAGCTCGAGCCTGAGGTTGATCTGCTGCGAAGAGCTCGACGGTCGCCGATGGCAGTACGTCGCGGAGGCTGATCCCTCCGGCAGAAAGGGCTTCAAGAAGGGATCGTTTCGCGCTCTCAGCCTGCAAACTCCTCAAGCTCCGTTTGATGTCAGTTTTCATTTCCCTCACAGTTATTGATGTTGACGAATTCGAATTCCAATTTAGATTGCGGTGACGTAAATTGAGTCTATTAAATTAGCTTTGATTCCATGACTCGTGAATTCTTTCGGTCTTGTTTTGTGGTTTTTTTAAATCCAAATTGTATAATTTTCTTTCTTTCTTTCAATACTTTACTATTTGAATTTTCTTTTGAAATAATACTATACTGTATCATATAACATCTTGTAGTAACTGGAGTGTTTCTTGGTACTGCATAAAGATGTGGTCATTTTGAAATTCTTTTTGAAGTTCTTGTTCTCATTGAGTTTTTTTTTTTTGTTACATGAAGTAAGCGAATTTGGTGCTATAATAATAAATAGTGTATTATTATTATTATTCATTTCACCGTTATTTTCAGTTCCTGAAGTGATTCTTGGTGGTTTTTCAATTTTGTGCAGGACTTGTTGTCGTTTGTTAGATCGTACGTTGTACCGGAAGGTTTCCCTGATAGTGTAACCCCGTCATATGTCCCGTATATGAAATGTAGAGCCTTGAAGGTATGTATGTATACACTCATAATTTGGGAATCAATTATAGAGAGAGAGAGAGAGAGTAATGTTTCTTTGTTCTCGATTCTTAAGTGATTGCTTCTCTTGTTTGTTGTAGCACTTCTTTGGGGGAGCAATGAGTGTTTTCACAACCCGAACTCTTTTGAACTCCGTTGGTGTCGCACAAAGCAAGTCTCTGCCTGGAGCTATTGCTATCAACTGGATTCTCAAGGTAAGATCAGTAGTTCTGTTCATTCGGAAGAAGTTTTTTTAATGTACTTTTCTATTCTTAATATATATGTAATGATTGCTGTTTTTAATATTGAACTTGTCTGTTATTGGGAGTGCATGTATGACTTCACAAACCAAGAATTCTTGGATGGGATTATGTGTTTTGCTTGCATTATAGCTAAATAGTCTATAGTGGGCTTAATTTAATTTTCATCGAGAGCTAAATAATTACTCAAAATGGTGTAGGATGGAGCTGGGCGTGTGGGAAAAATGATTTTTTCTCGGCAAGGAAAGAAATTCGATTTTGATCTAAAACAAGTAAGAGTTGATTGTTACTAACCGGTGTTCATTGTTTTTACATGATTATGTATTATTGAACTATTTTTGAAATTATATGCAAAAAATTTGTAATTGCAGTTAAGATTTGCGGGTGATCTTTTCATGGAGTTTGGTGCCGCGGTGGAGTTGGCGACAGCTGCTGCGCCGCACCTTTTTCTTCCCCTTGCTTGTGCCGCTAATGTAGCTAAGGTTGACATTTTATTTTTTCAATGCTTTTTTATGAATTATTTTTTATAGAAAATAAACATAGATGTTATTAATAAAAAGGATTTGGAGAAAAACCAAACCTAAAATTCCATCCTAGTTCCCTGAAACTTTGTGGCCAGCTTAGATTGGGTTTTGGTTTGTCTTTTCGCGGATCTATCCCAACGCACTAGTTTGTATTTCCGTGTTCATGACATTTTCCAAGTACTTTTCTACTTAATATATTATACATTATCTATTTTCTCCTATCCCGAAATAAATCGGAAAACAGATTTTTCTCATAAATTATCAATGTAGTTTCATCGTCTTTTATTGTTTGTTGCTTTGATGATTGTTCGTAGAATGTTGCTGCTGTTACATCAACGTCAACTCGCACACCGATTTACAAGGCCTTCGCTAGAGGAGAGAATATTGGGGATGTCACTGCTAAAGGAGAGTGTGTTGGAAATGTCGCCGATCTGGTATGCTTTTTAGAAACTTATTAATGATCTTATGTATGTATCGATCGACTGATATACACAACTGGTATAGAGAATAGTGGTAGCGTTGGTCCCGCATTCAAAGTGCAACTAAATTTTAACAACATGCTTCAAAATGTTTGTATGAACTCACTAGGAGGGAAACTAGTCTCTGTAAAATACTTTTTCTACTAACATGCAATATGAAATGGAAAAAAAAAAATTCACCTATGTATGGAAAAAATTGGATGGTGGTAAAAAAGTAAATGGCAAGGTTACTTAATATCCGATGCAGCATTTTTAAAAGTCATATTTGCCTCCCTTCTGCGTCCAACCAAAATTCCCATGTACTTGTGAGTTGTTGAGTTATCTTTCTGAAGTGTAAGTGTATTCTTTGTTGTATGATTATTTTAAATGAGTTTTCCTTATACTTTGTGAAGTTGGGAACTGGGATGAGCATACTGATCTCGAAGAGGAATCCTGCATTAGTACCAACGTTTGCCCTCCTTTCATGCGGATATCTCCTCAGTTCTTATCAAGAGGTATAATCATGTGCCTTATCATATACCATAACTTTTGTAATCCGGGTTTCTGATTAGTTTTTTTTTTATTATTATTTTCCCAAATCGCTTTTTCTTTTGTTTTCAGGTTAAAAATGTTGTGTTGCACACTTTGAATCGAGCAAGATTCAGCGTGGCCGTAGATTCCTTTCTCAATACAGGTTACTTCCAGCGTGATCATGGATGTGTATATTTTTGTTCGTTTTAGTGCTTACAGCCTTGTAATAATTCCGTACCTTTTATAGGACGTGTACCGTCTTTGCAAGAAGGAAACAAGAACGAAAACATACTTAGTTTCCCGTGGCTAAAAGAAAATCCTATTGTTCTCGGTGTGTATGACTACTCTGCTGATTAAATGTGCCTTTATGAACTGTGTCGTCAACCACATCTTGACATTTAACATTTCAATGACATTCAGGACCAAGATTTAAAGATGCTTTTCAAGACCCGGGAGCGTATCTTGCGTTAGAACCTTTGTTTGAGGTCTGTTCTATTTTGAGCATTTAGCTAATCCCTTTCTCTGACTATTTAACTCTGTATTCTCATATATATATGCTCTTTGAACTCGTGGCAGAGGGAAAAGTATGTTGTTACATACAACCCTTCGAAGGATAAGGTTTATGCATTGTTCAAGGATCAGGCAAAGTCAGAAGACATTTTGAAAGCAACATTCCACGTGAGACAACAATTCTCATGTTTATTATCCACAACAATGAATATAATATGCATGTCATTTTACGTTCTTCTGTCTGTACTGAATCTTTGATACACGCATAACGATCTATTACAGGCTCATGTACTCTTGCATTTCTTAAAATCATCGCACGGCAGTCAATCCGGGCCTCAGAGCCTTCAAGGATATGGTAAATCAAACTCGGTTTTAGAAGCAGGGGACGTGGAAGCTCAGATTGCCGAGTCATGTAAGGTAGTTTCAGCGTCGTACGGACTTTTCAAGCATAAAGCTGCAGAGCAGGTAATAATTATTCTCTCTCTGTAAATACTAAATTGAAATTCTATATCTATCTTCGAACTTTAAATTTTGGCCCAGATTTCTCCGGACAATATTTCTCTCAGCATTTGGCACAAGAAAAAAAAACCAACTAGAACACTAAACATACTAGGATTCAATTGCAGAACTATTTCCCAGATTCTGTTGAAACTTTGTTCTTGTCCGACTCTCACTCTGATAGTTCATTTACCTCTTTAAACGAGAAAGTGTGTCAAACCATAGATTTTACCAGCCAAAACCAACTACCATAATGCTTCTGTAGTTGATAGTTTAATTTTTCAGGGACTGGTTTGAAATTCATTCCGACCATAAAGGAAAATCTGTCATTAGTATTTGAGAGATCAACTAGCGAGAGCCAATGCCTGTACTTGTTGATTTATACATGCTACTTAGGGATATGCATATAAACATATACTAAATGCTGTGATTGACATGTAAATGGGAAATAAATTTTGTAGGGCTGGACGATGTCGGAATCGCATCTTAATCCAGGCCGTGCTCGTTTTTCTTAACGACATGAATGGGCGTAGTCCTGCAACTGTGAGCTTCGACAGGCCGGAGTGTAACTCTTTTCGAAGCTCGTCCCTAGTCACAATGATGGCATTTTGTAAAAGCTATAGAACATGTGTATTGTATAACATAGATAGGTACAACTTTTAATTTATCTTTAAGGGAGTTCTGGTTTTGTTATTTTGTTTTTGCTTCATTTCATCAGTATGGGGAGCAGTATATATATGTAGATTTGTATCTCTGTTTATAGACTATTCGACACTCCTTATATTCAACATACTGCAATTTGAACTTTCTTACTCGGTCCTCTGTGGTAAATCTCTGTAGTAATTCCTGATATTCAACATAAAAGAGTGGGATTCCTTGAATTATTTGCTTGAAAATTGAGGTAGGACCAAGTAGTGTGGAAAAGACCAAAAAAAGGCGGTATGAGAACCCAATTATTAGTAAAAATTTGGACCATAACATAACACACATACCATGCTCACTAATAAATATATGTAATATGGCAAGAAAATGATTAGTAATAATGAACTAGTCAAGAAGCTTTCTTACATGGGAGTTGGACTTCAAATGTTTTACTACATCCTTTAAGTTCCTTGAGAATACCAATGGGTTATACGTATAGAGAGAGAGAGAGAGAGAGAGAGAGAGAGAGAGAGAGAGAGAGAGAGAGAGAGAGAGAGAGAGAGAGAGAGAGAGTCTTATTAGGCAGTGGAAGAAGGTGGTGGGATTTTATTGGCTAGAGTGTGCTTGTTGTTGTGCATCCAAACCTTGAGAACCCTTTTCTTCACACCAATCTCCTCACAGAATCTCTGAACCACAGACTCCTCTTGCTTTTGAATCTTCCAACCCACTCTCTCTGCAAACCCAACCATCTTCTCTCTCTGCTCTTTGCTGAACTTTGTCCTGAACCTCCTCTTCTTGTTGCTAATCCCATTCCCATTCCCATTATTAATATTGTTATTAGGACCTCCTCTTCTCATCATCATCATCATCCCATCACCATCATGACCATGATCCTCATGTTGATGATGGGACCCCATGATGATGGGGTTTTGGTGGTTGTACGACATGATCATTGGGTGGTGGTGATGACCCATTGTGGGGTACCCCAAATTGTTCATGTTTCTTGATTTGATGATCATATTGTTGGGGTTTTGGACCAAAAGCTCTTTCCTGTGGAAGTTCCTATGGCAAGAGCAAACTGAGCAGTACATGGACTCATTGTTGGCGACGTCATCACCACCATCATGATCATGTCGTTGAGGCATGAACTCTCCACATCCATCTCTTGCATTGCCACCTATTGAGGCTGCATGGTTTCTCATGCACTCCTTGTACTTGAATCTCTCTTCCTTTCTCACCACCATTAATAAACCATCATCATCTTCTTCTTCTTCTTCTTCCTTCTTGGTGCCTTCAAGCTTGTTTGACTTTGAGGCTACTTGTAGCTCATCCTCATCCTCATCATGTGTGGTTTTGATGAGAGGGATCATCATGTGTTGTTGTTCTTGTTGATGGGGATGAAGACTAGTGCTGCTTGGGACTTCCATGATTTGAGCTAGAAATAATATTGTATTGTAGATTTTGGTTTTTGGAAAAGATAAAGAAAGAAAGAAAGAAGAAAAAAACAAATTAGATTAGGATTGGAATTATAGAAGATGAATTGGGAAAGGACAAAAGTTTCTCTTCATGACAATGCTTGGAATATCCAATAAGATCTCATTTCAACAAATAGCAGACAGATATAGAGAGTAAAGATTGAAACTTTGATAAAAGGAAAGGAAAGAATAGCAAAATATTCAAGTAGTGTAGGCAAAAGAAAATAAAAGTATCTTATGTGTGTGTGTGTGTTGTTATGTATGACTGAAAGTGGAGTGAGGGAGTGATGGATGAGAGTTATAAATTGGGTTTTACAAGCAGACACACTAAACTCGCCAACACATATACTTAGTTTTATATAGTTGTAGTAGAGAGAGAGAGAGAGAATTAATACAAAAAATGGAAGATAAAAAAGGGGGTAATGAAATGCTTGCTTTGCTTGCACTATCAGGCTCAGGCATGAGGTTTACGCTATCTGCTCACTCACTAGTGTATGTGTCAGATTATACACTGCACGCAGAGAGAGAGAGAGAGAGAGAGAGGGAGATGATACCGTTAAACTTAATATGAATGAAATAGAATCATGTTTTAATGTTAAAAAAATTAGCCCAAAAAATTAATCCTATTTTAGCAGATCCATGTTTTACTTTGACTTGCAGTTGTAGTCATTGTATTTAGGAATTTTTGTATTAACTAGCTATTTCAAACTTAGTGTTTAGCAAAATAGTCAAAGTTTTAGAAGTTAGTGAATTTTAACCACTTATAAGGTAAAAGTACTTATATACCCTTGATTATTTTCAAAATAATTAATCTAAGTTTTCAAAATTTTATTCCACTGTACTTTTTGCATTAATCCACTATTCAATAAATCAGAAGAAGAAAACGTCAAAAAATTTAATCCTGCTTTCAAAAAATTTAATCAACTCTTCGATAAACTAAAAGTAGAAAAAGAAGAAGGATAAGATGTCAAAAAAATTAATCATGTTTTCAAAAAATTTAATCCACTCTTCGATAAACCAAAAGTAGAAAAGGAAGAAGATGATGTCAAAAAATTTAATCCACTCTTCAATAAATCAGAAGTAGAAAAGGAAGAAGAATAAAATGTCAAAAAAATTTAATCTTACTTTCAAAAATTTTAATTCACTGTACAGTAAATCAGAAGAAGAAGAAGATGTAGAAAAACTCGACGATGATCTCTGACTTTCGATTTTCGACGGCGATCGAACACGAACAATCTGCTTCGCGACGGTACGAAGACATCGATAATGATGATAATGATGATGATGACGACAAGAGGAACGAGATCTTGAGCTCGAATCGAGGCGCTGAAGCTCTTTTCAGCAAGATCATGAGATCTTCATCGGTGAGAACGGAGATGAGAGAGTCGAGATCGTGATTCGCAAGATGGTATTTGAGCGCGACGACGAAGCAATCTCGAGGCTTGAGTTGAGGTGAGAGACCAGTGACGAGAGGTTCGTAACGGAGGTCGGGTTCAGGGAAACGATTTTGATCTCGCCGCAGGCCTAGCAAGGGGACTTCGTTCGCGGATGTGGTACGATGTGCCCGCCATAGCTGCACATTACCCGGAGCTTCGAAGGTACATCCATGGCGATTTTTAGGATTTGGATCAAGGACGGACAGAGGTGAACAGAGCTGAGAAGGGTTTGGAGATCTATTTGGGTCTAAGGGTATTATTGGATTTTTTCAAGCTTGGACTATTTTGCCTCAAATTATAAAAGATTGGATATTTTGCCAAGGCCAACGTTTCAAATGGCTATTTAGCCGCTAGACCTTTGTATTTAACACCAATTTTTTAACTTGATCCTAAAATTACATCTGAATTAATAAAAATTTAAAAAATATTATTTATTAATTTTTTTTCATCATATTATTTATTGCATTTTATCATGTAGGATTAAAGATTCCTATGTTGGATTATGCTCGTATGACAGGTAAATTATTCCCCAATTCCATCGGGCATATCAATAATTTTTAGGTCCAAACATCATTAGAGATCAAATTATTTGTATTTTATTTAAAAACGATAGTTATAAAATTATTTGTGAAGTGTTCACAAATTCGTAATTAGTTTAATTAGAATTTAATCAGAGAATTAAAGATCAAATTATCTTAATTATATCCTTTTTCTGTGCGTTATATTTTTTTTTACAGAATTAATCATTATGCAAAAATAAAATTATTATTTTTCTAGTGGCCAACGAGGTTACCACTAACCACCAAAACTAAAAATGTCTCAAAAATCAAAACCCAATGATGGTTTGAATGGTTTAGGCCAACACACTATAATTTTCCTTACAATGTATTTTATTTTAATCGATAAATAAATAAATAAATAATAGTTCTATCTTTTCTAAGGATTTATTCAAATCACTTTATTCCTTTTATATTATCTTTTCATATATTCCACACTACCTAGTCTCAGACTGACCACACATGAAAAAAGTCCTCAATTTTTCAATAGACCCTAAATTACTCTCTTCTAGTAATTTTCATCTCTGAATTTCACTTTTCCATTTTTGTTTGTTTTGCTTTTATTTCTACTTTTTAGGTTTCAGTTTCACATAAAAATGATATACTCTATCCATTACACATATTTATGATTTACATAAATTACATATAAAAGTTGCTGAACATTAACAAATAAATTAACAAAGTAACTAAGAATATTATCAACAGTTTGGTTTCGGAATGTGTAATTATATGCAACAATTATGCGATAATATACATGGAATCACTTACAGATAAGATCATTGTGTGATGATATATAGATAAGAATTTTTGGCATACTATGTAATTTGCATTTTCAAAATGTTTACAAATCATCTTTGAAATGCTCCAAAACTTTACAGCCATCAACATGTGTTTTTGCAACATAAAATAATCAATTTACTAGTATATAGTCAATGTAAACTTTGATTGATATGATTTTAAATTTTTTGAGGTAAATGACTGTACAAAAACCGCCTATAAATCATAGTAGTAAAGTACAATATACTTGTGTCATCTCATCATCCCTAAAATTCAAGTGGTGAGAGAAAAAGTATGTAATTTGGTAACTGGCCTAAATTATTCTTCCATTGTAATGAGCTGATGTGCCTATAATTTAAGGGTGTTTATTTATGTATATTTTTATTCATTACAAACCCTTTGTGTGTGTGTGTGTATTTTTAAAAAGGAACAAGAAAATAGGAGAGTAGTGGGAACCTGAGAAAATTAGAATATATTTACCTATAACTTCTACAGTGTTCGATGTAAAATTGAAAGGAAAGAATATATTTACCTATAACTTTTTTTAGTCGGAATATATTTACATGGTCCAAATATATTTTATTCGATTTTGGTTATTCTTAATATATATATTTTTAGCTTTATTGGAACACAACAAAAAACTAAAAGAGCTGTGTAGAACATAAAGATTATTCTATGATGCTAATTTTGCATGTTGTATTATTATCATCATCAACAAAAGAAAAAAGAAACTTTATGATATGCTTTAAAGCACAAAATTAATAAATAAATAAAAACCATATATCTTCTATATATCAAGACTGCTATATATACATATTTTTCTCATAAAAAGCCCACTTCATGTCGCCTCATATATAATTAATTAATTTTTTTTATGAGAGAGAGTGATACATCAACTCTTTTTCCCTCATAATAATAATATACAATCTCACCAAACTAAGGAGAAACTGCCTTCGTCTTAGGAAACCGATCTTACTTTAACAAGCCAATTATGGGTTTTCATTCACTAATCGAATTAAGTATCCCATATTTCTTATGATGTAACATTCTCTTCTTGTACATGTTTCTCATCAAGCAACATCAACATAATAAGCTAATATAACCCCACTCTTCTCCATAATTCCACATGGGTCTAAATTCTTTGCTTTTCCATATAATTATAACGTTGTTAAAGTATTAAGTAGTTATCTTTAGTGGCTGTCTTTGCTTGAAAACTACTCAACACAAGTTTATTCATTTTAGAGAGAGAAGGCAAAAGAGTGACCATCACAAATTTGAAAGGGTGTATCATTTTTTCACTATAACTTGATATAATGGAATGAGTGAATCCACTTTTTTCCCCTTCTCTCATACACACTTTATTTCCCTTTCACTTACTCCTTGTGAAGAAAAATGGTCTTTTTTTTTCTCCTACGGTATTATAACTTCCCTTTAATGCATGTGATTTTGTTCCTTTATTTTGAAAATTTCAGAATTATATTTGTTTATTGGGCATTTCTTTACTTCAACTATTAGCATCACAAAACAGTAACCAATTGCAATCATTCTGCTTAGTTGTTCTTTGCAATTCTTACCTTGTTTTGCAATATTGTTACCTGTATTTCCTTCCCAGTGAACATTACTCAATTTAGGTTTCTAGAACAATTTGAACTTCCACATTTCCGTTTTAAATTGTCTGGATGGCAGGATTATCCGTTAGTACCTTGGGAGTTGATTGGACTAATTAATTTGAATAAAAAAAAGTGGGATTTTTTTTAAAAGTCTTTATCCACATTTTTTTTTGAAGGCATCTTTATCCACATTTTAAACCCATATATCTCAAATAGTCCTTAAATTGTTATGCATGTGAGATTTTGCTTCATAAACTAATTGAACAAGAAAAATGGACATATTGACTTAAACATTTTCACAAACTTAAATAATTTGCTTAAACATGTTCGTTCTTTTGCAAATCTTCGTGCGAGATCTCTTCGATCCTATACACGAGTTTTCATTATTCTATATTTAGTTCTTTTTGTGTACCACTAAATCTTTGTTTTGTGTGGTTTCATTTCAATTCTCTAGATCTAAATATTATATGTAAATAGTAATTTTTTTACGGATGTGGATCTCAATCGAAAAGGCTCCGATAATGAAAGCTAATGCGGGTGGTTCATGCTACATGAAAAGTCAGGTAACCCGTGTATTCTTATTGAAATTGTATTTGTGTGCTCCTATTAATTAAAATTCTATTTCTACCATATTTAATTAAAACTCAGGCTCAAAAGAACAAAAACTAAATACAACGTCGTATAAGGAATATTTTTTTTTTGGGAAACGTGGGCGGTGCCACGGAGATATCATATAAGCCCTCACGTATGGCGGAGGAAAACCGTGGTTACAAGAGATTAGGAACAAACAAACAACCACGAAACCAACACAGAAAACCAAGTACGACAAAACTATCCCGACATGTGGGATTGAAGTTCTCTGTCATCGGCTCTAATAGCCTCTTCCGAGCACGGAGGGACAAGCCCCATCCATCTCGAATTCGAACTATGAGTAACAGCAAAGCGGGCTAAGTTGTGTGCCGCGATATTACAAAGACGAGGAATATGCAAAATTTTAAACTCAATGAAATTGTTTACGTCTCTCTTGATGTGATGCAACACCGTCCCGAGCTCGGTCGTAGGGGTCTCCCTCCCTGCCACAGCCTTGACCACCTCCGAGCAATCCGAATGAAGCTCCAACCTCGACCCGCCGATGCTCCTGGCCAAAACTACGCCTTGGAGGACCGCAACCGCCTCCGCAAGTTGGGGGGTAAAATCCCGAGCCTGGGAAAACGTTTGCGAGGCTAGCACCTTTCCGGTGTGGTCGCGAGCAATGCACCCCACACCGAACCCTCCCTGGTCCCGGTCTAGCGCAGCATCCACAGTCACCGAGATTGTTCCTTGCGTCGGAGGGGTCCATCTAGGCTTGGTCGTCCTCTTCTCTTCTCCCCGAGCAGTAGTCTTGTTCGCGTCTCTGAACTCTTCGAGGAAGCTCCCCGTCCACTGAACAAGCTCTGTCTGGCTCCAAGCTCTTTTTCCCGAGACGATATTGTTCCTGTGGTTCCACAATTCCCAGATGATAGTGATATAGAATTCAAATTTACTCACCTCAAGGGAATCAGCCGCTCTGAAAATGTTGTCAAAAGCCTCGCCCTCCCCGTGCGGTGGGAGGATCCCACCGAAGCCCGCTTCTTTCCAAACTTTCCTACTCCACTTACAGCCCCAGAGAGCATGATGAGCCGTCTCAGCCATTCCCGAACAGACAGGGCAACGGTCGTCAGTGATAATTCTCATCCTGAGAAGCACGGTGCGAGTCGGGATCCGGCCCTTGCACACTCTCCAAATGAAGAGCTTCACTTTAGGTGGGACTTTAAGTTTCCAGAATTTCCTCCACCATTCCTCCATCAGGGACCGATCAGACGTACTGGCTCCATGGATGGCCTCCATAGCCACTCGATACCCGCTCTTGACCGTGTACTCTCCATCCTCTGTGTAGTGCCAACGTCGTCTGTCCGGGATCCCCTCACCCCCGCAAGGGATGCTCAGGATAGCTCTGGCGTCTTCCTCAGTAAACATGGCCCGAATGAGCGTGTCGTCCCAATCACCGTCTAACCTCATCAGCTCCGCAACTCTCATATCGGGGGGAATCAGAGGGGGATCGAGCCACGTGAAGGATCTAGGCCTAGGGATCCACTTATCACCCATAACCATGACTGATTCGCCATCCCCAATGTTCCATCTCGTGCCAGCCAGGATGATCTCCCTTCCCCAAACTAGGCTACGCCACATGAAAGAGCTGTTCGATCCGCAATGACCAGTCAAGATGTCCCCGTGTGGATAGTAACTCTCTCTGAAGACCTTGCCCACCAGACTGTCAGGCCGTCTAAGGAATCTCCACACGTTTTTAGCAATAAGAGCTTGGTTGAACTTTTCCAAGTCTCGAAAGCCCATACCCCCATCCGTCTTGTTCTTAACGAGGACCTCCCAAGCACACCAGTGGGTCTTTTTGGCTCCGTTACAGTTGCCCCACCAAAATCTAGCAATAGCCGAGTGGATCTCGGAAACCAGGGCCTTCGGAAGCTTAAGACAGGAGGCCACGTAACTCGGGATGGCCTGAAGAATGGACTTAATAAGCACCTCTCTGCCAGCTTGTGAGAAAAAAAGACCGTTCCATCCCTTGATCTTATCCCAGATGCGCTCTCTCACATACTCGAAGAGATCTTTCTTTTTACGGCCAGAGAAAGCAGGGAGGCCCAAGTAGCGCTTATGGCAATCCGTCCTCTGAACACCTAGGGTCTCAGCTAGAAGCTCCCCTTCTTCCAACTCAACATCTCTCCCGAAACAAACATCGGATTTCTGAAAATTGACTAGCTGGCCCGACGCCCCTGAGTATAAACGTAAGATCTCTGCCACTATCTTGCACTCCTCCGGGCACGCTCTAAAGAACATCAGGCTATCATCGGCAAACAAGAGGTGAGACACTCGGAGATTTCCAAACTTGACCCCACTGATTCCACCCGCCCGTTCTCCCGCTCTGAAGAGACTCGAAAGTCCCTCTGAACAGAAGAGAAAAAGGAAAGGAGAAAGGGGGTCGCCTTGACGAAGACCTCGGTGCGGAATCACATGGCCCCGAGTGGTCCCATTAATATTAAAGGCAAAACTGACCGAGGAAACACATCTCATCACTTTTTCCACCCACTCGTCACTATACCCCAGTCTCAGCATCACCGCCTCTAGGTAGGCCAATTCAACCCGATCGTAAGCCTTAGCCATGTCTAGCTTAAGGGAGGCCCATCTACCGTTCCCAAACATGCCTCTCTTCATCGTGTGTAGCGCCTCAAAGCCCACCATGACGTTGTCGAAGATAAGCCTACCCCCCACAAACGCACTCTGATTCTCTGATATAGCCACGTGCATAGTGCCTTTGAGGCGGTTCACCAGGCACTTAGCGACAATCTTGTAGACGACGTTACACAGACTAATAGGCCGAAACTCACTCACGCTCCGCGGATCCTCAACCTTCGGGATAAGCGTGATGACTGTATCGTTAATGCTCCCCACACTTTTTCCCTCATTAAGGATTCCAAGAGATGTTTCCGACACAGACTCTCCTACCACATCCCAGTACCTCTGATAGAAGATCGCCGGGAAGCCATCTTTTCCCGGGGCCTTGATAGGGTCCATCGAGAAAAACGCATTCTTCACGTCAGCCAAATCGAACGGCCGCTCAAGCTCAGAATTCATCTCTTCCGAAATCCTAGGTTGGATACCCTCAACCACAGCCCTGATATCTTGCTGAGACGGCCCCGCAGAAGTGAAGATATTCTCAAAATACCTGGAGATCACACCCTCTATTTCCGGCCCGCTACTCCTCCAAACCTCTCCCTCGTCGAACAGTCCACTGATTCTGTTTCTCTTGCGTCTCGTGGTGGCCTTACGGTGAAAAAACTTCGTATTTTTATCTCCACACTTCATCCAGGAAGCTCTGCTCCTTTGTCTCCAAAACTGTTCTTCTTTTTCCAACAAGGCATCCAGCTGTCTCTCCTCACGACGGAATGTTTCCATACAAAAATCCGGTCCAGATCTGCCCACTAAGTCAACAATCTCCTTCTGTTTCTCGATCCGGTCTTTCATCCCCCGATTCTTCCTAATACCCCAGCGAAACAGCTCATCTCTGCACTGACCAATCGAGGTCAACAAGTCTTGCCCCGTGGCGTTTTCTCTGCCCTTCTCCCAAATTCGGCGAACCACCTCGTCACACTCGGGCTCCCCACACCAGGCCTCCTCAAAAAAGAACCTCTCAGGTCTCCTAGCCCGGTGCGCTCGTCTAAAGCCTCTCGTACTCAGCAGGAGGGGTCTATGGTCCGAATTCCAAAACCGCAAGTGGTGAACACTTGCCAGT
Source organism: Urtica dioica subsp. dioica (assembly GCF_054948205.1). NCBI lineage: Eukaryota > Viridiplantae > Streptophyta > Magnoliopsida > Rosales > Urticaceae > Urtica > Urtica dioica. The sequence continues at coordinate 2,999,503 of NC_142759.1, forward strand.
GGAAAGAGGTCCCGCCACTCCTGGCTGGCAAGGCATCTATCCAGACGTTCCTCGATCCGACCTCTACGCCACGTCATCATGTCGCCCTCAAACCCAAGATCCTGAATCTCACAATCCACAACCATCTCACGAAAGGCCGCGAGTTGGCCAGGGCCTCTGTCACGGCCCCCTCTTATCTCCGAATTCGAAACCACCTCGTTCATATCTCCACCCACCAGCCAGGGCCCCACATGGTTAGCACGGAGCCGTCGAAGCAAGTCCCACGTGTGTTTCCTCTGCGAGGCCACAGGATCCCCATAAATCCCCACAAACCTCCAAGAAATCCCATCACTCCCAACCAAATTACCCTCGATGTGATATCTCGACATTGTCCCAAGTAGAAACTTCACCGGCTTTTTCCAGAGTAGCATTAAGCCTCCGCTCCTACCAAGACACTCAACCGTCAAACAACTCTCAAAACCTAGAAGAACTCTCACCCTCTCTGCCATATCTTTCCTAAGCCTAGTCTCCGAAAGGAAGAGAAAATCCGGCTTATAATCAACAACATGAGAGCGGAGGGCCTTCTTCGTCCCAGGGTTCCCTAACCCTTGGACGTTCCAGATAACGCCAATCATTGTGTTCGGCGGCCCTCGTCCACGAGGGGCGCCGCTCTCTCAAAAGAACCATCCTCAGTCGGATCCGCCAACGCAGAAGCTCCTAAGGTGCCAACATCTAACTCCGAGTATCCAAACAAAATAACCTCCCCAGAATCACTCGGTAATAAAGAGGAGGAAGAAGTACTAACTTGATATACGCGGGATGGGCTCTGCACGCTCTTTGGACCCACGGGGGTGTCATTGCCTGGGTGCGGGTTCCCGCCATCGCCTTCGAACATGCGGGCCATCTTTTTCACGTTCCCCACTCTAACACGCTCGTTAATTTTCCTCTTCCCGGGCCCTCCTTCGCCGTTGATTATCAGCCCGAGCCCGGACTCGTGAGCCCTCAACTTGTCGGGCGTCGTCGTGTTATTTCCCAGCGCGCGCTTCCTGGAAGTAGTGGTCTTTCTCTTGGCCACAGTAGAACTCAGCGTTAATGGGCCCTCATGAAAATGGGAGTCTGTATTGCTTTTGGGCTTTAAAATATCTCCCTGGCCCAACATCTCAGCAGAGGGAGGGAATTGGCCCATCCTGGTAGTAGGGCCCATCAGAGAATAAGTCAGAGAAGACGAGCCCATCTTAGTAGGGGACTTCACGTCAGCTGCCTCTTTCCCAACATAAGTAGGGGAAGTGCTAGGGCAAAAGGTAAAGTCAGCTTCATCTTTCCTTAAAGGGCTCTCAAAAACCTTGTCAGGTACAGAACTTTTCCCAGCCTCAGAGGTAAGACCCTCTTCCTCGCGCCCCACGCCGAGAGTCACCCCCTCTCCTTCCTTTCGTTTGTCAGACCCAGAACAGTGCACCAGATTACCAGTTTTGGCGAAGACCCCCAATTTCGGGCGAGAATCCTCCTCAGCAGATGAGCAGCAGGTTTGCTTTTTCCCTTTTTGGAGATCGGCCCCACCTCCCAACGGTCCGTTGCCAGGCTTCTCGGTCCGATGGTCTCTCTCCAGGTCTGCGCCATTTTTTCCGATCCCGAGGTTCCCAGCCGAACCACTCCGGTACTCCTCGTCAGTTTCCTTGGGCTCGGAATCGGAGATCCCAGCAGTTTTGGCGCCGTGGTGGCTTCGCAGATCTTCCTCCGCCGTCTTCCTCGGTCTACTGTTCTGCGCGTCCACCTCCATCGCCGCCGGTGAAGGATTTGAGGCGCCCGGCTGGTGAGCCCCATTAATCCCCTCCGAGCTCTGGCCTCTCCCGTTTCCCTCAGCTCTATCCCTGGGCACTCTCTGATTTTCCCTCGCCGGAGAACCACTTGATCCGGTCGGCTCAGGGGGTGGTTTTGGGCCAGACCACCCCTGCGCCACAGACGAACCCGTGCCGCTAAATTTCCGAGTTCCTCCAGCCAAGCTATTTGGGACTTCACCCCTCAGCCAAGCCCCATACTTGAGACTCCCAGCCTCGCCATCTTTTCCTTCTTTTTTCGAGAAGTCCGAGCTACCATGACCCAGGCTTCCGCAAACGTAACAAAAGTCAGCCAATCTTTCGTATCGGAAGGCTATCCACGTCTTGCTGTCACTTGTGCCCAGTTTAACGAAGATACCCCTCACCAGAGGTTTGCTCACATCCAGGGCCACACGAGCACGGATAAAATCGCCTCTGATTCTACCATCTCTGTCCTTGTCAATCCTGACCACTTTGCCAATCTTATTCCCGACCAGTTCACCCATCTTAACCGACCGGTTTGTAATCGGGATTCCGTGCAGTTAGGTCCAAAACTCCACCCATCGAAACTCGTCGTCTATGCCACACTCCGCTTCCGGGTCACTCAACACCAGAAGCGACTTGTCGAACATCCAGGGGCCCGTGTCCCAGACACGTTTTTTGTCAGCCTCCTTGACAAATCTGAAGCAGAAAACTCCATCGCCTTGGTCGCTGATTTCGAGCTTCCCAGTAGGTCTCCATATGCTCGCCATAACAGACTTGAGAGCATTACGGTTGAAGGGCTTCCTTCTTAGCAGCTTCCCGAGAAGGCATCCCGACAAGTCGGCTCTGGTACCAGCAAGCTCTTCATCTTCAAGGACCAGAACCGCGTCCTCCTCGTCCTCCTCAATGCCCAAATCGGACCACTTGTCGCATAAGTCCTCCATCTTCAGGCAGTGGAGGGACAGGCGAAAAACTCTGACTAACACACGCAGAGAGAAAAACTTTTGTTGGACCCAAAACTATTGCCTAAAACGCTCAAGTTTTTGACTCTTATACGTCGTATAAGGAATATTAGACATACGAATTTCGCAGTAGAATTTTGTTAAATTGACATGATCTTTATATGTATCGAAATATACTAGGTTTTCTATTGTTATTACATCTGTGTAGTCACTCTCTACAGTAATACAATGCTATATAGTCATTCTGATATATAAAGCAGTGAGAAAGAAAAGCTACTGAGCAAGTTTGCATGCTCTTCAATTCATATTGTTTCTTTGCAACAATGAACTGACACTGCCATAAAGCTATTTTGCCATGTATATTGTCCTTTTCCATGTAATTGACAAATTGAACCAATTCCATACGCAAAACATAATCCATTTCTTCCTTTTCACATCAGACGCACTGATAACAAACTTCACACTCAGATTGGTAAATAAAGTGACCTGAGAGAATAAGACGAGTCCTTCTGAGACAATTTTTTTATGGACCCATAAAAGTCAGTTCTGGAAGTAAACAATTTATTATTTTTAATAGTTATTCTTTGTTGTCTTGGTCAAGAAATCTTGACCACTAATCCGGAGTCACCCTTTAGTTACCGGAAGAGGTGTCGAAACTTGTAACGCAAGCCAAAGCGCGCTCGAATTCGGACTCTTCCAAAGCAAGGGCGAAGCGGCAGTAGCCCGGAATTCCGGTCCAGGAACCGCCGTTGATGCATAGGCCGGTGAGCCTGTGAACCGCTTCCCTTATATTGGACGACTCGTTCTTGCTCAGATACGCCGCCGAAGGCTTGGCCACCATGGATATCCCAGCTCGAGCCTCGATCACGTCCCATCCACACCTCTCTAGAGTCTGTTGCAATAGTAGAAACTCAGTATTCAAAGTATTTAAATGGGTCTCGGTGGTGGTGCGGGGAAAAATAGTCTTTTAATGATCTTTTCATACAATATTTTGATTCATTTAAGAGACCGAGATTTACCCGATTACCTTGAGTGAAAACTCATTATTCAATTGACTTGGTAATATAAGAGAGAAGTTTAAGGAAACTTATTAGATTATTCGACCAAGTGGAGTAGCTCAAACTGTGAGCACTTTCACCTTCGACCTCAAGTTCGAGTCACACCGAGACAATATTCCCTCAAAATATATTATCAAATAGGTCGTTCGGATAAAATATAACTGAGGTGCTCGAGAAAAATATTCTCTAGTGACTTTTCAATATAAGATTTTGATTTATTCAAAAGAATTAGAAGTGAAGGGTCTAATTTTACAAACCAGATACTAAATAAATTTGATTTTCTTCTGAAATATTGTTCAAGTCATATGATTTTAAAATAGCATAAAAGCGATTCTACAAAAAAAAAAAATTACTAAAATTTTTAGCAAAGTTAAGTAGAGTTTTTTGTTGTAGATTTCTTACCTCTTTCAAGCGCTTGGATCGATTCGCCAAAATGCCAACCTGTTTCACAACAGAATCCCAAAGATCACCCGACTTGTGGTCCCTCAATGCCAACAGCTTCTTAACTGCGTATCTGACGGTGCCGTGAGGCTTGCTTAGACTTGGGAAGCCATTGAAAGACTCCACCAAAAGAGGCTGGTTCAGGACCAGAAACCCGAACTTGAGCGCCCCAGTGAGCATCTTCAGAGACAGTCCTCCGAGCAGAGAGACGCAGAAAGAGGGATTTTCATCGGCATTCACCTTCGACAAAGTTCCCGCCAAATCCCAGCCACCCCAGCCCTCGGGGTCAAATTCCAGGCCCGAGAACGATGTGTCAATTATGACTCTAGCCCCGACTTTCGCACACACAAGAAGTATTTTCTCTATCTCCACCTTGCTGTATATCAAACCGGTCGGGCTGATCGTGGGACCGGAGATGTAAACCCATGGCTTTTCCACGGAGTTGACTGTTTCAGTTACTGATTTCTCAGTGAGCTTGAAGCCTTCTTCGGGATCGGTCGGGATATACGCCACGTTTGCCTTCAGAAACTTGGCTGCAGAGACATAGTTTCCATTGGAGCAAGAAGGGAAGCACAGAGTCCCACCTTCTTGGACGCAGCAAAGCACCAACTTGTTGAAGAGAGCGAGCGTGCTGTCAGAGTATATGAGCTCTGTGGCGGTATCGACCGGGAAGCCGTAACTAGTTTTGATGAACTGCTTGACGCTCGGAGCGACGTCCATTTCGGATTCTGACATGTTCTGTCTCGCAAAGCCTTCGAAAATGGCTGCCTTGACCTGGGACGGGATGGGCAAGAAGCTCTGGTCGGTGTCCATGTGAATCAAGGGAGAGTTCTCGGTCTCAGGGATATACAGCTCTGCATCATTGAGAACAGAAACCGCAGAGCTTGAAAACCCAATCATCTCTGCGGAATCAGCTTTTCCGGGTTCCCTCTGAAAGTTTGTACTTAGAATCAGTAAGATTAGAAACCAAATTAATGGTAGAACATATGCGTAAGCTATGTGGTCAAGTATTTGTTTCAAATGTTGAGGATTTATAGGAATGTACATTATTAGGGCTGAATGTAAAATAGTTGCATGTTGTATTACTATTGGCCTATAAATAGGAAGGTTATGGTAGACGAAAAGCACGTGGATGGTCATACATTTGTGGGGAGATGAACAAATTCCTTTTTCGGGAGACTAAGAGACCTTTAGAAAGTCTGGCCACTATCTTTGCATTCCATCTACCCTATTTTCCACCCATAAGAGTGAGGTCCTTAACAAAATGGTTAAGATGTGTTGTCATATTGAGAAATTTAAGGTTGATTGCATATAAGGAAATTAATTTTGATATTGAGACTTTTGAGGTTTGTTTGTCGTGAAAAGGTTAACACAAATGGATCAAAGACAAACCTTCACCGATGGATGCCGGTCAGTGAGCTGGAAAGCGAGAAGCTCGTGAAAAAGACACCCATAGTAGCTTTGACTAATAAGTGCTGTGTTTCCTTCAAGTAGTTCCACAGTCTTCGACAAAGCCTTGAACATGGCCTCGTCCTCAGAAATAACAAATGCTACTTCTAAATCCGCATAAACCTGGAATCGCATAACACCAAGGTCATTTGTTGAAAAAACAAGACTTGTATTCAAAATCATGTACCTGATTTTTCAGCAATCCACAAATAATTGTCGCGTGAGAGGGTAGTGGAGTTTCTGCAATGTACTTTAGAACCCCATTTGAACTTGGAAGGCTGGATAGCTCGAAGTGATCTGATATGTCTACCAAAAGACGAGATCCGATTTCTCTGGTGATTTCTAAAAGGTGCACAAATGCTGCACTAGTAACAGCCTCAAATTGGGCAATCCCAGTAACCACAACCTGTGGTTTCAGCTTTCTTATCAGCTCTATCATCAGTTCTGACTGGCGAGGAGCTTCGATAACAGTGAGCCCTTTCTCTGATAGATTTGCACTTTCCATACCCTGTTATAAGTGACAGTAAGTAAGTATTGATTGCCAATTTTTTAAATAGGATCCGACTACTAATATGAAAGTTGATACAAGCTCTGACCGAAATCCGGAGGATACAACGAGCCATACCTCAAGTGCTAGAGAAGTCAACCATTGCTTGGGAAGGTGTCGAGTCAGATGTTCGTCGACGATGGCAAGACGAGGCGAAAACAACTGAAGAGCGTTCTCGATTGCCACGGCTCTTGAGGGAAAGACGACAACATTCTGCCACAACAATGGGAAAACAAAATCCAAAATAAAGCTTACTCTAAGGAAGACAAGAGGAAAGAAAAAAACGAAATTTACCATCTAGTTTATAATTACTAATCCTAAAATATATGGAAAGAGAGGACATGAAGAAAAAGTTTATCTCATTACTGATAATCTATGATCCCACAAAACCTTCTCTTTAAATGTACAACAGCAGAAGTAACCAAGTGAGTTCAACTTATTTTTAGATAGACAAGAAAAACTTTAAGCATAGAAAAGAAAGAAAATGAGCTACACAATTGACAGACTTTTGGCTAAACTTTCTTCTTATATGAGCTGTATCTTAGTTATTTTATATAAAAAATAATAAATAAAAAAATTAGAATCAAAAGCTCATAAAGTAAGCAGATAATTTATTTTCTTACATCGGCGCTAAGTGGGATGCGGTGATACGTTTTCATAAAACCAGCAATGAGGCTGCGGAAACGTTTGCTTCCAGCTGGCGGCTCGTATGTGCAAAAAGAACTCTCACTTAGAATGGTAGCTAAGTACGCTAAGAAGGGAATCTTCTCGTCAGCCACAGAATCGTCATCGAAGGATAAATCTAATGAACTGCTGACCTCTTGGAAGCCGTTTTTAAGAAATCCGAAAATTTTCTTAACCTGTAAGTTCATTCAAAAGTCAAGTCCACGTGATCATCATGCTTCAGACTCAGATTACGCTTGTATTAGGATCTTAATAAAGAAAAATAAACAAAAATGAAGTGCTTGCCTGATTTGGATGGCGAAGTTGACAGCTATAAACTGATAAAGCATGTGAGATTCGCCCTCCAGCCTTTCCGTAGGCCCAAGCTGTACGGGCACAAATGGGTTGATCGCCAGAGAGTCCCATGAAGAATTCAAAACGGTGTGGGCTATTCTTCTCGATTTCAACCAGAGCATCTATATCTGTGTCAGAAGCCTGTGACAACAAATTTTAATAAGAGAGATAATCGGTGTCGTTGGCTGGAATTTTTTTTCTCAAGACTAAACAAAGTCTGATCACCTGAAGGATTTTAGTCTGCCAGAGTTTGTTGACTTGGAAGCCACGGCGTTCAAACAAGCGTTTACAAACACCTTGTCCCGGGCGACCTCCCATATTAAAGATCATTATGCCCATTGGCTTGATCACAGATATTCCTTCCTCTACTGCTCTAGCAATTAGGCCTAACCCGAATTGATCCTCAACAAAACCCTTCAAAGAAAAAAACACCGTTAATAATTTTTTCCCTCGATGTAAAATGAGATTTCAAGGACTTCACGTGCTATGTCTCCATTGTAGAACCTATTTATTTTCCTTTGTGAGAACTACATGCAGATGAAAACTGTCCTACAACAACTCAGCGGATTTCGTGATAATTTAGGAATGCAAGAACCGAAGATTCAAAACAGATAAGCCAAATTCAATCATATCAAAATGAGTACATAAAATATCCTTCACAACATAGAAAAAAATAACGGACAACGCTATAAAAAAAATGTTCTAACCTGAAGCGCACAATAATTGCTCAGTGAATGCAGAAACTCTTCGCTTGCATTCTCTGTAATCATCTTAGACATAGCATCTGGATTCGGATTAAGAATCTGAAATAAACAAAGGAAATTTTTTACACACGATACAAATTTTCAACCCAGTTACATCCAATAATTAGAGGTTATGCCAATCAGACTTCCATTCTTAGTAGGTAGGTCTGAAAGGAACATTTTCCTACCCAAAACATTTAAGTATTAAAATGAGATGTAATGAAAATTGAGATAAAATCAAATTTTCATCCCGGTGAAGCACAAACCTGAGGAATACAACCAACAATGCGTTCGAGCTTAATGTCATTGTCTCTACAGTAGCCCAACAGATCAGACTCGTGAAACTCCACTCTGTCCAGCAATGTCTTTTGATCCTCGTCATAGATGGGTTGACCGTTCTCGTCAAGAGCATTCAAGTACAAGTTGATCCAAGAAATCTTGACTGCTCTAGGATTTATGTCAAGCCCATAAACCTACAATCAAGAGACCAAAAAACTTATATATTCCCTAACTACCATTCATCAAAACGACAATCGCAACCAAATAAACTAAAATTACGGAAACTCCACCTTGGAAGGCAACCATTTCTCGGCAATGGCAATCGAAATCCAACCATTGCCACAGCCAAGCTCAGACACGGTCTTGTCCCTGAAAATGGAATCAGGGTGTCGGTTCAAACCCTCGTAAAACGTGTAGGACCAGTCTTCGGGGACAAAAATGCTCGGGATCACCATCATGGTCAGCTTCTTTCTTCCTTGATAACCTAAACAAAATCATCCGAAAACGAGTGCAGTCAAAACGAAGGTCAATTCAGTCATTATTGGTGTAGATTTTTCACTTTTCCCTGTTCCTTGTCGTTAATCGAGCACAGTGCAAAACTAAGACTAAAGATCTTCCAACGAAGACTTTGTAAATCGTAGCACCTTGCTCTTGAGTCCTGACATAAATGAGTTCTCTTTTCTTTATATGACTTTACAAAGCTCTTCCGAACACTTTTCAACAAAATAATCAAATCCAAACCAAAAAGCACAGTAACAAAGAAACCAACACTAACGCACGGTACTATAATAACATCAACATCATCAACGGTTCAAAGAAAAAACTTCAGTTTACGAGCGACTTACAGAGGCAAAAGAGCAATTAAGAGCGACTGACCTTCGTACTGATCGAGAACGATGTCCTCGATCCGGAAATGATAATCATCGAAGCATTTCTGCGACGCTTCCTTCGTAGGAAAGCGTCTCTGGAGAGAAGTTAGGAAGATCCGAGCCTCAGAGCGAGTGATCGGGTCGTCGAGTCGCTCGAGGAGAGACCTCAGAGCGGCGTAGGCAGAGTCGCCGGATTGCTCGCACCGCTTCAGGAACTCGTCGACCTCCGATTCGGATTCGGTTCTCTCAGGCATTTTCGTTAAAAACTTCGCGGGCTTCGAGGCCGGGAATGATGAACTATCAGTCACGGAGATTGAGAGAATCTTGATTGGCGTGTTTTTTTATGCTTCTTTCGGAAACAGAGTCCACACATAGATATATGTTATTATAATTTTCAGAGCAAAAAAAAAACGTTACAAAAATTTAGTTTTATTTTAACTTTTATTATATTTAAGTTATAAATAATAATTATGGAGAGAGCACTTTTCTTTCTTAGACCATTTCCGATCATTATGCATTTTAGTATTTTACGTCCACTTTTAGAGGTTTTGCTTCAAACAAAATACAAATTTCGATGCATTTTTTATATTTGCATCTCAATGCAATAATAGTGATCCAGATAAATTTTGCTCCAACCAATGTCTTTTTTTTGTTATTATTCACAAAATACCACTTATTGCATCTTCAATTTTATTGATAATTTACTTACCGTCTAAGATATATGGTGTAATAATTGACTAATATTAGTAGTATCGCGTACCGCGTGGCATACGTTACTGCAAAAAAATGTATTTCACAAAGTTTTTTTTTTTAAATAATATTTCACAAAGTATCTGAACAACAAATAAATTTATATGAATAATATATAATATATTTTGATAATTGTGGTGTCCAGATACACATATTGAAATATTAAATTTACATATCATCAATTAAAGGTATTTAAGTTATTTTTAATAAAATTATTAGAATTAGGATGGACATAAAGGGTATTTTTTTTTTGTTTTTATAGTATATTTGAGATATATAACAAAAATTTATAACTTCACATATATTTTTAGTGCAAATTTTATGGTATTTGTATAACTTTTGAAGCATATCAACGAAAATATTCGAATTCAAATATGCGAAAAGCGGGATACCTCTTTTATCTCAGCTAAATGTAGCAACTTTGATCGTCTATGCCTGTTGCGGTGAATTTTGGGCACCCGGACGAGGCATGTGGTGCCCGAAGATCTGTTGATTCTATGAAAACGGTGTTGTTATAGTCAACCCCAGGCGGATGTGAGCATCAAGACAAACTTTGAGCCAAGGGCCGAGGATGAGGCCAATCATCGGGCTCAAGTGCCAAGTTTTATAATGTTAATTTTGTGCAATGTAATAAAAATTGAATGAAAGTTGAGAATATTACGAATCTTTATGGAATAATCAAAAGGTTACATACAATTAAAATAATAGTCTAATTATTAAAATATAAAAAAAAAAATAGTTTAATTCATGCTTGAGCAAAAGTTTTATTATTCTTTAGGTAATTAGACTCGAATTCTAATGTAGGGGTCAAATAAGGTATAGGCCCTAACTCTTTTTTTAATTTTATGTAGAACAAAAATGAATATTAAAAATAAAAAGCTATCGGGTACATTGAATGAACCAGAAATCTTTTCATTGATTAAATTGAATAACATAAAGTATGGAAGTTTACTTCTTTTTTTTTTTCTTTTTTTAAACAGCATAACAAGTAGTTTACAAATGACCTTATAAATGCTCTTTAATTAAAAACAAAAGAAAACCTCCATGGCAGAAGTATTAATAAAATAGCAAGTGTATATGTTGAACGACTCATATGTCTTATTCAACGCAATTATTACGTAAAGTTTGGTGGTCCGTGGACTAAGTTATTTACCCCTTTTTCATATTACATGGACATAATAACCCCATTTTTACTCTAGATAGGGGAAGAAATAAACAGCTACTTATATATTAAGTACCCAAAAAAAAAAATCATATAAAAGGTCGTCGTTTTTTTCCGAACCAAATTTTATTTTGAGTTTTTTTTTTTATCATTATTGATATACATATTGAAGTGCAAAAACATATATATATATATATATATATATATATACACTAACAATGATAGTCGTCAAATTATAGTCTACCTATTAATTTTAGCTAGCCCCCACTTATATACAATTTTGGCTAATTCTTTCTGTTCCCGGGACTGAAAATTATAAGTATCCTTCCGATACTATCACAATTTTTTTTTTTCCTTCGAATAACAAAATTATAGGCTGGAATAAAACGAAAGGGAAGTTCCTCTAACATTAAGCTGAAATTTTATTTCTTAATGGTTGGAACTTGGAAGCGTTCTTTATGTTATGAAATTGAATTCTTTTGTATGGAAGTGGAATTTCCTTTCATTCCATTAGCCCAATTTACTTGTAACGCGTAATTACATTACTATCCTTGCTGCTCTATATTTGCTTCGATAAGAGAGAGAGCTGGAAATATGCGTAATATAATTTAAGGAAAATAACGCATATATTTTGTGTTTTAATGAAATGTCGAATTTAATTTTTTATTTTCAAAAATGTCGAATTCATACTCTCTATTTAACTAAAATAACGAAATTATATAATGAAATAGATAAAATTGTCACAAATCTTCTTTTTATTGACTTTTCATTGACGTTGATTATAATATTTATATGTAAATGCCAATTATCTGTATTCATTCGCGTCATATATGTAATTTATTTAAAAACTAAAAGATAAACAGCAGTCTCTTAATCGCGAAGAACACGGAAATATGCAAAGCGGTACAAATCGACAGTTGATAATCATCAAAGTCACAAATTTGAACAGAGAATTCAGGATTTAGAGTTGTAATTCCAATACGGAATGAAGTCATCTCTTTTGTGAGATATGAATTTTATTATTTAATTTCAATTTAAAGTTGGGTACTGGTTTAAATTTTATTCAATTTTTCTTATATAATAGTTAATATCAATAAAATAGAGATTTATGACACTGTTATCTATTTCATGGTATAATTTTATTATTTTAGTTAAACAAAAGATATGAACTCGATATTTTTGAAAACCAAATGTTAAACTCGACATTTCATTAAAACAAATTATATATATGTATCATATATGTGTTATTTTCCCTATAATTTAATACATAAGCTATGAAGATGAGGAAGATGGAGAAGAACTTTGAAGGGTCAACGAATTTGGGATTGGGACCAATAAATTAGGCAATTTATTGCAATAAAGCAAAGTAGGGCTTTCATGATTGTGAACTCCATCATAAGTGGTTATTACATAGCTTGAATCCTCTTTCTCTCTTTCCACCCTCTTCTTTACATCGCATCCTTCACTTTGACATTTATAGTAGTTCCTGTATTTTAAAATAAATGTGAATTTTTACTCATGTTGCAAGACAAATTTAAATAAAAATAAAAGCTACTAATACTAAATTACTAATTACCAGCTCAGTTAATTAATCAACCAATCAGTGATTATTCTCTGGTAGGAGTAGTTTATTTGTAGATGTAATAAATAAATAGGGTAGGCCATCATTTTTCCTAATTTAAAATGTACTTAAAGTTGAAAGTAATAATGAGCAAAGAAAGAGCTTTTTTTTTTAGATGGACACATTTGTTTAAAAATTATATTTATGTGTTTTTTTTAAGGGGGCTGTAGTTTAATGGCGCAAATGAAACTCTACAATTTAGATATAGCCACCGTTTGGATGAATAATAGCCAAACGGTATAAATGTTTCTTTTGATTGCCTAATTTACCCTTGAATGAAGTGCTTAAATACTTTATAATTATTATAAATTATTTTAAAAAAATGAAATTAATGTTGTGTCATTAATGGTTCCGATATTCAAGAAGCACTTCCTTACTGACGCGACTTTATGTTTTTTTTTTTTTGTTAAATAGCCCAAAATTTCCTTCATTTGATTTTTTTTAAATAAATCCCAAAATTCAGCTCTTTTAAAAAAAATGCACGACGAAGACGAAATGGATAAAAAAATATTACTAGACTGAAAGTTTAACACTGATCATTATTCGTAAATCTAAATATTGTTTGTAGTTTTTGTTGCGATGATCTTTAATGAAACAAAGATTAAAAAAAAAAAAGAACTATGTTGCCTATTCTTCGACTACGATTGTGTATGTCGAAGGCATTCATAGTTTATTGTAAAAAAAAACTTTTCAAAGCGATCCAGAAATGATTGTAAATAATATACAATAAAACGCATGAATAAAACGCACTTATTATTTTGGAAATTTGTACCAGACTCAAATAAAGACCATGATATCTCAACCATCTCGAGATTGCACCGAGATAAAGAAAAAATAACAAGAAAAATTACGTTTCAAATTATGAATTTGAAATGAACACAGAGAAATATTTTAGGATAGAAAATGAATGAGTGCTGAAACATTTGGGTGTTTCAAATTCAAATTATGGCAACTAATCAGAAATAGCTAACTTCAATAAAAACAGGAAATATAACATGTCATAATTAACAAAAAAAAATATAAGGGAAAATATCAACAGTAAATAAAAAGGGATTTTTATAAGGAATTTTTTTTAATAAAGAGGGATTTTGATTTTTTTTAAATAAAATAGTAAATAAAAATGTATTATATTAAGGGTATTTTGGAGAGTTCAAATTATTTTTTTGTAAAAAAATAAATGAAAAACAGGATAATATTTGTAATATAACATTTTTTTAAGGGAGTTATATGCAAGGTCATTTATATTAAACTGAAATGATATGTCTGATATTTCGAAAAATCGAAGGGATAAAATCTGGCATTTTTTGAGGATATATATTTTGAGGATATATATGACATTTCAACACACGAATACAACTGCCATCTCACCAGTTGGGTATTTATTTAAAAATTTGGAAACGTTAACTAATCATATAATAAAAATAATAAATTTGAGGTGGCCTACTTGGTTACAATTTTTTTTTTTAATAATATGAAGTCATTAGTAATACTACTACAAGATATAAACTTGAAACATGCAGGTTTTGTGTTGAGCATATATGAAAAAAAAAAATTAAAATATCAAAATATAAAATTCAGGGAGGTAAAAAAAACAAAAACGAAACCTTAAATTAAAATATCAAAGTGTAACTATCTGAAAATTCCAGGGTCCACTCGTTCGTTTATGTAATTCATAAATTTAATTCTAACAGAATTGTGATAAATGCACCCTATAATGATTATTAACCCATCACTGAAGTATGGACCACAAGCACAAATTATATATATATATATATATATATATATATATATATATATATATATTGTTCGTAAAATATATATAGTCCCACTTTGATAAATATATATATATATATATATATATATATATATATATACATATCTATATAGCCCCACTGCGATTATAGATAAATATGATGCTTTGAATAATTACTTCTTTAAACCCACTAGTCTGTAGCTGGGTTCGAAGTTTAACAAAGAGGACAAAATCAAAGTCAGTACACTATATATATAAAGGCCTCACATATATATATATATATATATATATATATATATATATATATACATATATACCTTTTTTCTCTTTTTTTTAAATAAATTTTTTTTTCAAGTTTGACCTCTACACATTTATTATATGGAAAAAAAAATGGAACAAGCTATATCGTTTTGAACTAACTATTTATAAATGGTAAATAAAATATTTAACATCCTATATAAATTTCAACACATGCATGGATAAGTCACTTGATGTTTTTGTGTTTTTTTTTTTTTAACAATTTTATTAATTTTAGACAAATTTTGTTTAGCATATGCATTAGATGTTTTGCATCCGTGCATCTTTATTAAATGAGCTTTGAAGTAGCGCATATCTTTATTAAAGGAGTTTTGAAGTAGTGCATTTTATTAATTGTTAAATTTCAAGTTTTAACTAATTTTGATAAAGTGACACGAATTTATTAATATTTGTGCCAAAATACCTCACTAAATAGTATAAATTATATACTAGATGTAAGAGTATTTCATACTTATAATATGTTTTAGGTAATAATATCACATTGAGGTATAACTTGCAAAATAATATCACGCGCACAAAGACTTTATTTTGAGTCAGCCCTTGTCAAAACATGACAACGATTTTCCATATATATAGCCCTTTTCGATATATCAGGAATTCAGTACAAAAACAAAGTCTATAATATGTACATATAGTATAGAATATAGACACCGACACATGAATAAAAGGACTCGAAGTATTGGTAGATCGACTATACGGAGATACTCACTATATATTAATATAAATTTCGGAAAAATGCCAATTTCTATGGTACTGTTACAGATTTAGATTTTGTTAGAAAAATTAATAGTCTTTTTCTCTGTTGTTTTCTATTTTAATTTCGATATTTCGGCCCCTTTATTCTTTTTATATGTGTTTCTTATTCTTTTATATATATATATAAATATACACACATATATATTTCGATAATTTATTGATTTTTCGTATTATTCTGTCAGATAATAAAAATGAGGTGGGAAAGAAAGTGAAGTCCGGTAATATCAGCAAATAATTTTTTTTGTAGATGACTAACAGCTTTCCAATGATTTGTAAGTTAGATAAAGAGAAGATTACTTGCAAGATATTATTAGATAACAGATAAATAAACTAAATATACCTGGGATATGGGGTGTTCTTAACAGACTTCTTCCCATACTTTCTCCATTTGAACCCATCATCCATAATCTCAAGCTCAGATTTCGTTCTAAATGCAACTCTATTATTATTTCCCACTTTATCCATATTTTTGTTTTTCCTCACCGCCCCATTAATATTATTCTTGCATATCCTGATCCCACAATAAAAAACCAGAAGAATGGAAAATAAATACAATGATCATATACATATTCTTGAACGGTAAATATATACAAGTATAATTTTAAGAATGAGAGATGTTCACTTGCATGTTTTTGTTAGATCCGGCGGCTGCCACGTGGATATTGTCTGGCGGAGCTACTGCCACATCATCAAACACGAGATAGTCAGACAGCTCAAAGCCCGTGACCACGTCATCAATCTCCGCCGGTAAGCGAACATGATCGTAATTCCAATCATTATTAGGATTAGGGTTTTCTAGATGGAAACAATTCATATTTTTCAGAGGGAGAAAAATATTGTATTTGTATAATACATAATAATAATAAATATTTAATGTTACCCTGAGCTACCAGTATGTATGTCCAGCTTTAAATTGCATATATATATATATATGTATATTTGACCTATATATTAGACACATATATACATAGACTATAAATGTATATGTGATGCATAACGTTTTAGGCGAGCTTCATGTGCAATTTCTCCTTGAGGGTAACGGAGAAGGTTCTTTCATTATTTTTGTACCACGTGGCACTCTAGGATAAGAATCGTGACGTCATCATGATGACGTCACTATCAACTTATTGAGATGCTCTTATTACTGTCGTTTTGGACTTGTGTTGTAAGCAAGCTCCGCGAAATTGTATTGCGTGACATTCATATATGGTTATCACTTATCAAGCACATGAATAATATTATTTTATTATTTTATGTGTGCGAGATGTATACACGTGTCGATATTTGGCTGGGTATGAATGAATGAACGACTAAATGAGACCATTTCTTTATTTTATTTTATTTTCGAGTTGGATCATTTTTATTTTTTTTGGACAAAAATCGGGACATGATATTACTGAATTTATCAAACGCGTTTCCATAAATATTCAAATGAGAAATTATGATACACAAAAAACCGTACGAGACTGTTTCAATAAATATTCAAATGAGAAATTATGATACACAAAAAATCGTACGAGACTGTTTCAAAAACGAAAAAAGAAAAAAAGCACGAGACATGATTTTAAACCAAGCTCTTTATCTCTTTTCCTCAATGGCTAAATACTACAAAATCCAAATAAACAAAATTATAAAAACTTGGAAGAGAAAAAAGAATTACTAATTAGGAAAATGCTAATATAAAAAAAATCCTGTCTTTTTTTATATATACACTTTTTTTTCCCGTTAGCATGAGCAAATAAATATATTTCAAATTCAACACCATATGTATGATATGTGGTACCTAGGATAGCCTAGTGGTAATTCCACACCACTTCCTGTGTGGAAGTCGTGGGTTCAATTCCTACTGCAGCAAAAGCTGCCTAAAAAAAAAAAAAAAAAAACACCATATGTATGATATAGGTAATCGAAATGATATATATCAAAGACTTGTGACTCAAAGCACGAAGTGAAGTCAAGATCCAATTTCTATTTGAATAAAGCATAACCGCATATAGTCTCTCTCTCTCTCTCTAATAAGACAATTTGGCATCTGAGTCAAGGATTTCACTGGGAAGTACCGCGAAGAGATTGAAATATTGTAATATAATATTATATCAGGAAATAAAAAAAGTTCTCTATAACACTACTCAAGGAATAATTATGAAAATGACGGCGAAAAAAATAGGGATTAAAAGAACATATGTATTTTTTTGAAGCTCAATTGAAGTTTATTATATGGTAGCACTTTTTAAAAAACTTTATAATGTAAATTACAAAATCTTATGCAACGAATATTGATGCAAACTAATGGTTAACTAAAAATAAAACATAAAACAGTATGTATTGCACACTTATGTACTAGCTTGTACAAAGACAAAGTCAGGTCAAAATATATATCATGGATTCATGATCTTCAATAGTACGAGTTCATAATAAAATAATAAATATGCACAATATCATCTACTCGTGATGGAGAATTATTGTTTGTGAAGTTTTTTGGTTGCCCGACAAAGTAAACAATAAATGTACTCCACTCGTTTTTCTCACATAGTTGATTTTGTTCAATATTATGGACATAATTTTTCTTAGATAGAAAATTGGATGGCCAAATCTAAGCTATCAAGTAAATGAAATCATGTCCGTAATCTTGTGGGTATGTATGAGTTAGTGTTACTACGTATAGATGCACTAGATTAGACGTGATTTCCTAAAACATTCAATTTAGATGTTTGACTTTGACCCCTTCATTAATCATATTTGGCCTCCTTTGATTGAGTTCCACATGATGACGTGTGCTTTTGTTTTCCCTCGCCATTGCACGCTTTTTTTTAATAATAAATAATAATTCCTCGCCGTTGGGCCTTCTAGCTCATTTAGTTTGGTTTGGGCATTACCCATTTATCGTTCTTGACCCAAATAACAGCACTGTGCTTACGTGTCATGTAGAGGAATATTTGGTTTTGGTCAAAGAAGACGAAAGGTGCAAGTTGTGTTTGAAATATTAATTTGAGAAGGGAAAATAACACATTTATACCCTATGTTTTAGTGAAATGTCGAGTTTAACCCTCGGTTTTCAAAAATGTCGAGTTCATACCCTTTGTTTAACTAAAATGACGAAATTATACCATCTGTTTAACTAAAATGACGAAATTATACCCTGAAATGAATAACAGCGTCACAAATCTCTCTTTCATTGATATTAACTCTTATATAAGAAAAACCAAATCAAATCTAAATCAGTGCCCTAACTTCCAAATTCTCAATTTTGAAATAAAAATAGCCTTAAATTGAAATTAAATAATAAAACTCATACATCCTAAGAAATGACTTCATTCCGTATTCGAATTGTAACTCTAAATCCTAGATACTCTGTTCGAATATGCGATTTTGATGACTATCAACTATCGATGTTTACCCATTTGCCTCTTTCTGTGTTCTTCACGATTAAGAGACTGTTGTTTATTTTTTAGTTTTTAAATAAATTACATATATAGCGCAAATGAATAAAGATAATTGGTGTTTATATATAAATATTACAGTCAACGTCAATGAAAAATCAATAAAAAGAATATTCGTGACACTGTTGTCTATTTCAGGGTATAATTTCGTCATTTTAGTTAAACAGATGGTATAATTTCGTCATTTTAGTTAAACAGAGGGTATGAACTCGACATTTTTGAAAACCGAAGGTTAAATTCGACATTTTACTAAAACATAGGGTATAACTGTGTTATTTTCCCATTTGAGAAAGACTCTCATAGGGAGAACCAAAAAGTTAAGATTTCAAAATAAAAATCTCTCTAAGAATAAGTTTATTAAGAGTGACACTTGTAAGTTGTAACATCGAATAAAGTGTCGTTTAGTACATTAAAAAAATCGATTAATCCCAATATTATAAATTGAGGTTATCTTATTTTCAACGTAAAAAAAATCAAAAGTTGAACTATGAGCTGGAAAAATATATATGATATTTTGAGCAAATTTCATTCTTTTGTAGCTTTGTAATATATATGTATATAAAATATTGTGAGTGAGTTAAATAGTGAAGGTTGAAGGAAGTGGCTCTTATATAGGACATGATTAATTATCACAACAAGTACTATGACGTTCAAACAAGTCTACGGTCATCGCTTACACAAGTCATAAGGGAAATTCATAAGGAAGTTTCAGTTGAAAAATTTACATAATATGATCATGACGAGCAATGAACCACACCAAAATGCAAATTATATATAAATATAAATAAAATGGATAATTAGACCTAAACCTAATAATACACTTAATTAGCTACTTAATTAGATTTGACATTTATAAAGTTTAAGACTAGATTGTGACCCAAAAAAGACCAAAATACCCTTATCTCCTAAATAAACACATATCCTTTCATTTCCTTTAATTTCTTCAAAACTATCTATTTTAAAGGCAAACTTGAGATTTTAGGAGCTTGAAGAATGAGTAAGTTTATATAATAGTTTCTATTTCAAATGTTAAATAACCAGTCTGTGGTTGAATATATGTTTAGAATATTTATGTTTTAGCAACGAGGAAGATGATGAGTGTGTGATGATGCGCGATGATCGGTGATGAACGATGAATTTGAAGCAATTTAGTCTTTTTTGGGGTAAAAAATCTATTCTATAGACTCTGTAAGTATCAAGCTTTATTAAATAAAGGTTATAGGGAAATGAACACCAGGACCGGTTACAAGTTGCTCAATTTCACAAATATTGTCTAGTTTTAATGTTTTCATGAATCCCAACTTCCTTAAAAACTGATTATTTTTACCTTGGACAAATGAGACAATCTGTTATCAAAAGAGAGGAAACATGAAAGCAAAATCTTTATATATATATCAGGGATAAAGTTTAGAAAAACGATATGTAAAAGTTAAGCCTATAAGTTTAATAAAGTTTCTAAATAATGGTCATTGATGTAATCCAGTAGTCTAAATTAAACCCAAAGCGATGGCCTAAGTGGCTATATCCGGTCTTGGTCAATAGTCAATAATAGTTAAGATTCAAGAATCACACACCCAATGGTGTATGTGACAAAGGCCACAAAATATAACTTGGACATCTTACTTGTCAATAAAACAGTATATTAGTTGTTGAGATCATAATGAGTTACCCTGAAAAACATAAATAAGCCCCGTGATTTTTTTATTATTATTTTGCATATAACTCCTTTTAATTTAGATTTTTGGTTTCGTCTCTGACTGCGAGGTGATGTGACTTTTTAGTCTCGTGGCTCCAAACAGTCTCGTTGAGCTTCGGGGATGGCATGAATGAAGCAATATTTAGTCATTTGATGAAGAAAAAATATAGCATGAGACCATAAGGTATATTGTGCGGTTGGTTGTACTTAAAACTCCTTTTAGGAAATGATTGAAAGTTTCGACTTTAATAATTATATTATAGTTATTCCAATGAACAAACAAAATCTATTAGAATCTTCCTAAACCAAATAAAAATCCAATGCAATCAAGTTCAAAATTATATATATATGACTGTCACATTGTTGTCACTAAAAAAAAAGAGAACAAGTATAAGGCAAGCACGATTGTCTAATTATATGAGGCCATGTGGACAATTATAGCCAAAAAAATACTTTATGGTATTTTTGGTTGAATAATCACATTATATTTAAATAAGATAGTTAAGCTTAGCGGGTAAAAGTTGGTTCTGGTTGGCAGAGAGAAACTCACATGCATACTTTCTTTCAATTTCGCATCATCTAATCACAGATTCACAACCAACGAAAAAAAGAAAGTTATAAAGCAATAAATTTACGTGATCAATCAAAAAAGAAAAAAATTATATGTATCAAGGAAGAGTCACATTGAAATGTCCCTAGCCGCTTCTTCTTCTTCTTCTTCTTCTTCTTCTTCTTCTTCTTCATTGTGATATTTGTTTGGAAAAGGGAAAAAAAAAAGCTTTGGGTTTAGAATATCAGTAGTGACATCTCTAAACAAATCTCTTTCTCTTCTCGCTCTCTCTCTCCCTCTCAGATCTTCTCTACATATATTTTTATATATATATATATAATTTGTTATCTTCATTAATATGGATATTTCAATGAAAAGAAGATCTCTTCTTAAGGTCATCGTCCTTGGAGATAGTGGGTAAGTCTTTTTTATTTTATTTTTTATTTTCTTTATTTATTTACGAATATTTTAAAGTTGTAGCATTTATTGTGTTTGAACGTTGTATCATCATTTAAAATAATCAAGACCATTTTCTTGTTACACTTCATTTAATTGACTTTCTTTCTTTCTTTCTTCAGGGTGGGAAAGACGTCTTTGATGAACCAGTATCCTTTGCAGCGGTAATAGTATATACATTTTACATTTCAATAGTTTTTAGTATATATAATTGTGGTGTCAAACTGAAACTGGAAAATTGGTGCACAACAAGTGATATAGTCACTTCCACATGCATATCTATTATGATGATGTTGATATATTTCCCAGAAGAGATAAGGACTGATATACAATAATAATATAGGTATTATTATTATTAATTAATGTAAGGAATATGGAGTACTTTTTTATTTATTTATTATTATTCAAGGGAATGGTAAGTCGAGGACTTCCCACAATGATTGCACATAGTATATACCCTTATTATGTCCCTAAGCTGTTTTTTTTTTTTCAATATTCTCTAAGTTGTATTTTTTTATTATTATACATTAATGTGTATATAATATATACAATCATTATTAAAGACAAAATTCAACGAGATTGGAGAATTGGCTATGGCTTATATGAGAGAATGACTCTCTACAAATTCTATTAATGGGTATAATTTATTATTTTATTTTAAAAAAATATCATTTACCAACTGAGAAATTAAGTCTTCAACATGAAAAAAAAAAATCATTTTTTTTTTCATTTTTTTACTTATTTATTTATTGTATTAAACGACCATTGTTTTGTTATTTAGTGTTGATCCTTAAATGAGTCGATCAGATATGTTTATAAGAAGTATAACCCGCAGTTTAAGCCAACGATTGGTGCTGATTTTATGACAAAAGAACTACATATTGACGACAAGTTGGTGACTTTGCAAGTAAGTGAGAATTAGGATTTATTTCTCTATCTAAATATCTCAAATATTGTTGCTTTAAATTAACTATTTGTGAACATTTGCCACCTCAATAAATGATAATTTTCCCTAAAAAAAATGATAATTTATTTCTATTATTATTTCAATTTATAGATATGGGACACCGCTGGACAAGAGAGATTCCAAAGTCTCGGCTCTGCATTTTACAGAGGCGCAGATTGTTGCGTTATTGTGTATGATGTTAATGTCGTTAGGTCGTTTGAGACACTCAATAATTGGCACGAAGAGTTTCTCAAACAGGTAATTTAATATTTTAGCATATTTATTTTTTTGTTAAACTTCTTTTAAATTTAGCTTGAACCCCTTCTAAAACAATTTTTTCTTTTAACGTTTATCCTTAAAAAAAAATTAGTATCGATATTTGGAATTTGATTTATGGCACTACTCCTGTCTATATACGATGTTTGTAGACATCGATTATGAATTATAAATTATAATATTTTGCATTATCAAATTAGTTATGATGGTAAATAAGACTTTCTAGATCGAATGTTGATTTATGTTGTCTTGCAATTTGTCGATATGTATCGTCAACTTATAGGCAGATCCATCAGACACTGAGGTATTTCCTTTTGTGTTGCTTGGAAACAAAGTCGACGTCGATGGTGGCCATAGTCGAATGGTATGAATTCTAAAACTAAAAACATCCTTTTTTATACATTTTCTCAAATATTTTACCAATTTTAAGTGAGCTCGAAAGTTCATATCCTCGCATGTAGATCTCCGAGAAAAGAGCTTTGGAATGGTGTGCTTCAAAGGGAAACATTCCGTACTTTGAGACATCGGCGAAAGAAGATTACAACGTCGATGTTGCATTTCTATGTGCCGCGAAGATTGCACTAACCAATGAGCATCAACATGACATGTATGTTTTTTCTAATCCAATTTTATTAACTTTTATTTTCTAGCTCTCTTACTATGATGTTGAGCTAATAAACATGATCATAATATTTATCGGGGTTTCATATACCCCCAAAAAAATACCCTTAACATAATACATTAAAAAGTATTGAACTACCCTTTTAGCCTTGTAGAACTAGGACTGTACTAGTTAATTGTTTTATTTTATTTATGTGTTTATCACTATTCAGTTTGTCCATCTTGGTTTTCTAGTTTATTTATTTAGGTCCGTAAAATTTTGCAGTTATTTCCAAGGTATATCAGAATCCGTCTCCGAAGAAGAACAAAGTGGAGGCTGTGCATGCTAAATTGACTTATTTAGCGAAAAATAAAGAAAAAAATCTATATAATTTAATAATTCTTTGTGAAACATTTAGTATAATGTTCATTCTAATGTTTGTATTTATTTAATCTCTTGTTTGTACAATAATATAATCCATCGTGATAGATGGTAAATTCGATTTGTTAGTTTAAAATAATATGCAATTTTTTTAGATTTTTTTGTTGTTGAAAATAAGCCAAAAGTAATGTTATTTTTTCTTACAAGGCTTTTATGTAAGGGTACTAGTTTGTAATCGTATCGTATTATACAACAAACGCAATTTAAACTTTAAAGGAATAAAAAAAAAATGAAATACACTTCTTTTTTTTTTTTTTTTTTTTTTTTTTTGCATTAAAAGTAACGTTATGTTGTGTTATGATCACTAGTTTAATTCTTTTGGGGAGAACAAGAAAGAACAACAACACACGTTAACTGCTAGTTTCAAATAAAATATATATTTGTTTGCCTCAATTTATATTCAGTATGTAAATATAGAGGGACAATTACACGTCGGAAAACTACAAGTGAACCTTTTTTCAGCCAGAGAAAAATAATATTGTGAACCTCATTATAGCCAAGAAATATAATATTTTCAACGGTTAAGATGTTCCCGATTAAATCTTACCAATTTTGATTCTTGCACTTTAATTATATGAAATACTGTTTTTGTCCTTATATTCTCTATAATTACGAAATCCCCTACTATTTTATAAAATTACGTTAAATTCATCCTCTAATATCAAAATTTTGTATTCTCTCCAACTATAAAAACAGTATATATAATGGTCAATTTTATGAATGATATCGAGTAATTCAACGGCCAATGATTCAAACGGTCTGTTTTGAAAGAAACAGTCTAAAACCGTTTGGTACGGCAAAAAAGAAAAACAATATCGAACCGTGTCAAAAAAATTTGCACCGAAACCGTATTTTTTTGAACTAGTTTGGTGCAGTGAAATTTTTCAAAAATTATGGTACTATTTAGTTTTAAAAATTTCAGACAATTATAACAAGGCGAGCACAGGCTCACTCGATTTTATGCAATACTGGTTGTTTGTTTATAAACGAAACTTTTTTCATTTGAAAACAAAATCAATTGGTTTTATGATCAGAAATGCTTATTAAAAAAAAAAAAAACGTTGATTCGCATATGTTGAATTTGTTTTTTTTTTTTCTCTCCATAAATACTTCCAAATCAATAAGTTGATTTTTTTTAAAGTATATTCGATTTTTTTTTCGGCTTTTGTAATCAACATGACAGTTGTAATTAAAAAAAAATGTGATATAATTAAATTAAGGGAAAACATCAACAATATCCATTCTGTTCAATCAAATACGCGATTTTATACTCTTAGTTTTAAAAAATATCATACATATTATTGGGCTATTTTGAATAATAGCCAAATTGGCTCAACAATATTAAGGGACTAGCCCATGTTTCATTTTATTAAGTAAATAGCTCAACTTTAATAGACTACATAAACTAACCCTATCATCCACAACATACCTTAACCCTAACTCCTTCCCTCTCACCGTCGCCCCAAACGTCTCCGACGATGATTTCTCCACCACATCCGCCGCCGCCACGCCTTCATGCTCCGGGATCTATAAGCTCCGGCGAGTCCAAAGACTGGATTTCTCGCATAACCGTTTCACCGGCGAGATTCCGACGAGTCCAAAGATTGGATTTCTCGCATAACCGGTTCGACGGAGGCCTCGACGAATCCTTGCCGCAGAAAAAGAAGAAGAGAAAGAAAAATCTCTGATTTTGTCGATTCACTGTAAATTCGCGAATAGGTTAATTTAATTAACGTACTGGAGTGAATTAGGTTAATTAATTAACTGATTCGTGAATGATTTGAAATTCACAAAAAATTTACAAAAATAAGAACTTAAGTCCATTGATATTCAAAGTATTCAATTAATTAACTTAATTCCTAATTCAATCATTTAGTAAATTAACTTTACCCACAAAAAAATCAGAACTTAAACTAATATTCAACCAAAAAGTTAATTAATTAACCTAACTCACTCCAGACGTTAATTAAATTAACATATTTGCGAAGGAAGTGAGGGCATTATGGTCTGAGCCGAATATATGAGTTATTTGCTTAATAAAATGAAACTTGAGATATTCTCCCAATAAAAATAGCAAACTTGGTTAGTTACAACATTTCACCATATTCTTTTAGTTTAATATAAATGATACCTAAAAATGTGATATATTGCAAATATCATCATTTTCGTTAAAAAAATTTGAACTCCCCAAAATATCCTAAATGAAATAATTTTTTATTTTATATAAAAATGGTTAAATTAAAAAATTTCTTTAGAAAAGTTAACAATTTTTATTTATAGAGAGAAGTTTTGGTTTTTTTAAAATAAAACATTATATAAATATTTATTTTATTAAGGGTATTTTGGGAAATTCAAATTAGTTTTTGTAAAAAAATAAATGAAAAGTGAATTTGGAATATAACGTATTTATAGGAGTAATATATTTCATTTATATTAAAATGGAGAAATATGTTTGATATTTTTAAAATTGAGATATAAATCACGAAATCGAGAGATTTTGTTAATATTTTTCCTACAATTAAATAACAATTTACAAGTTAACATTGTTTTCCTTACAAATTAGAGGACTAATTACTAAATATTCCGTTCTTATTAGAGAGAGAGAGAGAGAGAGAGAGAGAAGCGAGAGTTTCAATCGATGGCGTTCTCTGCAATTTCGGCTCAGTGCTCTTCTGCTCTTCGCTTTCACAAAACCCTAAACTTTTCTTCTTCTAGTTCTCTTTCTCGTAGCTCTGTTTCCTTTAACCTTCGTATTTCGCAGCCAAAACTCAACCCTAAGAGAGCCAGAGCTATTTCGATTCGATCAGTCTCGATTCCAGGTTTTCTTCGGACTTCCCTTGTATTTATTGCGATGTGTATTTAATTTAGATATTCAATACCTATGCTTGAATCGTACTTCAAATTCATCGCATACGTAAACGAGTGTATGCAGATATACTAGTTTATGATATCGCGTATGAAATATGGATTGATCATTTATATATAAAAGCGAATATATTTTTATGTTAATTCTTTGCTGATAAGAAAGTTTTGTTGATAAATATTAGTTGAATTATATTACATGCTCTATAAATTCTCTTGGCTAAAATTGATTACATGTTGTGTAATTATCTTGGTTTATATTGAGTGTCAGAGGTTGAATTGGATGTAGATTTTTCCAGAAATTAATGAAAACCGAATTGAGATTATAGTATCAATATTCGAATACGGATTATAAGATGATTAGTCTAAACATAGCTGGTCAGCATTCATTTATCGAGCTTTTTTTACAATGTCTCAGCCACACCTAAGTCCGAGGAAATCGCTCCTGCGATTTCTCTGACCGATGATGCGTTAAAGCATTTGAATAAAATGAGATCCGAACGGAATGAGGATCTACGCCTGAGAATCGGAGTCAAGCAAGGCGGGTGCTCAGGTATGTCATATACTATGGAGTTCGAGAAGAGAGAAAACGAGAGACCCGACGACTCTCTCATCGAATACGATGGTTTCGTGATCGGTACGTCCTCTCTTATTTCTATTTTACATCGCACGTAAATCATTTCAATACACATTTAGACTCTGCTTGGATACTGGAATTAGCATGTTAAAGTTTGCCCGTAGTGATGCTTGAGTCAAACTTTCATTTTTTCGTGGGTTTATTATATCTGTTGAACTTTTTGGATTTAGCTTTAACCCGAATATTGGCATTAGAAAACCAAGAAGTTCAAGCTGAGTCTATATAGATTTTTTCATGACTCAAAGCTAAACGTTCTTGACCCAAAGTCTGTTGCAATTGGGTCCAATTAAAATAGAAAAACTAAGAAAACACGAGTTTCAGACACAAAGATTGATGGGAAGTTGACGATTGGGCATCCTTTATCGATACAAACTGGAATGGAGAGCGTAAGATTTATCCCTTATTATGCTATCTTCAAGATGAGGACGCCTAACTAGCAATTTAATACCATGAAGCAATGGAAGATTCTTGATGAATACTTGTGCTCATTATGAATCATTAATTTATACTTGCTGCACCATAATCCACGGAACTTTTGCGAAGATCGTCAATATCTGGAGAAACAGGAAGAAGATTATCGTGAGATATACGATCTTTTCCAAGATCTTCCCAGAAATTAGGAGAAGCGACAGCGTGCGCCGTAGAAACAGAGCGACCACGAGGGCAGTCGAGGGTATGAAGAACTGGACGGCCGGTATGGAATGAAGTAGAAGTACGACAATGAGAAGGGGCAGGAACAATACGATATACAGCAGTGCCATGGAATAAAAGACTAATCTTAGGTTTCGGTTTTGGTGTCTGTCTGAAGGATATGAAAAGGGGAAACAAAGAGAGAGGAAAAGACTAATAGGGCGTGATTACGGTAAATTTAAAGAGGCTTGGTCAACTTATGTGGGGGCCCACAATCGCTGTCGAGGCCGGTAGTGCCTTTTCATATCGCAACGACAAAATATATTCTCCTGACAGTTTTTTTTTTTTGGAGAATTTAATGATTCCCATTTTCATCAAGGGGAGAGCTAAAATGGTATAATAGTAGTCTACAGTGAATTAAGGAATCTTTCATTTATTTTCTCTCTTCTAATTCGAGCACGTTGAATTCCACAACTTTTCGGGTTTATAGGAAAGAATGAAATAATGTCATTAAATTCTCTCACTCTTTCCAGTTCAATAGTGTTGCTTGGTTGAACATTTTTTAATTTTTTTCGATTGAGAAATTGACATTTAACTTACCCACATGAATTCTTCTAGTATGTATGTGTGATCACAATTACGGAGTCTCTTGAGCTATTTTTCTTTTCTCTTCTTTTTTTTTTTGTTTTTTGCAGTTTGTGATCCAAAGAGCCTTCTGTTTGTATTTGGTATGCAATTGGATTATAGTGATGCGCTTATTGGTGGTGGTTTCTCATTCAAGAACCCAAATGCTACACAAACTTGTGGATGTGGTAAATCCTTTGCAGCAGAAATGTAGACTTCAACTTTGTATCTATACCAAACACTTAAATTAAATTATGAACAAAATGCACTTAAACATTGCTTTTATATTTTGTATTCCTAGAAACCTGCTTGGTACGTATACATGAAATACTAAACATGTGATTAAATCAAGGTTTAAGATGACGTTGAATGTTCTATTTTAAGGAAACACAGGCAAAGACGATATGGGCGAAAAGTTAAAAAAAAAAACATCAATTTTCGTAACAATTTCATTTTCCGATGCAAATCTTTTTCCTGCAGTAAATTGAAATAGTCTATGTGTGCTCACGCTAACCACCAGAAAAGTGAAATTTTAGAGTTAATGTATTGCGTTTTTATTTTTATTTTTAAAAGTTCATAAATATAATTTGTGAAATTATAAGCTGTTACGGTTCAATTGAACTGGACCTTGAGAGGATGAGATCAAACATAACAGACTGATACATTTAGCTTCTTACAATGATAAGCGCACAATCGGCTCGAGCTCGTTTATGGTTATCTAACGAGGTACGGCCTAATTTATGGTCAACATTCGTACACTTGTCGCCTCATATTGTGAACTCTGGTAGAGGTTCAACATTTATTTATGGTACCAGTTGAATATACGAAGAGAGAGAGAGAGAGAGAGAGAGAGAGAGAGAGAGAGAGAGAGAGAGAGAGAGAGAGAGAGAGAGAGAGAGAGTGAGAAAAATAAATGAAAGTAAAAACTAAAAGACGCTACGTGTCGTCGTCTGGCGAAGACACGTGGCGGACTCTGGATGAAAATGGGAACAAAAATTCTTTTTATTATCTATGTTATAGATATGTTGAGAGACTTTTGACCTTACTCACACATAATCAACTTTAACATTAACCTCACCATAACATAAAATTAATTTTGAATTTCATATTTAATTATACACCTCTTTCGCTCGTCGCTAAATCTAAAAAAAAAGACTAATATTTTGGATCACCATTTTTAAACAATTTAATATACACGGGAAGTTTTCGACAAGAGTATTATTTGGACACTGTTAAAGATTTAGTTCAACGGCTAGAGTAGATATTATAATAGAGAAATTGCCTCATTTGACACAAATTTCATAACATTTTCTTACTTTCCACCAAAAGGTTAATTTGGCCCAAAATACCACTTTTTATGTCAACAATGTTGACATCTATTTTTGCACTTCACTATTAGATGTCAACAATTGTTGACATAGATGGTGGCATTTTGGGTCAAATTAGTCTTTTGGTGGAAAGTGAGAAAATGTTATGAAATTGGTGACAAATAAAGCAATTTCTCTATAATGTCGATGAAATTCGTCGGAATTCGGTGGCGGCATCGCTGCCGGAGCATAAACAGTAGGCGGCATACAAATTTTTTGTTTACAATATGTATGAATGATAATTTTAGGAATGGGTCCAGCGGCTATATAGCCCAATAAAACTTAAGTTTTTGCAAAATAGTCATAGTTTGCCAACTATAAGCAAACTAGTCCAAGTAAGATTAATCTAGTCTGGGTTAAATTTAATTCCAACGAACTATAAAGACAGAATGTAAGCTTTATGATGGCTGAATTAAAATTAATCAAGGTAGGATTAAATTTAATGAAAACATGTACTCTCAATTGGCTAT
The DNA here is from genome assembly GCF_054948205.1 of Urtica dioica subsp. dioica. Classification (NCBI taxonomy): domain Eukaryota; kingdom Viridiplantae; phylum Streptophyta; class Magnoliopsida; order Rosales; family Urticaceae; genus Urtica; species Urtica dioica. Next base: position 3,029,999 of record NC_142759.1, read on the forward strand.
TTTGCTATACCTAATGAAACTATGACTATTTTGCTATACCTAATGAAACTGTGGCTATTTTGCAAAAAATCATAGTTTGAATTGGCTACTTCATACCATTTTTCCTTGGGTTTATTACCTATAGAAGTGTTTAGAACTTTAAATTGAAGAATTCGATAGTACAGAGTACAGACTACAGAGTCACAAACAAAATCCAAGCCATATGTCTCTCTTGTGTACACACATAATAATCTTAGTTAATCACTAATTGTTCCCTTTATCACATGCATCGAAGTAAAATAATCTTACTTTGTATTATTTTGCTTGGAAAACTAGTTTATGGATCAAATTATCACCCGCGTAATAATTCAAGGATTGTTTGTGCTAAAATATAAAAGTTAAAGGGTGTGCTCGAAGAGGAAAAAAGCCAAATTTTTGCAAAATAGCCATAGTTCCATTAGGTATAACAAAATAGCCAATTTAGAGTACAAGTTTTCATTAAATTTAATCTTGTCTCGATTAATTTTAATTCAGCCTTCATAAAGTTTACATTCTGTACTTATAGTTCGTTGGAATTAAATTTAATTCAGCCTATATTAATCTTACTTGAGCTAGTTTGCTTATAGTTTCCAAACTATAACTATTTTGCAATTAAGTTCTATCGGGCTATATAACCGTTGGACCCATAATTTTAATATATAAAAAGTGGTGATTTTTGTTTTTGTTTAATTAGACACATTTAGTTATACAATTTAAATGAGATATATAAAAAAAAACTTACTCCTCTGTACAATATATACCAACTAAAATTCAAAGATGTGTTATTATATATAACTATAAAATCTGTTATCACGTTTTGATGACAATAACAAAAAAAACTATAAAGGACTTTCTTAATTAAAAAAAAAATTGCTTGATGATAGGGGGTATAATTGCCAAAACAGATAAACGACGACGTTCGGCTCATCTCTCTCTCTCTCTCTCTCTCTCTGATATACTCTCACACTTTCTCTTAAACCAAACCCTAACCTTGAATCAAACGTAGATTGAGCTACACGATCATGGCGTTCGCGTTTCGTCGCTTGTCCAAAATCAACCTGGTAACTCAGTTACTCATACTTAAAAAAAAAAAACTCAGTTACCCACTATTCCAATCTCTCCGATTCTTCATACGCTTGTGGATTTTCTTTTCAATTTTTTTTTTTTTAAGATTATAAATCGCTCGAGTCGTGTTTGTGTTCTCGATTCGTATTCTAGGATCGATTATTAGGATTTTGATTCTATCTCCACCATCTCATCGATACGTAGATTCGACGTTATTCAGTTTGTTTGGAAATCCTGTTTGAAGGTTGTGACTTTCGGTGGATCTAAGTAAATACCTATTTGGATATAGAGTTTCGACGATTGAATTGCTATCAGGATGATTTGTTTTGCGGTTCTTTAAGATTGAGAATAATTGATCGAGTGCTCATCAAAACGGTTCCATGTTTTTTTTTTCTTGTGCTGCTTATACGAATGTTATGCCCTATTTGAGGCTCTGCTCAAATCTACAATCTGAATATATCTTAGATGAGCTTACAAATCGTTTATGCTACGAAAGACAAAACATGAACTTTTAGAAGAAGAGAAAATTCAAATCTGTACATGTTACGAAGTATTATATGTATTTTATGTACTCAGTTGTTACGTCAAATATTCAGGCCTTTTCCTTGTTGTATTTTTGTTGTGTTTGTGGATTATTGACATTTGTAATTTGATCATTCAATTTCGCGTAATGTTGTAGTTGAATTCCGGGCGAGCCATTCTTCAACACGAGGTTGCTATTCCCGTTCGTCTCTTTGCCACCGAATCCGATGCCAAACAATCAAGTCGCCCTGTTCTCAAGGGAGATCGTAAGTTCAAAACTCTTTTTCATTTTCATTTTATATTTTTTTTTTATCTTTGCTTCTCGAATGAAATTAATTTGTTATGTTTCTTGCTGTTGCTGCAAAATGTTCGAACTTAGTCTTTTTAGAATTGAAGTCGGTTTATGATAATTACCATGTTCATCTCAAACTATTATGTTTAACAGTCGTAAAGTCAATTTATAAATAAATAAATTATAATTTGGAATTGGTCCGGTTTCATCTCAAACTGATGTTTTAATATTGAAACCGGACCGAACTGCTTGAGACCGGTTAAAATCCAGGGATTTGGAAAGGAAAAAAAAAAAATTTGTTCAAGACTGGACCGATGGTCTTAAAGTATGAACTTTTAATCGACTTCTGACAATTTTTTGTTTGTTTGTCAAAAAAGAGATGCTGAAGGACATCTTTATGGATGTTAAAAACACGTTTGAATCGGCAATCAGCGTGTTTCGGAAAGAAAAGATTACAATTGACCCAAATGATCCAGCGGCAGTGGCTCGCTATGCTCAAGTCATGAGAATGGCGCGGGAGAAGTGAGTTCATTGCTTATGTACTATACTTATTATCGTTTAAAATTTTTCAACCTTTTTCACTCGGTTGCTTTTGTACCATATTTTTTTTTCAGTTTATTTTATAATTTCATTGTTCGTTGACATGCTTACTATTTTGCTTTTGCAGGGCAGGCATTCCTTCACTATCTGAATATTGTTCGAAAATGGTTGCAGATGCAACAAAAGATCTTAAAGATATGCGATCAGTTCTTTTGGCTAAGAAGGATCTAAGGATCAAGTATGCTATTTACCATTTCTAGTAGCTCTTATGCTCAGTTTCCATGGCTTGAGTAAATATTTTCTGGCGAGCCACACGGGCTGTTGGTTAGCTCTTACATTTATCTAGGGATGTTTAAATCGAGTGTTTAAGCACGTGTGATCTAGGATTCAATTTATGATGCTAAAAATTGTAGGGTTCGATTACATCAGACATTCTGATTGGATTGAACTTTCCGATATGAGGATGCATGGGATTTAAATGTGTTTATTTTTTGTGTATTGACTTGGTCATGTCCTATTTAATTTTTGGCAGGCAGGGTTGTGATGATTATCAGGGTATTGAGGCTATGATGTTTGAAGCCTTGGATAAAGTAGAGAAACAACTGAAAAAGCCTCTTATGTTGGATGACAAAAAGGGAATGGATCTTATGAAAGCAGAGAAGGAAGTGATTTACAAAAAGTATGACTCGAGACATTATATATTTGATGATCCACTGAATCAGTTGATTAGATACCCGGCTGATCTGTTCGAGTTATTTTAATTATTTAATTTTAAACGAGACGGGTTATTTTTCACATTAATCCTAAATGTATCATTTGCATCTGCACTCGTATTAATCTAAGCTTTGTTTTGTCAGGATTGGAATAAGCCCGGCAGATATTAAAAAACTAGAAGAGGAGGATGAACTGGACATGGCCAAAGAGCAACTTGAGGGGCTGAAGAAGGATTGTCTTGAGGCAATGGAAGCTCAAGCTAAACGGTAAATATATCCCTCTTGTTGCACAAAATTTAAATTTGTACAGTTTCGTTGCTCTGTTTTCATTCATACTACACTCTCAGATATGTGGATATTCCGTTTTCTGATATGACCTATCAGTCTCTTTCGGATGAGATCGAATCGATCGAGATCCAATAGGACAATCCCTCGAGAGACTATGTTCTCCAAAAAATGTTTAGTCAACATTAAAAGAACGATTACTGTGACTTGCGTGATCATGAAACTGATGAAGTTATTCATATATTATTATTTATAGGGAGGAATTCAAGGGCGAAGAAATTCCGGATCCCAAGACACTCGACATCAGAAACTTCCTATAAGCTATTTACTATTCATTTCTTTGATGATGACAAAGATTGTGCAAAAATCGTGGCCTGTGACGAATCTTTCATCGGTGACTAGTGCCTCTTTCTTTTGTTAATAAAAGGGCACTTTGAAAAACAAAAAAGATAATTTAGAGTGCGTCGACAGGCAAATTATGAGATATTTTCTTGTTTTTTTTTTTTTTTTTTTTGCAATTTTTCTCATTGTTAATGTTGCCAGGGGATAACTGGAAGTTGAAAGATCTGTTGTCACTGGTTGCACTTTTATGAAGAAGCTTTTTTTTTGTTTGTTCTGAATGATGAACTAAAATTTAAAAAGATAATCTCTTACTCGTTCGTTCGTGTGCGTAATTGTATATACCTTCTCTGGATAATGAATTAAGAGAATTTTGGTTGAATATGCGTAAAGCTATGATATTGGGAATTTGGGATCATAAAGTAATTTAAGAGTATATGTGCTATTTTCAGACAAATATATCCTTTAATCGCTTTGCAGAAGCGTTTTTTTTTTCCCTCCACCATTATCAAGTTAGACAACTTTTAAGCTAATATGTGATTTTTTGAGAGATTTTCTCAAGTTTTATCACTAGATTATAATTTTTACTGCTAACTTTTTGAATTGATGTATGTTATACGATTGTGAAAAACGACATCTCTAAGAGCGAAACGACGTAATAGAAGCTACTGTCTTGAGAGTCTTGAAAGCCACTTTTTGGAGAGCCACATCCTCGAAGCCACCTTATCAAAGCCACTACTCATCTGTGCGTGTCCAAGACACCTTCCAATCCTCAAAGACCTTATAAATACTCGCTCAAACATCACACTGAGGTAAGTTATTAAAAACTTGAAAAAAAGTATGTCAAATCTCTCCCTCTCTCTCAATCTAGAGAAAAAAAATTATGTCAAATCTGCCTTTCCTAAAATTCTTTAGAGGTTGTGGCACTTCGGGTCTAATCGCCTCTTTTCCCATGGTCTTCTCGCGACCGATGGAAACGAACCGTCTCGCACGTTGGGATCCCAATGGCTCTTTAGCGATCGTGGCACTTCGGGTCTTTCCCTTTTCATCACGGTCCTCAATAAAACAACACTGATGATCTTAAACAACGCATGTGACAAATCTCTTTGCCACGTATTACAATCTTTGATCCAAAAAAATTGCATTGAAAATAGGTGATACCAAATTTTAGATCGCAACTTATTTTTAAGGCATGTGATAAGTGTGCAGTCGCGGTGATAATCACTGATTTTTAATTTTATTTTTATTTTTATTTTATACATATATATATATATATATATATATATATATTTGTCTTTAGAGTTATTTGTTCAAAAGTGAAAAAAATACAAATTTTACCTTTTATAATCCCAAATTTCATGCTATCATACATAACCAAATTTATGTAAAATAACAAGTTGCACTCATATAATATATTTTATCGATTAACAAAGGCTTAAATCAGTCCATCTCTTCGATTAATTTTAAACGATCAAAACCAAAAATAATTTTAGTCCTAAAGCGTAGTTTGTCTAAACACAATACTGAAAATAATACTGTTTAAATTTCAATCAGAGATGTATTCTATACTTTTATCAAATTATTTAACTAAAATGCTTAAACTTTAAATTTCAACAATGTAACAGGGACTGTTACTCAAAAAAGAAAAGAAAAAAAAAAGAGACTAATAATGTCAAAATTCAAGTTTACTCATAATTTCAGGAATCGCGAATGCAAATAATCTTCAATTTCCCAAAAGTTTCTCACCATTCACCAACGCCAAACACCAACCACATGTATCTCTCTCGTTCTCTTCGCCGCTTCCGGCAATACTCCGTCGCTTCCGCGGCAGAGACGACGGTTCCAGAAGCGGCAATATTGGCAGTTCCGCGGGAAGGCTCCGGCGATAGATCGGCCGCGAGAGAGCGAAAAGCCGGTCGTGTGCCGAGCGTCGTGTTGCAGCGTCAGTCCGGGAAAAACGGCGCTAAAAATCGGCTGATATCCGTTCAGGAGAGCCAAATTCGGAAGCTCGTCGCCGAGTACGGACAGAGCTCATTCCTCTCCCGCCTATTCCGCCTCCATATCCAATCGGAATTCCGGCAAGATGCCGACCTCATCGCGGACGTCCGAGTCCTTCCTCGTATGGTACCACCACGCTTTGATTCGTATTTTCATTGAAACATGAACTTTTTATTGCTTTTTTTGTTATTATATGTGAAATTACTCTCTGATTGATTTTGATTTGTTTGTTATTATATATATGTGATTCCATGGATACATTTTCTGTGCTTTTGTTGCGGATGTATAAATTCTGGTAATGTTAGATTGAAAGCTTCTAGTGGAGTTACGGACCAACTGTTCTTAGTTGTAGGACATGAAAAATTGGCGGACTTTGATATGCAACTTGTGAAATTACTGGTTGTTTGATTGATTGATAATACACTGGTGTATTTGGTGCTGATATGGCTTTTATAAATTCGCAACTTCTGTATTTTTCTGTGTTTCTGCAGATATGGCTTTTAGAAATCTTGGTTCTCTTTAGATTCGGTCGTCCTTATAGGGTCTATAGTTTTCATTACTTCTGTAGTTTCTACTTGCGAAAGAAATGGGAATTTTAAATAGCCAATGTTTTATTGCTCTAAACAGGCCTGTGTTAGATTGGTTGTTCTTCTCTGTTGTATAAATAGAATTGTGTAGAAAACCGGAAAACAACTGTGTCGAGTATAATGTATTGAAAACAAACTTCTCTGTTAAGAGTGTAGAAAACCGGAAAATGGTAGGTCTGGTTTCAAGTATTGCAAACAAAGGTACAAACCACACCGAACAAGTTCCATTTATTTAATCTCTTTTTAATTTTTAAGTGTGTAAACCTTTCAAATTAAGTTGAACTTTTTAATTGAGCATATTTTGTCAAGGTTTCAGATAATTGTAATTTCGTAAACTGTTTATAAAATTCGTTAGAATGATTACAAACAGTCCAAACCGGTCTGAAATGGTTTGGTCCGTTTTTTTTTTTTATTCTTTCTAGATTAAGTCTGGTCTTCCAAACCATTAAGGAGGAGCGTGAAATGAAATTGGAATGAATGTGATAAAGTACTTGCTCTCCTTGTTACAAAGAAGTTTTTCTTCCTAAGGTTTGCTTGCTCTTTTCTTTCTTATAATTAATTTGTGCAGGCTCACTTTAACCCAGAAAAGGAGACGCCGATAAACATAAGCTTCATTAACGCACCTTCAGATGCTTGGTTGAAGGTCCATATTCCTTTAGTATACAAAGGAAAGGACGTTAGCCCCGGGTTGAAGAAAGGTGAAACTCTTATTCATCTTTAAGCTTAATCTATTTCTCCACGGTTATGCTTTCTTGCAACAATATGCATTGCCTTGTCATTTTTCCTTACCCTATGATGTCAAAGTTTCGTATTTGGTAAGGTAAAAAATATTTTTTTTTCACCGTGAATAGTTGTTGAATTATTATGTGTGTTTTTTTTGTCTTAAAACCAATTTTATGAGTAATGTCCTCAAATGATTGATTTTGTAGCATTTTAGTAATTTCATTTTCTTCCTAATAAAATTAATAGTTTGATCGTCATTGTTTTGCATATACTATTAGTTTAGGGACTAAAATGCCACCTGAATAATTCAATGGCTATTTGCTATATTTTATTTAAGCTACAACTATCAAGAATATTTCTTCAAACTGCTTGGCTTAGTTGCATGAATTTTCGGTCACTACCATTTGTTTAAATCCATTACACCAAAATCACTTTTACAGTGGACAGGTTCGTGTAATACATAGTTATGGTTTTGAGTACGTTAAATTAACCAAGCTTTGCGAAAATGGCAGGTCGTCCTTTGAGGACCATAAAGAAGACCGCAGAGTTTATGTGTCCCGCGGATCTCATCCCACCATTCATCGAAGTTGACTTGAGTGAATTAGACGCGGGGCAACAACTTGTTGTTGGAGACCTCAACGTCCCTCCCGAAATATCTCGAATTTTGCCTAAAGACGACGTGGTTTGTGAGATCATGGGTTCCGCGCTTTCTATACTACGAAAGAATTCCGAAAGACTTGGTTTTAATAGCAAAACAATGTTATTGATAGCCTAGCGCGTTTCTTTTAGGAAGGATTAAAATTGCCGAGGAAACGTTGGTTGTCGATATGTAAATACGGATAAAAATCATAGAGAAATTTAAATTTTGATGAGAATATTTTTCTGGCTGTCAATGATATGATTATACATGAATATATCTCTATAAGTAATATCATAGAGAAATTTAGGCCGGAACTCGCTCGCGCCAATAATAATTTTGATTTTAGAAAAATGATGCAAGCGCAAAAACAAATGAAACAATATATGTATATATTTCAAAAGAATAATGTTGGGGATACTTTGTCCAACAAGAGATGAAATGTAGTGCATTTTGTATTTAGATTCTTTATTTTCTAGCTTAATTGCCGTGTCTTTATAAAAAGAAATCCATATAGTTAGTTATTCATGATCGATGACTATCCCTATTTATAGAAAATTATAGAAAAATTGCGGAGGATTGGCTATGGGGTTCCATTTTTATATAGATACGACAAAATTTCAGAACAATCGCTTTGTTTTCTATGAAATTTTGTCAATTTTTTCTTTTATGGAATTTCACCGGGTTGTTACGGATCACCCAAAAAAAACTAACAATGAATTAAAAACATAGACATGAAATTACTAGATTTCAGCCACTAATATGCACCCCCCAAAAAACAATTTGGGACATTTTTTTATATACTAATTATAATAATTTGTTAATTTTTTTATTTATAATTACACTTACAAAACTAAGATCTTATTTATCAATAATAAGTTTAATTTTCTTCATTTTTGTTTCAAGTTTAAAAAAGAAATGTATGTATTTTTCAATTTTAACAAGAGATGTTAAAAACTAAAAAGCCCTCCTAAACCCCTCGTATCAACACTAGCCCAGTCACTCTTCTGACTCTTCTCTCACCGACGACCATGTCCCTCTCGCGCTCCCTCCTCCGCCTCCGACCGTATTCCTCGGCGGCAGCCACCGCCGTCGCCGAGACAGTGGTTCCTGAGGCGTCTCCGGCGACGGCGCTGAAGGTGATAGAGGCGTTGCCGCGGGGCGAATCCGGCAAGTACGCGGCGGCGAGGGCTCGGAAAGAACACCGAGTTCCGAGCATCGTGTTCTCTCAGGAGGACGGAGAGCACGGAGGTCATAAGAGGTTGATCTCCATCAAGGCGAACCAGATGCGGAACCTCGTCGCCGCGTACGGCCGCGCCTCCTTTCTCTCACGCCTATTTCAGCTCCAAGTCCGATCCAGTTCTGAGCCTGATTCGGAGCTCATCGAGGACGTCCGAGTCCTTCCTCGCCTGGTAATCGAACTCTGCGACGCTCTGATTCGAAGCTTCCATTGACATTTATGAATTTTGTTGTGTGTTTTGTTTAGAGGATGTGAGGATTGGTAGGGTTGAGGTTGAAAGCTATTAGTGGAGTTATTGGTTGAGATGAGAAATTGGTAGTGTTGGATTTGCCATTGGTGGAATTACTTGCTGATTGTTATTGGTAGTCGTAGATTGGAAACGCTATTAGGAAAGTTACTGATTGATTGTGCTTAGGCAAACGTTATGAGAAATCAGCTGTCTTAGATTTGCAACTTGTGACATTTCTGATTCATTGATTCATTTAGTATCGTTCGGTTTTGAGGTAGTAAGGAACTCGAAAGCTTTCCAAAGCTCTGTCATCCATTTGGTTGAAATAAAGTATGAGATTTATTTGTTCTTTTGATGTTTCTTTGTTGTTTCAGCCAAAGTATATTGCATTGTAGAACTACAGCTGTTTTTTGGGTATATTTACATTTACAGTGATTGGATAGTTCGAATAAGAGAACGCGGTTTTTAAATACAGAATTCGTAGATATCCAAGTAAGAAATTTTGGTTCCCTGTTCTGTTTAGATTGGGCGGGTAAAAGCGTCAATGTGGGATTTTCTTTTGTAGCTTGTACTTTGTTAGAAATGAGAGTGTTACATATCCTACACTTTCAGTACTCATAACAAGCTTGTGTTAGATTGTAGCTTTTCTTTGCTCTATAGAGGAGTGAAATGAATAAACTGAATAAGGTGATATACTAGTTATATCCTCTCCTCATTTTTTTTTCCGAATGATCTTTGTGATTACTAGTTTAAAATTGCCGTTACTGAATTTTGCTCTTTATTTTTTCAATTTCTCTGTTCAGCTTCACTTCCATCCAACAAATCAGACGCCGACTAATGTGACCTTCATTAGGGCACCTTCACATGCTTTGTTGAAGGTCGATATTCCCATAGTATTCAGAGGGGAGGACGTTTCCCCCGGGTTGAAGAAAGGTCAACCCTACTTAATCTCATACTTAATCTATTGCTCTAAAACATTCGATGCTCATGTTCTTGCAGTGACTTGTTGTTTCGCTTTATTCTAAGCTGAATGTGTTCGAACCGCAGTACAGCCTAAGGTGAAATTGTTGTAGATCAAGAGAGATTTTTTAAGTGTTATTTTATTTATCTTTTTACATATGGTCATGGCTCTCAAAAATCGTCATGACCATTCTTCCTACCATGTTGCTTTTCCATGTGATAAATCAGGTATCTGTTTATTTGGCTTGGTGCAATGTGTAATAGAAGAAGTCACTTTGACTGAAATTACCTCACTGATATAGAGAATCAGTGTTACAAGAGCCTGCTATTTTATACTTCATTGTTCTACATAGCATTTTAGTTATTTGTCGGAACTTGTCTGTTTCAGATGAATTTTTTAGTATTTTTATTTTATTTTTAACCTTTGGTATAGTCTGCAAGTTAATTGACGAGTCTACAAAAAACAAAATGGCAGGTTCTCGTTTGAATACCATCAGGAGGACCGTAAAGTATCTTTGTCCCGCAGATCTCATCCCACCATTCATCGAAGTTGACTTGAGCGAGTTGGACGCTGGGCAAAAGATTCTCATTAAAGATCTCGAAGTCCATCACGAGCTATTACCGCTTTTGCCTAAAGAAGGCCCGGTTTGTAACATCAGTGGTGGCAAGACTTATGACCATACAAAGAAATCCGAATGATCAACATATTTACTGCGTTCAATGTGATTCTTTTCTCCGAAAACATGTGTCTGAGTAGTGAAGGACAAGGGTGGGATTTCGCTTCTACTACGACAAGTAAGTAATGCTGTAATAAATGAACTGGTAGAAGGAAACCTTTTTTTTTTCTTCCTTGGGTTTCAAGTGATGCACAATTTTGTTAGATTTTTTTCTTTATACAAGTAGATTCTTAGATTGTCAGCAGTTGAGAAGTGTTTCAATGAGACATTTCAATTGTTTGCCTTGTTATGAGATCTTTGCTCATTACAAGTTTTAATTATATATTTTATTCCATGATCCTATGTTTGTGAGTCTTTTCATATACCGCTTTTTAGTTTGTTGTTCAGCAAGAACGTGTTATTTATCACGGTGAACTTTGTCGAATAAGACTGGGCTTGAAAGGCAACACATTAATCCGATCGTGTTAGAACAGCTGTGAAGATAAAAATACAAAAATAATAAAAAAATATTCTCACGTGAAAAACAACAGGCTCGCCAAAGCTCCAGCGACGACCATCACAGACGACCGCAACCCGAGCCTAACGGCACTGCTTTCGATCTGGATCGGGAATAAACAGCTCCCTCGAGACATATTCGTGGTCACGATCTTGGCCATCCCGCTGAAATCGCAAGCCTCTACGCTCTGGTCGTTCATCTGAAAGTAACTGTTGAAAGCGTACGAGATCTTCTCCTTCTCGTCCAGCTCGCCGCACGAGGTGTCGGGCCCGATGGCCGTGCAGTCCGACATCGAGCACGCATAGTTAACCTCGGCCCCGACCGCGCTCAAGTTTGCCACAGAGCTATCCAAAGCACACCACTTCTTCTCCAAGTACTGGACTCCCTTGGCAGCCACGGGAAGCTTGTCGTGGCCTTCTCCGGTGAAGTCCATCTCGAATTTGGGCTGCCCGTCGTACCGGAATATTCCCCAGTGCCGCTCGAAATGGCCCGGAGCCACACTTTTCAGGTCCTCGTCGAAGAGGCTGAAGAGATAAGTCTCGATCCTCCCGGGCCGGAGCGGGGTTCCTTTGTTCTTGGCGAGCCTCTTCAGAAGCCCGTCGTAGAACTTCTTCGCCATAGCCGGGCTCGCGTTCTTGTCGCTGTCCGTGGGCCACCCGACCTCGCCGACGAGGATCTTCAGGTCTGGGACGCCCGATTTTTTCAGAGACCAGACAAGCGTGTCGTGGTTCGCGTCGAACACGTTGTCGTACTCGGTGTTGTTCTTGTCGGTTATGGTCTTCGAGCCGTCGAAGAAGGCGAACTCTTGGGGGAAATTCGCGTTCAGATACAGGCTCAGGTACGGGTAGATGTTGACCGTGAAGGGCGATTTGTTCTGGCTTAGGTAGCGCACGATATCGACCATCAAGTCTTTGATGTCGCTCCGGAAATTCCCGTCCGACGGGGTGTTGGACGGGGACTCGTAAACGTCGGCGTTCAGGGGAACCGTGGCTTTGATTTTGTCTCCGAGGCCCGCCTCGTTCAACGCCTTTTGGATGTTTTTGAGGGCCGGGAACGTCGACTTTAGGAAACTCCCGTTGTAGCTTGTCAAAAAAGGCTCGTTTCCCACGCCAACATACCTTTCACAAATTTAGCATTTATAATATAAGAACCAAAAATATCGCAATAAACTCATTTATAATGGTGAATGTGATCAAAACCTGATATCGACTCCTCCGGTATCGCGGAGATGTTTCGTGACATTTTCTTTGACCCAATCCTTGGCGTCTCCGTAGCTAGAAGATAGTTTACTTAGCTGGTCGTTGGGGATTCCGACCATGACCTCGATTCCCGACCCGGCCAACGAACTCACCGTCCAACTATCTGCGTCGAAAAGTTTGACTTTCTTGATCCCGTTGTCCTTCAATAGGTTGACCACTATGTTCGGGTGCAAAGGGTGCGACGTCATCGTCCCCCAATTCACTCCCAAGCCATCCGATCGACCGGCCAAGACCACGATCGTGATCATCATCAACGTCGAAAACGAAAACGCACACGTTGCTTTGATTCGTCCCATGGCTCAAATTAGATTTCAGAAGACCATGTGAAGATTAATGGAATAGTCGATTAGAATCTGTTGCACAACAAGAAGGATGGCAATTTGAGGATGAGAGAAGCGTGGATTTTCCTGAGCCTAGTTTGTGGCTCTTGTGCTCTACGTTTAGAAAATTTGTTAATTTGGGCTCTAACGGTTATTTTTCTAAATTTAGGACCCTACAGGAAATTACTGATTTAAACCATCTTAATTAATTAACTTTTTTTTTTTTTAAGGCACCTCTTAATTAATTAACTTGAGAAAGGCGGAGTTTTTTTTTGTGCAAGGGGATGGTTGATGTGTCAAAGTAAAAAAATATCATTGATGGCTAATGTATAACTTAAAATGTGATTTTCTTTTTCTTTTTTATCTTGTGAGCGTACTACAAGCAGCAATCTATAACAAAAACTAAATGCAATAATGCAGTATCTTATGTTGCTATGGCTAAATAAATTTCTAATCCCATTTTATTACTCAAATAATTTTTATACATATTTTTTTTACTTAATATTATTATTTTAAGAAATATATATTTTACTATAAAACATGTAGATTTATTAGCTCTTTGAACTATTATACGAGTGATATCTTGGTCTTTTAGCAAATTGATAATCATATAATTGATTTTGTAACATTATATACTTATTTCTATCATAATAATAAAAACCTAACTTTTCTAATGAACTTTAACACCTAAATAACTTATTTATTTTAAAATCTAAAATAACTTGTCAATTAAAAAAGTATATCAAAATCACTAAATAAAGTTATATAAGCTAAACAGGTTTAGATTTTTAGAATAAGATTTCAATTTATGATTAAGTTATTTAATTTAACTTTCATTAAAAAAAATGAAAATAACTAAAATTGTTTTGATAACCATAAAAAAAATAACGAATAAGTGGACAACAACGTATTTCCTCCCACTGCAAAAAGAAACGTTTCTTTAACGAACGTGAATAAAAATATTAGTTTCATCATGCAGAATCAAAACGTTTCGATTGTTTTTTTTTTTTTCTGTCGCTCTCCAACGGACTCGAATTCCACAACCACTACACACAGGCTTATTTTTCTTCTTCTCAAAACCTCAAGAGACAACCATGGAAAACTAGGGTTTTGTATTCAGGACTCGTTTTCCTCGGCATCTTCGTTCCTTCCAATGGCGGATCGGTCCTCGGAAGGTTTGCCTCTCATCCCTCCCTCTCCGATCGTCCACCCGCTCGAGATCGACCTCGAAGCCGGTCCCGAAGAACAAATCCAATGTCGAATTTGTCTCGAAACCGATGGTAATTGCTGAATTGGACGTTTCTTTAGCTTTAATTCTAGTAGTTATCGTTTCCTGAGAGCACGGTTTCTGAGAAAATGGTGATGATAGAGTTAGGGATAATCTTGCGACTTTCCGATACTGCAATGAAATTACAGAAGACCGTGGCTTTTTTTTAGAATCTACCGGTTCTTGTCTAATAAAGAACTCATTTAAAAGAACTAATTTTTTTCTAAAATGACATTGATAGGTAATTGATAGTATCTGAATTGTTTTGGAGCTTTGTTAAGATTCTGGGTCAAGTTAAGATTTTCTTATATTAGTTTTCATGCTTTTTGCTGGCTTGTTTCACAGGTAGAGACTTTATAGCTCCCTGTAAATGCAAAGGGAGTTCAAAGTACGTTCATCGGGAATGCTTGGATCACTGGAGAGCTGTTAAGGTGTTGTTAATAGATCTGCATATTATTTGTTCTATGTTATAGATATATGGTTATTACGATATCGTGATTCTACGGTGGTGTTATATACTGAGAATTGACATGTATGACGGGCATACAAAAGCAAGTTGAACCAAGAGAAGAGTTGGGATTTAGATGAGATGTTTCTCGCTTATGTTAATCAGATTTCTTACCTCTTTCGGGCGAATTGGAAAACAGTTTGAACGTATTTCTGTCTAATTTTATTCGTTCCTGAGTTCCATTCTACCATCTTTTACAGTTCATTCTGTGTTGAAAATTTATATTACATTAGAGAGTCTCGTCTATTGTTGTTTCGCAATGATAATTAAAATAAGCTGTAGAAATTAGATAACAAAAATGGACATGTTTCTTGATAATCGTAGTCTTTGCTAGTTAATCATCTGATAGTACCACTTTGATCTCGCAGGAAGGGTTTGCATTCGCTCATTGCACAACTTGCAAAGCCCCTTACCATTTAAGAGTTCATGTTGCTGCTGATAGGAAATGGAGAACTTTGAAATTTCGATTCTTTGTGACCAGAGACATCATGTTTATTTTTTTTGCTGTTCAGCTTGTAGGTCATCGATTATCAATAACTACTTTTCTTTGAAAGATACTAATACTGTACTTTCTAATTGTTTAAAATTCGCATGCTTTTTTTTTCAGGTTATCGCTTTGCTTGCATATTTGGTGTATTTGGTTGATGGTTACCAACAATCGTGGCTTCGTCATGCTTGGGGATTCGATAGTGAAGTTACTTTCTATTACATATGCGGTACAAATCTCTCTCTCTCTCTCTCTCTCTCTCTCTCTCTCTCTCTCTCTCTCTCTCACACACACACACACACACACTGTTTGAGTAGTCCAAAACTGTATAAGGAAAAATGTGTGTATTTTGTATCTTAAATAGCACTTACAATAATGCTCGGCATAACAATATTGCCCCTATAATTTACACTCTGATCTGGTTTGACATAGGAGCTCTGTTGTTTTTCGCTTTGCTCGGGTTATCCGGGTGCTTCATTACTTGCTATGATAGAAGAGTACGCAGCGATTTGGCACAGCCTTGCCGCGAGTTATGTCTGTGTTGCTGTCATCCCGGGTAACTCCCTTTATTTATTTTACAAAATCTCACCGTGATCGGTTTTATCTCTTTTGTTCTTGCCACTGATACAAGTAATCTCTTTTTTTTTTTTTTACATGCAGTGTTTGTGCGGACTGTCATTTACCGGGTACGCTTTGTATGTGGACCGATTGCACCACATGCTTCGAGAGCTGTGCCAGCATGGCAGGCGAATGTGGGTGCTTAGGAGGTGCCGGTGAAGCAGGCTTGCCGTTATTGTTCATAATGGCATTGGTTGTGCTCGGACTCTTCACTGTGATCGGGATATTCTATAGTGTATTGGTAGCTACAATGGTAGGACAGCGAATATGGCAGCGTCATTATCACATCCTCGCGAAAAGGATGCTAACAAAAGTAAGTTACAAGCCCCGCAAATTCTCATGTTACTTATTTTTGCTTGCCTTTTAGGCTTAACACTTTGGTGTAGTTGACCAATGATAGTTTTGCTTGCCTTTTAGGGTTAACACTTTGGTTCTTGCCATTTGAATCTTTAATGTTTAGCAGAAATAGTCGAGGTTTCACAATTTTCAGGAAACTAGCCGAACTCTTAAGCGAAACAATGTCCCCTTATTCAAACGTGAATATACAATCAACGCATACAAATGGCTAGTTTGCTATTGAATGTTTTTTTGAAACAAGAATCTTATATTAACAGGCTGAACGCCAGTTTACAAAAAGGGAGAGCAAACCGCTCTCCAGACCGAAGTTTGCTATAGAATGTGAAACTATTATCTCACTAAAAATTATGTCAAACACGCTATTTTACTATATTTCTCTAAAAAGAGCCAGAAAGAAGTAGAAGTTGGAGGTAAAGTTTAAATAATACTAAGTGGCGGAGCAGAAATTTGATTTAGGGGGGGTGGATAATTAAATAAAAATATAGTAGTTATTGTACTTTTAATATTTTGAGGGGAGCAGATAAGATGACAAAATACGTAACTTTCTCTAGATACTAAATTTTTGTTTACAAAACTTAAATGTTCCCTATAGTGCCCCCATTGTATATAGTCTTTAACGAAATTGAACAGATGGGAATAATGTCATATTGTGAAATTTTGTTTGATGAATTGCAATAGTCTGCATCTAAATGCACCATTTGAACTGAAAATCGAGTAAATAGTGGAGCTTTGAATAAAAGAAAAAAGAGAGATACACCGAATTTATTTATTTTTTTTGTTTTCTTCTTGCCTAACTAAGAATTATGAGATTTTGCTGTTCCCCGTAAATGTGGAACCCCGATGAAATCTTGTTAACGATGGGTTCATTTCATTTCGATAGGAATATGTGGTGGAAGATGTGGACGGCGAAACGACGGGTTCGGATTGGACTCCTCCGCCTCTACCGCCGGAGCACATTCAGCAGCTAAAGACGCTCGGTCTTTTGTAAGAGTAGAGAGATCTGTCATGTCTGGTAATTAATCTCAATATTTATTTGTACTCATATAATTGTGTGTTTGTAACTTTTTGTGAAATGTTTAACTGGAAGTTGGTAAACCCATGTAAGAAAAGAAGAGAAAAAATCAGATGTCTCTCCCTTAGATTAGCTAACAACATGCTTTGTATATCTGCAACGAGTACAACCAATAAGTATAATTTGCTCTAATCTCGGGAGGGTCAAAAAATAAAATGTAAATTACCTTTTTATTTTCTATTTCATCTTTGCTTTGCTTGTTAGATAAACAAATCTGCAGTTCTTATATTATAATTTAACGCGTGGTCCGATCTCAAAACCAAAAACAGAGACCGCATTTTGTGTTTGTGAAATTTCTCCATTTTTTTTTTGAAGGGCGGTGGTGGGGAATTTCTCCAGTTCTTTTTAATTATCAATAATTTTAGTTATTTCATTTCCTAGATATATATAATATGACTGATTACTAGTACGTAGAGTGTTAAGGTAACTTCCGTAGGGAAAATAAGGTACTTGGATGAAGATGACAAATCTATTCTCTTTGTAAATTATAAAATTAAATACTAGAGTTTGTTTGAATAATACAAATATATTCCCTTATCTTATTTTTTTTATTCTTCGTAGTTTTAACTTAAAAGAAACATGATTTTAGTACAAATGTTGTAACAAGATAATTTAAGCACCTACTTCCTTGTGAGATTCCACAAGATATTGTGAATTGATTTTATATATTTTGTGGTGATTTTTTTTTTTCATGTTTATCACAATTACTAATTAATATTCAGAATAAATTTTATTTAATTTTAAATTTGGAGAATATTTTAGCAACAAATTTTAATCGGATATTTCAGTCGTTTTACGCGTGTAAACACATGAACTTGATAATTTATTTAAGATTTACGAAACGTTGACTATATAACAATGTATAATTGTAAATATGACTATATACTTAATGGACCTTATTTTTAATAACGATCAAATTAAGTTTTTTTTTCCGTAATAATCCAAATTTAAATCATATGTATCTGCGATTTTCTATATTTTATGTCAAAGATTTGTCAAGTGACTGTTAACATATATGGCAAAAGAAAAGAAAAATATCAAATCAAAGGATAACTCACGGTCAAATCATATAAAAAGAAAAACAAGATATGATTGAGATATAATGGGGTATGTAATATATATGTATAATATATCAGTATATACATTACATAGTATAAACAGTACACACCAAAAATTGATTGAATGGAATGCGAAGCATATCACGTGTTGATATGTGACTGTCATGTGAAGTTTGTCGTTCTTGCAGACAAGAAGAAGCGAGGCAGTGGTTTTTCTTCCTTAATCATCGCCTACAGATTTAAGTATTTTTCTTTCGTTGATTTATTGTTTATGCATAAAAAGTTTCAAGTTAATGCAATTATGTCTAAAAAAATCAACGACCACGTCAATAGTATATTTGTCGATGAAATAAAACAAAATTTGGATGAATGATTTGAGGAACTCTCCCATTTCTTATAAAAATAAATTTTTAGTGCCAAGTCAGTTTATTTATTTTTCTCTAATTTTTTTAGTTCATGAAATTTATGGTAAACAGGTCAATGTTCCTCCCAAACTCAGATTGTAATTGACGCATTGCTTACGCTAATCTAAAAGGTGTGGAAAAGCTAAGCACGATAAATTTTAATATTTATTTTCAATTGACGATTGGTACATTGTTTATATTAGAATGTATATTTAAAGATGAAGGTAAGGTGGTTTTTAGAAAATTAAGCTCTGGTATTGCCAAATAATTTGTATGAGGTGTTGTTCATTGTTATAGCGACAATGTGGACCCCGCTCCTTTAATGATTAAAGTTTTATTTTCGTATCTTGTGTTCATTGCTCAAAACTTTTATTGTGATTTTCTCGATACTTTAAAAATCAAAATCTTATAAATCAAAATTAATCTAAAAGTATGATTTCTTTATATGTGTTGGTATAAAAATACTCTTATTGAAATATCATTTTTTTTATTCACTTTAATTATTTATTTATTGTTCACAAAAGTAAAATCAGAGATCATTTTTCGTTTGATTTAAGTAGTTAAAAAAATTGAAAAAATTGGAAAAGAAAAAAATTGGTTTGAATAATGTGGATATTCGTTTGAAAATTTATTGACATTTTTTTTTTATTGACATGAATATAAATAAATATTCGAACGATTCTAGAAATTTTTTTGAAGATTTACATTGATATTGAGCGCCGGTGATATCGAAGTTGGTGATCCTATAATTGTCAACATAAATATTTTTTAATATAAAGTTGGCTCTTTCATAATATCTTCTAAAGTTATAAGATGAATCGAACACTCGAGGTTCACCCATTGTAAAAGTTGACATCTATTACATGTGCGACTAACATTATAGCAAATAGACCGAAACATGGATTGAAAAATAGATAAAAATGAAAAATAAATCGCAAAACAAATAAAAATACAAAACAAAAATATAGCGACATACCAAAAAAAAATCCCTTTGCCTTTTATCCTCATTCATTGAAATTGAGAATGACACCCATATATATTTTACATTATTTTACACATTTCATTTTTTTTTAAATAACACATTTCATTAAATTCACCTAATTTGGATACGTGCACAGTGCGGAATTTACAGAAAACGTGTCAATAGTTCCTATCCTAGCTGGTAGGGCGGCGCAAAAAAACCGTAAAAACCGTAAACCGGACCGGACCGGGGATTTTTAAACCGCCGGTCCGGTTTAAAACGGTTTTTTTTTTCCCCGGTCCGGTCCGGTCCGGTTTACTCAATGTAAACGGTCCGGTCCGGTTTTAAAAAAAAAAAACCGTTAAACCGGACCGGACCGGTTTATTTATAAAAAAAATTAAAAAAAATTAAAAAAAAATTAATTGATGTCCAATTAACCAAATTAGGCATTTGTGCATGTATTTAACTCCTAAATATGATTATATGTTTGTGTTTTGGTGGAAAATTAATGGTTTTTTTTTAAAAAATTATGTTAAACGGTTCAAAACGGTCCAACGGTCCAAAACGGTCCGGTCCGGTCTGGTCTAAACGGTCTAAACGGTTTAAAACGGTCCGGTCCGGTCTGGATGATTTAAAACGGTCCGGTCCGGTCCGGTTTTTACAGTTTTTTGGTCCGGTCCGGTTTGGGTTTTTTTGAACCGTTTTGAACGGTCCGGTCCGGTTTTTTGACCGGTTTTGGACCGGACCGGACCGTGCACAGGCCTACTAGCTGGCAGTGATCATTTTAGCAGATTTTTTTTTCTTTTAATAATTAATTAAGTTAGCTAGAAGATCTTTCCATCAAATTATCTTCCAAAATATTGCTAGACAATAGATTGGCGAAACCAACGGATATTAGAAGATTGGCGAAACCAACGGATATTACAATTGGACTTTCAATTTCTTGAATAGTCTCTTTAATTTTTTATTTTTTTTTAAAGATAGTTGTAAAAAAAAAAGTTATTGCTTTTTCCTAATAGACGTACACGTGTCACATTTCCCATTAAATAATCTGAACAACGAGGTCGGTGGTGATTTGTGAAGTTGCTATTTCAATTTCCAAAGCATCTTATGATGAATCAATCTTAGATTCTCTAATTAATCCACAAGGCCACACGTCAGAAAATAAAAACCAATACAACAATACCACTAACAATAAATTAAAAATCCTAAAGTGCCCTTGCAAAAATAAAATATTATTTAAAACGTAGAGAGGAATCAAAGCTTACTTGTCAATCTTATCCAATATCTGATCAAGTGCTTACACGTAGAATTTCCATGTCCCCCTATAAATAAGTAGTCACAAATGTGACATTTTATTCAAACAAACAACACATCCATAAAACCTTCCCCAAAAAAAGAGAGAGAAATGACAGACATTGCAATCTTGGTTGCTGAGGAGTTTGAGAGAAGAGTAAGTCTCTCAACAAGAGCAAACAAAGAGGATATTGGGTTTGATTCATGTGTTAGTTTCATGGCTAAATTTCTTAAGAAGATCAAGATTGGTGAAGAGAGAGAAGATAAAATTAATATGGGATTTGTCACTTTGGTCGGTGAGCCCAAAACCCAGATTAGTTTTGCAGCTTTAAATGGCTTCTTCTCTGCTTAACCTTTTTTTGTATTTAATTTTGTAGTTTTTATTTATTTATTAGAGTTGTAAATGATGATCATGTTGTGATTTTGTAATCGAGGTATATAATTTGTGCTGTTGTACTCTAATGCTATTTTTAAATATTTTTTTCTCCAAGTTTTATAAGAAGTGTTGATGTTGAGATAAGACATGTTTGCTATATGTAAAAGAAGTGATTTTTTTTTGGTCCTCGTATATTCATTTTTCATCATTACGAGAGATGCAAGGATTAGCTGAATTATTGGGGATTAAAACGAGTAAGCATGAATGCAATATTGTATTTTCATTCTTATAGGGCTGTAACCGAGAAAAACATTAATTCCCTATTGTATTAAAATATAAACTTTGGAACAACCACAGGATTGTATCCAAGCATAAAAGGTGATTCAATGATAATATGTCACTCTATTCGAACGAAGATCATACGTAATGCTATGCGAGTGTAATTTTTTCTTGCTCCGTAAATTAATCTGCTCCAAAGTATCTTGGCTTCCTCGTCGAGTGAGGATGAAATTCAGAAACATGGATATAATAAAATGCTATAAATTGACTGATTTGTTCATTGACTATAACGTCTCTTAAATTATGTTTAAATAGAGACGAATTTACCTCATGTAACCTCTTTTTATACTTAAAATCTCCAACCATGTTAACTCTTTTTTTAAATTAAGGATAAATTTTCTGCAAAAAAAAAACGAGAATATGAGTTATTCTTGAAATGATCATTTTATAAAAGGTATATGTGTAACTCTTCCTTAAATATATCGATCTACATATGTCAAAAGAGCCTGTGGGCCAATAACCCGGTTCTCTTTTGTGGAGAAGTCCAGTTAAAGTCCAGTGTAGGCCCTAATCCGTTAAAATAAAATAAGTAATTTAGTTTTAGTTGAAAATTGTGTATATATATATATATATCGCGTTTTTTATTTGTAATTTTTAATACATTTTAAAACATTTTTTATTTTATTTTTTAAAGGGTTCTGGTTTGTACTTTTTATAGGTCCGGACCTGGCCCTCGGCCCCAACTCCAAGGACTACGAGCTTAGGCCCGGCCCTTGGTTAAAGTAAATGGGCTCGTCCGAGCCTAGGCTCACGCATCCTCCGTTGAGCTTAAAAAAAAAAAGTTTATGGTACTTGTGATAAAGATATAATTTAATTTTGTTTTAAAACCCATCACTTCCGATGATATTATTTTGTAGGAATTGTGTACCTAGAAGTAAAGTGTAATGTGTGTCCATAGTTATAGTTGTACCTCTAAAACTAAATGAAAACAGTACACGATCGGTTAAATGGACTTTAAAATGTACTTTTAAAGTCGTGTACTTTAAATTGGACTCTTATTAGGCTTAAAACAAGACTCTTGCAAAGTCAAAGAGTGAATGAGTTCTGACCCAGCCCAATTCTATAGTGTATAAATATTTTGAAAAAGATGTCAATACTGGGTTTGAAATAGAAATTCCAAAACCGTGCTAGTTTTACTCATATTTTGAACGATTTTGCTATTAGAAATTCTTTTTCTAACTGAACTGTTTTCATGTGGGAAACATATGAATAATTTAAGAGATTTGTAAGTAACTAAGCCACTTTAAACATGTGATTTTGGATCTAGTCTATGTTTTGACAATTTTTAGGGATATAGCCAAATGACTTATGTGGCAATAATTAAGGTCTGATTTGCCCTTATTTATTAACAAATTCTTCATTTTCTCTCTCCTATTTTTTTCAAATAATTTTTTTTTATCAAAAATTCATATCTTTCTCATACGAACTCGAAATTGAGTGATTTCAGATCCTGCAAATTCGTGGCGTCGATGTCTTCAAAAATAGACCCATTGTGTTTGATGAAAAATTATGTTTAATGCATCATAGTTACATTTCCATTTATTTTTTTGATAATTTCAAAAATTTCCAGTTATTTCCATATTTAAGGTAATAATGTGATTTTTCTACATCTATGGTATTAAACATGATTTTTCATCAAACACAATGGATCTATTTTTGAAGATCTCGGCGTCACGAATCCGTAGGATTTGGAATCACTCAATTTCGAGTTCATATGAGATAGATATGGTTATTTGAAGTTTTTATGTAAAAAAAAATGTAGGAAAAAAGTAGGAGAGAGAAAGTGACGAATTTGTTAATAAATAAAGGTAAATCAGACATTAATTATTGCCACATAAGTCTGTTGGCTATTTCCCTAAAAATTGTGAAACATAGGCTAAAAACAAATTTCAATGTTTCATTTTGGCTATTTCACTACACTGCCCATAACTTAAAATAATAAGCTGCCAAAATATAAACACATTTAATGATTATAAAGATTTTTTCAAAAATATAATCATTAGAATAATGAAAAATAATAAGTTGCCACAATATAATTATTTTATGTAAAAAAATTAAAGGAGTGAAAGCGTTTGTGAAAATGAAATCTTTCCGTTTTATTTTAATATATTTTCCTCTAAAAGAAATAGATAGCCATTGCAAATTATTATTTTTTTTATAAATATTAATACAGATTAGAATAGAAGTTAGAAAATTAGGCTAGTTTACTTTATAATATATATTTCTGAAAGCAAAGATGTTCTTTTCACTTTTGAGTGGCATGCACTTGAAATTAGATTTTATGTACTTTTGCACTGTACTTTGCATGCGATATAAAGAAATCTTTTATTCGTTTAACATTATCTACACGTCTCATGGATAAATAAATAAAAGTTACAATGAAAAAGGAAACTGAAAAGAAAAATATTTGCATATAGTATATTATAAAACCGGATCACTTCAAGATTAGAAGATTTTTTATCAAAGGTGTTTTGCCTTTACACTCAATTTAATTAACAGATAGGATCAATCTTTAGTCTGTAGACTGTACATATTATGTTATTATATACGTGCTTATATGTTTTTTTTAAGATATACGTGCTTATATGTTAGGCTAATCGATTTGTAACCCATATAGATCTGTAAAGCTAATTTTATTAGTAAACAAATTAATTTGGCACAGAGCAATTTAGCATGCTAATAAAAACCATAGTTCCACATTTAATTTAATTTTCAATTTCAAATTCATATAGTACGTAGAGAGGCTACATTTTACTAGTTAATCTAGGTGAAATCTTATTTTTGTGGCTATCTTTCGTTTCGTCCGAATTTGCTATTTTTTGTTTTATAATTATAAATTAAATATTTCCATTTTATGAATAAAATTTAATACTAATAAGAACAATAAAATATTCTAACGTTTGGGAGCTTTGTGTACGGATCGAAATACCAATATCGGCATCGACGACATGTATGTTGATGATTGATTTTACAGAGATATTATTTACTCATAGGGTGTACAACATATATTTCAAAGATATTTGAAAGACTCTCGTATCAATGAGTATGTTGGTTATCTTATCGGTGTGGTGTATTTCATATTAACGAAAATTTGATTTCATTATTTTGTGTGCTAAAAAAAGAGCTTTCTTATATTGATCTTTTAATTTAAACATACAACACAAAAAAATGTCAAATTTATCTAATAACATACTGAAAAAAAAAATATAGACGTCAATAAAAACTAAATGGACTAAATGAATGAGGTTTGTCATTTTGGAGTCGGCATTTTGACATTATTTTGGAATATGAACGTATTGATGAATGTTTGTAAATACATGTCGTAGTTGTACTCGTAACTAAATGGTACAAATCGGTTAACCTTAATATGTTTCCAGGTTAAAAAACATAACCATTTTTAATAGTAAAAAAACAATTCAAATTTAAAAAATTGTCATCCTATTTTAACCCTGCGATTAAAATTAACTTGTGAAGAATATTTCCCTCTCTCATTATTTATGCTTCTTCGTATAAAATATAATTACTTCTCATTGTATGCATTTTTCATATTCGTAAGTCGCAAATAAAATGCTATGATGCGATCGATGATGGAAAAACTTGCACACACAAAATAGAATAAATAAACATACCTACTTTTTAAATTCTATATATAATGATACGACTATGGCCCATGAAAGTCGTTTTTGCTTCGAGTTGTCTCCAACTCATACACTTTTTCAAGGAACAATTTTTATTTTAATAAGAAATAAAATAAAATTCAAAAATAAAATCTAACGTAAAGTATATGCCACTAATCGATGTTGTACACGTTTTGTGCATATACATACATGCATGTGATGTGAAGGAATCACCAAATTACCAAACAACGAAATAATAATAAAAATGTATATATTTCAAAAAATTATGTATTGATTTCTAGAAAGTTCATGTGACTAACACTCCACTAACTATTACTAACTCTATCTCTTACCCAATGTTCAAAATACCGACGATATATCCCGATATATCCACGATATCAAGGAAAAATTGGATTTCGATAAAAAAAAATTACTATAACAGCTTAAATATCATTGTATTCCCAAGATACCGTTTTTTATATAAAAAATTACTATAACAGCCAAAACAGAAAAGTTATTCGTGAAATACTTATTTTTATAACTCTAAACAGGCCCAAAATTTAAACTTGAGTTCTTCAAAGGATGAAGATCCATTGTTGCTTATTAAAATTCATAGAACCATATAGGTTTATATGAAATGATTTTTTTAAATTTTTTAATTTTATAATAAGGTGACTTTATTTGTTAGCTAAATAACATCAAAGATTTTTATTTTATTTTATTCTTGCATTCCATTGTTTCAAGTTAAATCAAGTGGTTTAAAATTCAAATAAATGTAATATATTCGTTCATTACGTATATTTATAGATATAAATATATAGATATGTTATATATATATATACATACATCTATTTAAAATATAATTGTTATATGTATTATTAATTATATATATACATAATATCTATTTTTATAGGATTTTGGTCGATATATCCGTCTGTAGTCGATATATCATTGATATATCATCGATATTATCGGTAGTCAGTATTGAAATTGTTATAAGATATCCCTCGATATATCCGTCGATACTCGATATATCAGTGAAATCAAAACTTTGGTATCAGTTTCGGTATTGATATTTTAATCCTTGCTCGTACCTACATACATACGTAAAAGCAGTGGTTGTGCTAGAATTTGTAGTTACAAAGATAAACTAGATAATTTTTATTTTAATTCTCTAAAAAGCGTGTAAAAAATATTTAATTAGAGAAAAAAAAAATTAAGCTAAAAACTTGTAAATTTTAAGGGGCATGTAAAGAAACATTACTCAAGAAAGGCAAAAATAATTTTTTTTTTTTATAGTTTCGAACTTAAATTATAAAATATTAAGGTAAAAAAATAATGTTTTTTAAATTTTAAAAATAAAATTTAATTTTTAAAAATTCAGGAAGCGCTGGACGCAACTAGTCAAATATTAATATATTAGATGATTTTTAAAGGGACCTAGCCTTAATTTTTATAATGTAAATTTTTTAAAAAATTAATTAGCTCTTTTAAGTGGTTGAGTCGCTGATTCAATCTAAAAGAGTTTTTCTTTGGTTTGTGTTAGATATTTTAAAATCGATAAATTCAATCTAAAACGGTTTGATTTGTTTTTTTTTTCAAATATAGAAAGTGAAGTTTAGTCGAACAAGACTGATTCAATTTTTTTTTTAATCTATTCATTCAGATCTTTTGAATATATTAGTTTGAGATGAAAACATAAAGTTTGAGCCAAACATGAGCCAAACATAAACTGATTTTTAGATTTTTTTTACAGTGAATTGTATAAAATTAGAGATGCATTCAATTTTTCCCAAGTTTAAACTAATTTTTACGTGCCTACGGAAGTGGCAAAAAGGATTCCGACACATGTCGATAATGGTAGTTGAAGCATAAGAAGAAATGATTGTTGCAAGTTTTTTTTTATTAAATCTGGGCCGTTGGATGTAAAATCCAACGATCCATATTCAGTCTGCCATTAATGGCATCTGAAGGTTTTTTTTGTCCTCAGTTTTTCTCTGATTTTTTATGAGACTCTTATGGTATCGGAAATTGTCACTTTCGATAGCACATAAATTTCGATCTTAACAGAATAAAAAAATTCATTTTCATAAGTGTCGGAAATTTGGATCGTCGAAAACGGTTCTTTCGATATTGTCCGAGAACCAAGAGGAGGACCAGATGGCACACAATCCTAATTATGATCTTTTATTAATAATGCTATATATTGCCAGTAAAAATCCAAAAACGAGGTTATTATTATTATTATTCCCAAATTTTAATCGTGAAAACCTTATCATTATCGCATCACAAGAAAATAATTGAGCACTTTCCACGTGTGTTTGATCCACTATAATTATTGAATAATGTTAAATTTAGTAACTATTGTTTTTAGCAACAGATGCAATCGTAATTAGTTGGTTGGTTGGGTACGAGACTATCTAATGAATAAAGTTGACTTTTTAATTACTTATTGAAATTAGTTGCTATCTATGACGTAGTATAAGTGGTATTTAAAATTTGAAGATTTTTTCCCATGCTTGAAAAATTCTCAACGCTAAATTGCATAGATGTTACTCTTTATTTATCATAATCAGCCCTCTTGTCCAAATATTTTAAGAGTTTCAATTGCACGAATATATATACATATATATATAAATTTAATTCTTACGCGTTTGCCATGAGTGCAACCTAATATATATATATATATATATATATATATATATATATATATGAAGAATACCAATTATCATACATTCAAAATAAACTAGGTTAGAACCGATTAAACAGTGGCAAATTGGTAATTTTAAGCAGTGACAAATTTGTAAATTTCTGTGTTTTCATAGTTAATTATTCTTTGTGAAATCAAAGTGACAATTTTATAATATCTTTTACTGATAAATTGTATAATTATAAAAATTTTAAAGGATAATTTTGTCATTTTATTATAAACTTAATAGTAAATTATGTTTGAATAGTGTCGATGTGCTCTTTTATATATATATATATATATATATATATATATATATATATATATATATATATAATGTATATCAAATGACTTCTTTGATATATTCATGAGATATATAACTATAGTTTTTCTTTGATATATAGGAGAGGTCCCGTGAAAAAAGATTATAATTCACAAGTAAAAGAAATATATTTATTCCTTCAAAATATATATATATATATATATATATATATATATATAATAACGTGCATATCAAATGACTTCTTTGGTATATTCAAGAGATATAGAAATATAGTTTTTCTTTTATCTCAAGACCGTTTTATAAAACTCTTGGACTCCCGAATTTGGAGTACCCTACTTTCACGCAATATACAGAGTTCAACAAGGAATCGATATTTCACGATCAAGGTGAGAAAAAGTAAATTATAAAGTAATAAAATATATGAGGCTGAATTAGTTTAATACACATATAAATTAGAAGAAGCTAATCTTTGGAAAAAGTTTTTGAAATTTTCCAAAGGAATTCTGGAATAAAATTAGGTGAAGGAACGAGAGTAATATATATAGGGATCCGTCGGTAGCGAAAAATGGGGCTACTCGTTTTTTGAACAGGTCTTTCAAAAAGAAACCCTATCTGATTGATGAATCAAAAAATATCTATTCTTAGAACGTATTGATTTGACCCCATAAGTGGGACCGCCACCCCCTAACATGTTGCCCCCATAAGCAGAATCCCGTATTTCTTCTAGAGAATCTCTTAATTGTTCCCGAGCAACTAGAAAGAGATTCTTTAACCATAAAGAATTCAGTTCAGATGTATCAGATGTAGGATATCTATCCAGACTCTACGAAAGGTCCCATGAAAAGATTATAATTCTAACAAGTAAAAGAAATATATTATTCCTTTAATATATATATATATATATATATATATATATATATGTGTGTGTGTGTGTGTGTGTGTGTGTGTGTGTGTGTGTATTTATAGGTTATATAGCACTGGATTTTGTCATCCTTGTTGACTTGTGTGTGAAAGACTTTATTTGCTGTAATCGTTACCATCTTCAATGGTGATGCATTTTGTATCAATATTTAGAGAATCTCCTCTAACCATCTATTTTTATAGAAATGCATCAAATTATTGCTCATGGTCCATGAGCAATAATTTGATGCATTTCTATAAAAATAGACAGTTGAAATAAAAAATATCAAAGACATAAAAAAAATGAAAAACTTAAAGACAGCTTCATTTATTTCTAAAAAAAAGACATCTCTTCATAATTTCATGCTTCTCGCACTTATTTTGGGAAAATTTGTAAAATATAAAAATATTATATGTTTAAAACTGTAATTTTAAAAAAATTAAAGTGAAAAAGAATATATCTAAAATATTTTAGTATATTTTTTTAATAAATATAAAATAAAGATGGATTATAGTGATAAATATTATTCATTAATGCAAAGATGTATTTTGGTTCAAAATTTTACATCGTAATTAGAGATGCTCTTAGTTTTCTAAAATTAGTACAGTACAATAGTTTGGTGACTATAGTGTATATACCTGTGTACAGTAGGTTATGTGCATATCTATAATTTTCCCTTAAATTATATCCTACATGGCTATTTTTATTTTCTGTCCTTACCTTTATGTGTTTCGCTAAGCCCAAAGAGATATGTTCGAAAAAAGGAGGAACGAAAATAGAAAAAAGACACAACTTCAAGAAATAGAAAATTACAAACAATAAGAGAAGGAAACAATGAGAATCTAAATAATAAGGTTTTTATTTTTATCTTATTTTTTTGGTTGCTGCAAGACATCCAAAAAGTTTGACGCCACACCTATAAGGCTATAACCATTCTTAGTGGCAAAGCCACTTTAGATTTTTCTTGAGAATAAGACCACATATAGGAAAATATAATAACAATAAATTGAAAAAGACAATTGTTTGCGTGACGTTTCTTGAGCTTGATTCAACAGAAACAACATATATAATATTATAAATTATATAATTATTGAATAAGAAAAGGAAAATCACTAAGGAATCATCCAACCATTCATAAGCCTCTCCTCCACTACTTCCATCATTGGATAAACTTTATTTACACATCATTGCCACCATGACCTAATTATTCAATTATTTAAACTTATCCCTATCTTTTGAATTCTAAATTATTTTGTATATCGTTAATTTACTATTTTCCATCTCGGTAGTAGATAATTCCATGGACTTAATTAGAATATCATAACGGTATTTATTGGGGTTTGTGGTGAATCGAGTCACTGATCTATTGGACACTATACTCTCTACCAATTGGTATTTAAATAACTTTTGTATTTTTGTTGTTTGGTAGTTTTGCAATTTAAGGATATGGCTAGGAGAATATAGGTGGTCATTTTTCAAGTTTTGCTATATGAATATATCAAGTATGGCATTGCCATCATATATAATTGGGGCTTTTTTTTTTTTTTTTTTTTTTTTTTTTTTACCATGCTACCTCGTATGAGAAGCTAAAAGCCGCGATATTATACCCATATTATCTATATTATGTATAATTATCTTTAACATTTCTCATTTGATACACAATAAATATAAATATATAATATATATATATAAATAATTATACAAAATAGTCATTTAAAACTTATTGATTAACAAAAATAGCCAAAATTTCAAATTTTCATCAAAGTAACCTAAGTTACACTGTCAAAAAAAAATTTGAATTTTTTTTTTTTTTTACGATTGTTATAAACAATTTATCACTTAAAAAGAAATGAATCCTAAGTGACAAAAAATTGACTATTTTGTACATTTTGGTTATTTCACACAAACATTGACTATTTTAGAAACCGATTACTTTAAATTGATTATTTAGTTAAATTACCCACATAAAATTGTTATGATTTATTTTATAATCATTAGAGGGCTCTCAACGTGAAGAATATGTTTCTCTTTTTTCCTCCCTATATTCTTGTAAAATATTTTTTCAAATTTGTCATTCGAAGATAAAAGTTTAACATCTTTCGACTGCTTTTTTCAGTGAGAGTTTTTTTCCTCTTGTTTTATGTTTTCAATTTGCATACATGAAATTATGGCTTTTACCAATAGGTCTTTGATCAATATTGTTTCAAATTATATTCTTTGGATATTGAACCTTAGATCTTATATGTAGTTATTCTTATAATTTTTGACGTGGATCTCAAATTTGGGCAAGGTACCTCCTAAGAAGCAATAAAAAAATAGGTGGTGATACTTGTTATATGAAGAAATTGATAACTCAGTATTCTTGTTATATTATTGTAATTTTTTTAGAGGTGATACTATTAGTCAATATTACATGATATATTAGCAGTGCAAGCGCATGTGACATTATTGACCAAGATTACATGATTAAAGATAAATACTAACGAGACATGCATTTCTGCAGCCCATAGGGCTTGAACCTAAAACCTCTCAACCGAGGATGCTACCATTTTTTATTGTTGTATTATCATAATTGTATTTGTAATCCACTTTTTTAATCTTTTTTTAAGAAGTTTTGTATTTGTATTATTGAAATTGTTTTATCTTTTTTTGTAGTCCATTGAGCTTAATTTTATATTACTAAGTCTTTTTGAATTTTATCGATGTATTTCTTTGAGTAGCTCATTTATAACAAAAATAAAGAAATTTAAATGGAATAAAGAAAACTAAAGTGATTCAATCTATTTTAAAATTACCAATTTTAATTATTCTCGTTTATAAGTTGAAAATTGAAAGACGCTAATTAATTTTTAAGAAAATATTTACTTATTTAAAAGAGATTTATAACTAACTAGGCCACTTTAAACATGTGATTTTGGATCTAGCTTATGTTTGACAATTTTTAGGGATATAGTCAAAATGGTTTATGTGGCAATAATTAAGGTCTGATTTGCCCTTATTTATTAGCAAATTCGTCGCTTTCTCTCTCCTATTTTTTTCAAATAATTTTTTTTTGCATCAAAACTTCAAAAATTCGTATCTTTCTCATACGAACTCGAAATTGAGTGATTTCAGATCCTACAAATTCGTGACGTCAAGATCTTAAAAAATAGACTCATTGCGTTTGATGAAAAATTATATTTATGTCGATAATTTTAAAAAAATTCAGTTATTTCCATATTTAAAGTAGCAACGTGATTTTTCTACATCTATGGTATTAAACATGATTCTTTATCAAACACAATTGATCTATTTTTGAAGGTCTCGACGTCACGAATCCGTAGGATTTGGAATCACTCAATTTTCAAGTTCATATGAGATAAATATGGTTTTTTGAAGTTTTTATGTAAAAAAATTGTAGGAAAAAAGTAGGAGAGATAAAATGACGAATTTGTTAATAAATAAGGGCAAATCAGACTTTAATTATTGCCATATAAACATGTTGCTTATTTCACTAAAAGTTGTGAAACGTAGGCTAAAAACAAATTTTATAGTTTCATTTTGGTTATTTTGTTACATTGCCCCATTTAAAATCATGTAGAAAATTATAATTCTTTTGATTAGATATGATATAACAAGTTTAATGTGGACTGAATACACGATTTGAGAAAAGTCCAGTAACTTTTAATTCTTTCGTAGTTTTTCAGAATCCATTTAAAATATATGTTTTGAATAAAATGACTCCTCAACAAATATATTGATAAAAAAAATTTACTTTAAAACTCAGAATTCATTACAACTAAACTCATATCTTTCGAATTTATATAGACTAGCCATTAATTAATGTTTCTAAGGCATAATTTTCCATTATTTGAACAGTGTTTAAAAATTATCCGCTTTGACTCTAGCTAATTCTGAAATCTGAATGAAGAAACTACTCCTTTATAAATACCCGCTTCAGGAAATAATAAAGTATTTTTTTTACATACACACCGAGCCTCGACTAGTAAACCAAGGAAAATATTAAGAAGCTTATTTACAAATTGTTGTCATCAAATTGTTACATCTAATTGATTTCATTGCCATAAATATATATGATAAGCACGTATCTATATTGTTTGATCATATCACTCAAAAGTCTCTCGCATGTATCCTTATTCTTTTCCCTAACTAGAGCTCAAAATATATTGGAAGTATGAATATGCCATCACCTATATAGCAGAATATAGGTCCTACATATATATTCCCTTTAAGATGTGGACATTAAGGAAAAATGGAGTGATTTAGTGGAATTTCTATTCTAAAGTGAATAAGACATTTTCATATGTTCTAACAGTTGTGACCATTAAATCAAAAAAATATAATTAAGAATTTCACTTAAATGTTATAGTTTCCCATATATCAAGCTTGTTATTTCACCTATGAGATCTCCACCTTATCATCTCTTTTAATCTGGAAATATTTTTTTCATACAGCATTTTTGTCCTTTAGTAACAAAATCACGCTTTGACATATGTCTCTTTCTATTTTATATTCATTTTAATTGTTGGCTGAGTTTTATTTTTATTAAGGCAGTACCATAATTATACTTGCACAATTGGAATAAAAATCAGAAAAAGAAGGCTAGTTTAAATTGCTACAATATAACCAGGAGTTGAGAAATCTAAATTTATATATTTTCCTTATGACTATATATATATATATATATATATATAATGATCAATAGATTTATAAATATGCGAATGACTACGCAACAATATTCATCACATCTATTAAGATCCAATTATGTACCATGATATATAGATATTATGCTATCCATTATGTATAAGAGATATGAAACATACTTTAAATATACACCATGCACGTGATAATTAAAGTTTAAATTGAATAAATATAGCTAAGATCTTACCAGGCAAATAAGCACTAAACAGCATGCAATATCTACAAAGACTACATAAAATAGAATATATGCCTCTCTTTGAGTTCTAGACGCAATTAACACAGCATCACAGCGAAGTTATCACATTAGTTATTTATTAGGTAAATAGTTATACTAATCTTACGCAATAGTGTATGAAATAGTATAAATTAAAGAAATACAAAGCAAAAAGGGATTGAATAAGGTAATGTCCCTGGTCCTAGCTGAATGGTTGAGGTCAGTTTTGCTGTCCCTGTGGGGAAGCGAAGAGCCATTAATACGTGCTTAAATAAAGGTTAATTTAATTAACTACCGAATAATTAATATTACTTTAGATTAAAAAATACTTGGACAGATCTATGTTATATATTATACAAACTATAAACCCTAAAGCGAAACTTAAGACTTGCATTATTGTATTCTTGTATATGATTCCTTAACTAATCCTTGGTGGCAAGATTTTTCATTAGCCCTAGTGGTGACAAAATGGGGTTGGTTACATTCATTAAAAAAAAAGTTATAGTAAATAAATACTTTACATGTATTTGATTGTTATTGTATGCTATAATTAATTAAGAATATAAACCAAAACTGAAAAGTTAAGCTGAATATATTCATTACTTAAAAGAAAACTTTATTTATAGTTCGCGTACAAATTTGACAAATCTATTTTTTACTTATAAAAATTATTGGAATAGATAGAAATATTACTATTCCATTTGAATTGGTTACCTTGTAAAATTATAAATGACTTCAACTCAAGGTATTGTTTAGAACATTTTAATTTTTAATTTTTATATGGATATAGTATCACATGCATCTCTCGAAGTTTTTGAAGATTGAACACAACCGTTCCGCGTGATACGATAAACCTAAGTTCAAACTAAACGAAGGTACACACTTAAGAATGAATGGAAACAATGAGAACACTTTTTGAATTTTTTTTGAAAGAGAAAAATAATCATAATGAAAAATGATGATTTCCATACCCATATTTACAATCAATAGTCGCATCTTTTAAGGTAAATGAAAAACTACACTTGTAAGCTATATGACGTAGTTCATTGTCCAAACGACTACTAAAATATATTCAATGTGCCATATGAACCGACAATTGGAGACACACCATGTCAAGTGACACTCTCTTAGTTGCATAAAATTTAATATTGCTCATTTAACTTTAAAAAAAATGATCAATTATTTAACTTAAGATACATAATGAGATTGACTCCTTGTTATGTTATTTGTGTGAAACTCTTTTCCAACTCGCATTTTTTCCAAACCCGCATTATTTTGTCCAATTTTTTAGTGAGCAATATGAAAACACATTTTTTTTTCAACATATTTGTCATGCAAACTCATGTATTGTATTTAGTTATTACAAAATTAGTTGAGACTATGAATATATTAAACTATTTTTTTTTTATCAGAGACATCAAAATTATCTAAATTAAATGTTTGTTGTAGTGTTTTTAAGGTATTATACATTCTTATTAGTTACGTAATTAATTATTTGTAGCAGATATGTAGTACGAAATGAGTTCCTGATATTTACTAAAATAATTAAATAATCGTATGCTAATACTGAGTACCCTTGTATTGAGTGCCTTGTATTTGTATTTATATGCTAATATATAAAATATTCTTTCGTTGAATTTTATGTGCCGTCTTTGATGTATAATAGGAAGAGGACATGAAATGTAATAATTTATCTATGTTGTTTTTTTCGTAAATATACAATATTGCTCCGGTAGCTCCAAGTATAGGTTATTTAATAGGACATTTATTTTGTTTCTTGTTGGCTTGATTGAATTCGCGTGAGCAATTCGTCGGTGAACTTTGTTCTATATCGTCATATTTTCTATTTGTATTTACTTTTACCTACATTAATATAAAACGTAACGTAACTATATAATTGGATGTATTCAGTACTTTCTTTAAAAAAAAAAAAAATTGACCATTTTTTTAATATTTAATATATTTGACAAGTTTGAAAAAAATACTTTTTTTTAATAGAATATAATTAGAGTCTAAAACATGTATTAAAACTTCTATTTTTTCTCTCCGCATTTTCGGATAGCTTCTGAATGATAACATGTATTAAATTTTAGGTAACAATTTCAATTTTTATTTATAATATATTTATTTTATATCTTACATCATTTATTCTATTTATTAAACTGATAAAAATTAATTGCATTTATATGCTTGTAGTTATATCATTTTTTTAGGAGTGACATTATTGACTAAAATTAAATAATATATTAAAAGTGCAAACAAAAATGGTATTATTGGCCAAAATTACATAATTTATGATAAATTTTAAAGGGGCATTATTCTTGATAACTCTCAACAAGTATATGTGTAGTTATATAATTTATTATCATAATATTATATATATATATATATATATATATATATATATGTATATCAGTATTAAATATTAACTCTATTTATACTTACAAACATTTATCATGATATAATTTATCCGACATTAATCTATTTTTTTAAACAAGTCAACGATGATTTTTTTCCTTCAAAAAAAGTTTACAAATACTTAATTTAAAAGTGCAACAACGCTAGCGTGTTAGTTTAACTGCTAAAATTTCTTAAAATAATCCAACATTTTATGTTACATAAGAATAATTGACTTCTAAGTTATACGAAGTTTATTTGCCAATTTCTAAATATTTTATTTCCATTTTTAATATGCAATATACGATTAAGCACCTAATTGTGTTCTCACGCATCATGCGTCCCTCTTAAAACTCCAAACATATTATCAAATAAGTTGTTTCAAACAATCGATAAAAAATTGATCATCAAAACTCTCAACATAAAGTACAAATCTTCATTCTTGGAAAGAAAAAAAGTAATATTTTCTGCGATTCCATATGCTAGTAGTCAAGTCCCACTTTACTTATGAAAAATATAAAGTAAAGAAGAACAAGAATTTGGGGCTGATACGCATATATACATACACTGATACACACATATATACAAGAATCTGAATTCTTTGCATAGCATAGGCATCAAGTGGATTGTATTGGAAACATCTATATGATATTTATATGTTTTTGCTTTATTTTATCTTAGGGGATTAATTAAGTTAATGTTGATAAAAAAAGAAAAAAGATGTGGAAATGGAATATTGGATCTCCAAATAGCCGTTACTATTCCCACTAAAGAAAATAAAGACATCTCTCAAATATTACCCAAAAAAAGCGATAAAAAGAAAATAATAATAAAATAAAATAAAGAGATGCTCCCAAAAGAATCCACCACGCGCGCTAATTTTTCCCTCTCGAAGGCGCGAGTGTGGAGCACGCGGTTCAAAAGCGCGTTTAACGGCGTCCAACTCCCCCGGGAAGTGACGTCACGTTGTGTGCGTAGGTTAAGGCGAGAGTGGCCGTGGGAGAGAACCCGATCCACCTGGTGCGCACATTAGAAAAAGGTAGTGGAACGTGACGACCGATACGCCTCTCTCTGCTTATTAGACCTTTGACTCTCTCTTATGGTCGTTCTTCCAGATAAAAGAATACATTTATTTATTTATTTATTTTTAAATACAATAAAATAATAGCGCGAAGATTATATTAAGAATTTATTCACAGTTAAGAAAATCCTCATTTTAAGCTGTCGTGTTCTCATTCGATTCTCGTCTCAAAGAGAGGGAGAGAGAGGAATGGAGTGAGATTGGACTTTCTAGGGTTTTGTTTCACAGAGAGATTGATCATCGGAGCTCTAAAGAAGGAAAAAAAAAAAGCTTGAGGTTATTCAATTTATCTAATCATCTTCTTCTTTTTCTGTTTGTTGGTTAAATTTGGTTTCTCTGTCGGAGAAAGCTGAAACACAGATGATAAAATTACAGATGGATTTTCTTTTGGCGGTTAACTTTTTTCCTCCATCATACCTGTTATCAATAAATCGGCAAAATATGAACATAAGTCGATGTATTTATTTTATATTTGTATTTACATATATGGAATACGCATGTATCGTAAGCGTATGTATTCGTGTATGTATATTTGGTTTCTTTTACTCTGTTTTTGAGGTTTTTTTATTGAATTGGTTCTGTATTAATGAGCCTTTGAAGGAATTAATAGACTTTCAAAAAAAAAAAAAAATCGTTTTAAATCTTATAGTGAAAGTTATGTATAGTTTGAAATGAAAACACAGTTTTTGGATATTTTGTTTTCCTTTTTCTTTCCCCTTCTCGTCGTGTGTTTTGATATGTTCGGATGTTAGTACAAACAAAAAGTATACACTTTTCTGGTTCTTTCTGGATCGTTAATTATTATGTGATTTCTCTTTTTGGGTGTTTTTGAAGTTTTGTTTGTTCTTTTGCTTTAATCAGCCCTCTCTTATTAGTCAGACTCAAACCACAAGGCACTTTTTATTTTATTATATATTGTTTCGGGTCTCTAATACCAGATCATTGATGTGTTTTAATCTTTAAGCAATTTAGAGGTATATGTTTCAATTCTGTTACAAGTTACAGTATTTGATCCAATCAAGCAAATTTTAAAAAAGACAAAAAAAAAAAAAAAAACAGTATGTATACCATCTTGCTTCCAGTTTAATCAATCTCTATATTAGCTTTTTTTTTTTTTTTTTTTTTTTTTTTTTGTGTGTGAACTTAATTCGTTTTCAGCTAACACAAAGGGTCATGGAACTCGTTCATTCTAAAGCTGAAGAAATCTCACGTCAAGGCTTCGTTCTGTTTCCGTGTCTCAGTGGGAGTGAAATCGCGATGAACTCAACCTCGGCTCAATTTGTGAGCTCGCGGAGAATGGGCGCGTACGAGCCTATCCACCACCAGATGAACATTTGGGGCGAGAGTTTCAAAAGCAACGGGAATATGATCGCATCGCCTTCCATAATCGTAGAAGCCGACACTAAACTAAGTGCTCAGGTACCGTGACTAAAACGCTAACCCCAATGTTTGGTTTTGGGTGTTTCTCATACTGTTAAATGACTTAGTGTTATACGCAGTCGGAAGACACTTCCAATGGAATCCTTGGAACTCCCGAGAGATATTACCAAGAAACGTCTAAGCCGCCAGATAAGGTAAAAAGAGGTTTGAGCTCGTGCAAGATGAACGTGATATTTCATAACTTCTGGAGCTTTCTTATCACGAGAAGAAAACGTAACCTTAGCGTATGACTATTCGATCGATAAATCTCGTCGTTTATTGATTTAACTGTAACACGCTTTTTCTTTGCGTTTCGTCAGGTTCAAAGACGGCTTGCTCAGAATCGCGAGGCGGCTCGTAAGAGTCGTTTGCGTAAGAAGGTAACCGAAGTTTTGCCTTGTTCACCAAGAAATGTTTCGGAAAAGGCCCGAGTTTTTTTTTTCTTTCAGTTTTTGAATTTTTTTTTTCTCGTCCCCTTTTCTTTCTTGTAGGCCTATGTTCAACAGTTGGAAACGAGCCGTTTGAAGCTGATGCAGTTGGAGCAAGACCTCGACCGCGCCAGAAAACAAGTAAGAACGCAAAAAGATTAGCCAACCTCACCTCAGTTTGATCGACAAAATAATCCAAGCGAGTCGATTTTTTTTTTTAATTTTTATTTAAATTTCCAAACAGGGCATCTGCGCAGGGGGTGGATTGGATCCTACCAATCTAAATTTTGCTGGAAGTTCGAGTTCAGGTTTTAAATATTCTCAATTTCACATCTGAATGAATATCTGCCTTTAAATTTCACGAACCCTCTCATTGAGTTTCTAGTGTTTGACCCATCATCATCATCATTAGGGTTGGCATCGTTCGAGATGGAATACGGGCATTGGGTGGAAGAGCAAACCCGGGTGGTGAGCGAGCTGAGGACGGCCTTGCACGCTCAGACAAGCGACGTCGAGCTTCGAATGCTCGTGGACAGCGGCATGAACCATTACTACGAACTCTTCCGTATGAAAGCGACAGCCGCCAAGGCCGACGTGTTCTACGTCATGTCCGGCATGTGGAAGACTTCCGCCGAACGCTTCTTCCTCTGGATCGGAGGTTTCCGTCCCTCCGAACTTCTCAAGGTGAGCTTCGTCATCATCGAAAAAAAAAAAACTATGGGTGGACTCATTTGGGCTCACCAGTAGTACCGTTTTTGGGTCAGAGTGCTCGTTTTAGTTTTTCGGCACCTCTGATACCATATTAAGTTGCATCTTGAAAATCACGTCTTCTCAAGATTTTAGGCTCTTTTCGGAGAGAGAGCGTTCGTTTATGGTATCAGGCTCTGATACCATATTAAGAGATTCCATTTCATCATATGACCTAATGAACAGTGTCGAGTCTCTTGATCTCTTTTCTACTCGGGATCCGAACAATGTGTGCGTGTGATTTATATCCCCCTTGTTTGTGTTTTTTTTCTTCTTCTTTTGAGTACAGATTCTGGGGCCTCATCTCGAGCCCTTGACGGATCAGCAGCTTCTGGATGTGTACAACCTCAGAAAATCGTGTCAACAAGCCGAGGACGCTCTTTCTCAGGGCATGGACAAACTGCAACAAACGCTGGCAGAGAGCGTCGCCGCCGGGCAGCTCGGGGAAGGGAGTTATATCCCGCAAGTTGGCACTGCCATGGAGAAGCTAGAAGCTCTAGTGTGCTTCTTGGACCAGGTAATATTCCGATTCCATGGATATCCATGTCTGTGTCTTTCCATTTCCGTGTTGGATAATAATTCGCTAAACATGTCCAAAAACATGTGCTTGCTTGTTGTTTGGATAGCTTTTTCAAAGAGACATTTGAAAAGAAAATATTTCAATGTTCATGATGTCAACAAGCAAAACCTCCCTGGGCCCTCTTGCTTCAGTATTTTATTGTGGTTTTTTGTATCATGGATGACATTATTGAGTTGACTCACATACATAAATAATGATGACATGATTTCCATCATCTACATGGAAACATTTTTCTCAAACCCTTTTTAAATTCGATGACGTGTCTTGTGAAAAAAAAAACTCTCCCGTGGTGTTTTGATGACAAGTATTTATCATAAATAGTATTTTTTTTTCTTCTGTGTCTGATGAAATCTCGTGTTGTTTGACACAGGCGGACCATCTCCGGCAGGAAACTCTGCAGCAGATGGCTCGGATACTAACGACCCGACAAGCCGCGAGAGGCTTGCTAGCCATGGGTGAGTATTTCCAGCGTCTTTGGGCCTTGAGCTCCCTTTGGGCCACCCGTCCCCGCGAGCCTGCTTAGTGGGCCGATCTCAGCCCAAAACAAGAGGCTAAGAAGAAGAAGAAGAAGAAGAAAAAGAAAGCTCAAAACTTGAGTCGAAGACACGAGGCAAAAATAATATATAAGAAGGAAACAAGCCTAGCGAGTTTCAAGAACCGTGCTTCGACGACAAGATTTCTGAAAGTCGGAGCTCAGAAATCTGAGCATCAGGGATTCTTATTCGAAGTTGTACATATGAAATTGCCTTTTTTTGTTTGCCTGAGGGAGGTGTGGTATGCGAGTAGATTATAAACATTTGAATATGTATCTATAAATTGTTAGGATTTGCATTTGGAGGTCACAGCAGAAGAAGTATGTCATGTACATAATTTGTCTCTCTCTGTATTCATCGGTTTTGTCTACACTGGTGTACTAGAGTATATAGTTATTCGGCTTTGAAACTGAAAGAAATTGCAAGTGTTTTCTTTGTAGTTAAAGTGAATGGGGAATCTAAAAGCGTTTTACTTATTTATGTGCTTTGAATGCTAATAAACTTAGTTCAGAAAAATGTAACCGATAATGGGCAAAAAGCCAAGTATATATTAGGGTGGCAATTTCAGGTTTGTCTTGATTTATTGTGTTTTCGAGGGAAAAAAATGTTAAAATCAAATCTGATTATTTATTGATTGTGTAAAAATGTATTCAAATTTGGTTTATATATTTTACAGATCCATAAATTAAACTATTTAATAGTTGTGTTGCATGGTTTATTTAGTCGTGGAGTAATACTTCTCTATGTATTTATCGGTTATTGAAATTTCAACCCTTATAATTTATTGAATTTTAGGATGTACAAACTAAAAACTCTTATTTTTTTAAGGAGTATTAAGAGCTAATACCTCATGTGAGATTGCTGTGTGAGAGAGAGGGAGGGAAAAATGGAGATAAGGTAACAGGAGAAGAACGATAAAGAAAAGAGAGTAAAAGAAAGCAATGGTATAGTTTAAATGATTTGGCTTGACTCGGCTAAGAATAGTTTGAAACGATGTTTTTACTATGATCATATGTTTTAATCTCCATGCTTGATAAAATAGAATTTCGACACTCTTTCAATGATTTCTTATAATAGAAAAGTAGTAATTTATATGTATATTGGTGCAACTGCGTGTATATGTTTATATTGCTTTTTTTTCATTTGTTTTAGGGAAATGATTTTTGTCCCGATTCACGAGTGGGGAACGATCCACTCGTGAGTTGACACGTGGCCACTAACTGCCACGTGTCAACTCACGAGTGGATCGTTCCCACTCGTGAATCGGGACAAATAGCATAACTCTTTGTTTTATGAATCGTTTGTTATTTTATTGCCTCGTCTGAAGGAGCTTTGATAACACAGTAGGTTATAAATTCGAATGAACTAAATATGTATTACGATAAAACATGATTATTAATTTTAAGAATGTGTATGATAAGTGAGATTTGTAACTAATTATGCCACTTTAAACATGTGATTTTGGATCTAACCAATGTTTGACAATTTTTAGGGATATAGCCAAATGGTTTATGTGGCAATAATTAAGGTCTGATTTGCCCTTATTTATTAATAAATTCGTCACTTTCTCTCTCCTATTTTTTAGGGCGGCGCAAAAAAACCGTAAAAACCGTAAACCGGACCGGACCGGGGATTTTTAAACCGCCGGTCCGGTTTAAAACGGTTTTTTTTTTCCCCGGTCCGGTCCGGTCCGGTTTACTCAATGTAAACGGTCCGGTCCGGTTTTAAAAAAAAAAACCGTTAAACCGGACCGGACCGGTTTATTTATAAAAAAAATTAAAAAAAATTAAAAAAAAATTAATTGATGTCCAATTAACCAAATTAGGCATTTGTGCATGTATTTAACTCCTAAATATGATTATATGTTTGTGTTTTGGTGGAAAATTAATGGTTTTTTTTTAAAAAATTATGTTAAACGGTTCAAAACGGTCCAACGGTCCAAAACGGTCCGGTCCGGTCTGGTCTAAACGGTCTAAACGGTTTAAAACGGTCCGGTCCGGTCTGGATGATTTAAAACGGTCCGGTCCGGTCCGGTTTTTACAGTTTTTTGGTCCGGTCCGGTTTGGGTTTTTTTGAACCGTTTTGAACGGTCCGGTCCGGTTTTTTGACCGGTTTTGGACCGGACCGGACCGTGCACAGGCCTACTATTTTTTTTCATCAAAACTTCAAAAATCCGTATCTTTCTCATACGAACTCGAAATTGAGTGATTTCAAATCCTACGAATTCGTGACGTCGAGATCTTCAAAAATAGACCCAATGCGTTTGATGAAAAATTACGTTTAATGCATCATATTTACATTTCCATTTTTTTTTTTGATAATTTCAAAAAATTTCCGTTATTTCCATATTTAAGGTAGATTTTTCTATATCTATGGTATTAAACATTATTTTTCATCAAACACAATGGATCTATTTTTGAAGATCTCGATGTCACGAATCCGTAGGATTTGGAATCACTCAATTTCGAGTTCATATGAGATAGATATGGTTTTTTGAAGTTTTTATGTAAAAAAAAAATGTAGGAAAAAAATAGGAGAGAGAAAATGACGAATTTATTAATAAATAAGGGTAAATAAGACCTTAATTATTGCCATAATCATGTTGGCTATTTTCTTAAAAATTGTGAAACATAGGTTAAAAACAAATTTCATAGTTTCATTTTGGCTATTTCGCTACAATGTCCATAATAAATTGACTATTTGTCATTATAATAAAAGCATGTATTACATTTACGTACTATTTGTCATTTAACTTTGGATTATAAGAATATTGTCAAACATTATGTAAATTATTTAGTTTACATTTGAAATAAATTAGAATAATTCTGAAAGACTCTCCAAAAAAAAAAAAAAAACTTCTAAAAGAGTATTAATAAATGCATCGAATATTTTTTTTTTCGTTGTAGTTTGATAACATGCTAAGAAGTAACAAATTGATTGAGCTCCATAGTCAATTTAGTAATATTATTTATTGTGCACCCAGACTAGCTAATGGGGTGACTTGAAGCCCAAGCAAATTTGTATTATTTTAATTTTTTTGGGTGCGTTCAAAATTAAAAAGAGATAAAATGGTAAAAAATATGAAATAAAATTTGTTCTATATGTGTAACGGCTATTGACAAGATTTTCTTTATGCTGTACAATTTAAAAAACCAATCAACCCATCAATATTAGGAGAATAACCAAACTTTGAATAAATTAAGTGAATAGCCCAATTATTATTTCATTACCTAAATTAATCTCA
The DNA here is from genome assembly GCF_054948205.1 of Urtica dioica subsp. dioica. Lineage (NCBI taxonomy): Eukaryota > Viridiplantae > Streptophyta > Magnoliopsida > Rosales > Urticaceae > Urtica > Urtica dioica. The sequence goes on from NC_142759.1 coordinate 3,074,476, forward strand.
TATATAAGAGCAAAACTCAATTTTCTCAAAACCTAAACCTAAACTCGTTCTCATCTTCGTCCATTTCACTCCACCGATCCACTTCACGTCGCCGATCGCCGCCGATCCATTTCACGCCGCCGCGTCGTCGCCAATCGTCGTTCATCCTCGTTGCTGATCCCTAACGTCGCTGGCATGATCCGCCATAAACACCGTCAAGATCCGCCATAGACGGCGTCGATTCCGTCGAGCTCCAGCGGCGGCGATGCTCGGAGAATCGACGGCTCAGATTTACTCGAAAATCGGCGGGGGAGAGGAATCGACGGCGGAGAGGAAATCGGCGGCGATGGAGGAGATTGAGGAGAGACACTTTGTAAATTCGTGAATCGGTTAATTTAATTAACCTACTGGAGTGAGTTAGGTTAATTAATTAACTGATTCGTGAACGATTTGAAATTCACAAAAAAATTACAAAAATCATAACTTAAGTCAATTGATATTCAAAGCATTCAATTAATTAACCAAATTCCGAATTCAATCATTTAGTAAATTAACTTTACTCACAACAAAAATCAGAACCTAAACTAATATTCAACCAATAAGTTAATTAATTAATCTAACTCACTCCAGTAGGTTAATTAAATGAACCTATTCGCGAATTTACCAAGGGCGTTATGGTCTGAACCGAAAATATGAGCTATTTGCTTAATAAAATGAAACTTGGGCTATTCTCCTAATAAGAATGACAAACTTGGCTATTTATTTTAATAATTTATAGGAAATCAGAATCGAAATTATTATTGTGGTTATTAATGAAAAATATTTTGTTTGAAGAAAATTAGATACGTGTAACTGAAATGAAGAAAAAAGAAATACTTAAGAATCGAATGATCAATGCTAAAAAAGTTAAGATGGATCTAGTTGCGAATTTTATCGTATTTAATAATTTATTTATATTCTATTTTAAACTATTAATGTAAACATTGCTCGACAATTAATAGTTTCTAAAGAGAATTTCCGTTGGTTAATTTTAACTAAAGAGAACTATAATATTTTTAACCTATAAAACAGAAACTATAACTAAAAATCGAATAATATATTCGAAATATTTTCTCTATATATATGTGTAGAGTCGGAGAGAAAAGAGAAACAAAAAATTACAAGAGTCGGAGAGAGAGAACTTAGTTCGTTTGATCGGATCAGCAATGGGAAAGAAAAAAGCGTCCGATACCGGAGGAGCTGGTAAAGGTAAGCCTAGCAGCGGTAAAGAAGCGAAGAAACTCTCTGTGACGGAGATGCTAGCCATGATGGACCAGAAACCCGAAAAGCCCAAGAAACCCAAAGCCCCGAAACCCAAGTCTTACACCGACGGAATCGATCTCCCTCCCTCCGACGACGACGACGACGACGACGAAGCGCTGACCCGGCCGAAGAATGACCCGAGAAAGTCGGGTCCCACCACGCGGCTCGAGGTGTCGATGACGGAAAAAGAGTCGAAGAAGCGCGAGAAGAAGGAGCTTCTCGCCGCCTGCGCCGCCGAGCAGGCGAGGAAGGAGGCTCTCGGAGACGACCGCGACGCATTCAGCGTGGTGATCGGAAGCAAAGCCGACGGAGAGAAGGAGCTCGACGCCAACGTCAAGGACGTCACGGTGGAGAGCTTCTCGGTGTCGGCTCGGGGAACGGAGCTTCTGAGGAACGCGTCGGTGAAGATATCGCACGGGAAGAGGTACGGCGTGCTCGGCCCGAACGGGGCGGGGAAATCCACGCTTCTGAAGCTTCTCGCGTGGAGGAAGATTCCGGTCCCCAAGAACATCGACGTGCTTCTCGTCGAGCAAGAGGTCGTCGGGGACGACAGGTCGGCGATCGAAGCCGTGGTTTCGGCCGACGAAGAGCTCGTGAAGCTCCGACGAGAGGTCGCCTCGTTGCAGAGCTCGTCGGAGGAGGACGAACCGGGTTCGGGGGAGAGGCTCGCGGAGCTTTACGAGCGTCTTCAGGTGATGGGATCGGACTCGGCGGAGGCTCGGTGCTCGAAGATCCTCTCCGGGCTCGGGTTCACGAAGGAGATGCAAACCCGACCCACTCGCTCGTTCAGCGGCGGTTGGAGGATGAAAATCTCTCTGGCCGGGGCTCTCTTTGTACAGCCCACACTTTTGCTGCTCGACGAGCCGACGAACCATCTGGAGCTCAGAGCCGACCTGTGGCTCTCGGAGTACATGTCGAGGTGGAAGAAAACTCTGGTGGTCGTTTCCCACAGCAAAGACTTCCTCAACGAGGTCTGCTCCGATATCATTCACCTCCACGACCTGAAACTCCACTTCTACCGAGGAAACTTCGACGCCTTCGAGGGAGGCCACGAGCAGCGCCGAAAGGAGACCAACAAGCGGTTCGAGATCCACGACAAGAAGACGAAATCCGCCGCCAAGAGGAGCGGAACAAGCCGAGCCAAGGAAGCCCAGCTCGAACCAGCCCCGCGGAGATGGCGAGACTACAGCGTGGAGTTTCACTTCCCCGAGCCCACCGAGCTCGCGCCGCCTCTGTTGCAGCTCGTCGAGGTCGGCTTCGGCTACGCCGACCGCGACGACTTCAGGCTCGCCGGCGTCGACTTGGGCATCGACATGGGGACCCGGGTCGCCATCGTGGGACCCAACGGGGCGGGAAAATCGACGCTGCTCAACCTCATCGCCGGCGATCTCGTCCCGACCGAGGGAGAGGTTCGGAGGAGCCAGAAGCTCCGAATCGGGAGGTACTCACAGCACTTTGTGGACATCTTATCAATGGACGAGAGTCCGGTTCAGTACCTGCTGAGGCTACATCCCGAGCAAGAAGGAATGAGCAGGCAAGAGGCGGTTCGGGCGAGGCTGGGAAAATTCGGGCTGCCGAGCCGCAACCATCTGACGCCGATCGCGAAGCTGTCGGGCGGACAGAAGGCGAGAGTCGTGTTCACTTCGATATCGATGTCGAAGCCTCACATCTTGCTTTTGGACGAGCCGACGAACCATCTGGATATGGAGAGCATCGACGCGCTGGCGGAGGCGCTCGGGGAGTTCAGCGGCGGGGTCGTCCTCGTCAGCCACGACTCGAGGCTGATATCGCGGGTCTGCGAGGACGACGAGAAGAGCCAGCTTTGGGTGGTCGAGAACGGGACGGTCACCTCGTTCCCGGGGACCTTTCAGGAGTACAAGGAGGAGCTACTAAGAGAGATCAGAGCAGAAATTGATGAGTGCTTCTGAGTTGATTCACTACAAGTTTTTAGTTTACGGAGCTACTAATAAAGTTGGATATATTTTTTTTAGTATAGTAAGACGTATGTTTTCTTGGTATTAAATTTTTTTTTTTTTTTTGGCAACTTTGAATTAATATCCTAATTTATCAGTAAACAAAACGCCACTGTAATAGATTGAGAATCGGTTACAACTTAAACAATATGCATCAACAATCGCCTCTATCAACATTTTAAAACAAAAAAAAATAAAATAAAAACCTGGTGAAATGCACTCCTCAGCTACAGTAATAATCCTGCTAAAAAAAGAAAACAAATTTGCAATTCCACTAAAAATGCCAAACTCAGAATGAACACTGTCAAATAATGGGGTTGTTCCTTTACAATGGGAGAAGAAAAAAAAAATGTGGTGATTGATTAGCCCCAAATCAGGAGGACCGAAAGAAGAAGAAAAAATTAAAGAACAAAGACGAATCTAAGGAACAAAAAAACCAATTCCCAAGACCCATGTACAGAAAAAGGAGAAGGGCAAAAGAAAAAAAAAATGTAAAATTAAAACTCAAGCAGAAGAAGCAGAGCTTAGTTCATCGAAAACTTGTCTGACATGAGGCCTCTCATTTACAGGAAGTATACACTTCAGCGATATCGCGAGCATTTGTTCCATTGCCTTGGTGGGCTCTTCTCCTCCGGCCATATCTCTGTCGACACAGTCCATTCCTCGGCCTTCTTGGTCGCAAAGCCGTACCCAATCCGTGAGATCCACCGCGGCCGATTGGCCGGAGATAATATCTCCGGCGCTTCTCCTCGTCAGAAGCTCCATCAGAATCACCCCGAAAGCGTACACGTCGGCCTTGAAAGAAGGGACGGGCTTTGCCGCGGAGGCGAGCTCCGGGGCCCGGTAGCCGAGCGCGCCCATGTTCAGAATCTGCTCGGCCACGCCCGCCGGAGTCATGAGGCGGTGGAGGCTGTAATCCGTGAGTCGGGCCTCGTTTTCGGGCCCGAATAGGAGTATGTTCGTCGGTTTTAGGTTCCCGTGTGGCAAGCCTCGGTTGTGCAGGAACAACAGAGACCGAGCAACGTCCACCGCGATTTTCAATCTCTGGTTGAACGATAATGGAGAGTACCTCCGAGGCGTTGTCTCTGTGATTGATTGGGTATATTAATGAGAAAAAAAAAATTGGGATTGTGATGCAATACTTCGTTATGACAAAACCACTTCAAAGTGTTCAATCTTAGCAGGCCCGAGAATAAATATATATATATATATATTTTTTTTAATGTTTACACCAAATAAGCTAGTGATAAGCCAATCTCTCCTTTTAGACTACTCTATTTCTAAAATAAAAAAAATAAGAAATAAAAAGCTACTAAACTTCCTCAATTCTCTCATAAACCCAAGAACTAAATCCAACCCTCAAACATTTTTTTTTAAGCGGACTGTTGAAAAACTTGCCCAGATAGATCTAACATCGAATATCTTATGATACCAAACACTAACTGATGGCAAACACAATCCAAGCCTCTCTAGCACCAACAAATAAAAAGGTCGTGTATGTAGTAAGAGATTAACGGAAAAAAAAAATTATTAAGAAAGAAAATCTCCAGTAAAACAATGATATTTCTAAAACCTGGGTTCCGCATAGACACCATAACTGATCTAAATGCAGAACAGGTACCAAAGAATCGAGCTAAACATATAAGCAGAGAAGGTTTGGAGACTTACCATAGAGGTGCAGGGCCAAACTATCTCCGTGGATGTAATCTGCTAAGAGAAGCCTTTCCTGTTCTCTGGGTCCCCAATAGTAGGCTCTCAGTGGAACAATGTTTGGATGCCGTACAGACCCGATCCTTTTGACTTCTCTAGCGAACTCCTTCTTGTGTTTCACTAATCCCACACGCAACCACTTTACGGTCAACATGTGTCCAGTGTGTAGAGTAGCCTTGTACAGCGTCCCGTGACTGCTTCTGCCGAGAACCTCTGCCGGAGCTCGAGACAGTTCTTCCGCGGTGAACGCGAGCGAAGTGTCAAGAAACGCCAATTCCCCGGCCAATCTATCCGGCGAATACACGTCCAACATCACGGGCTGTTCACACACGTCGATCAGGCGGGGCGAGGAAGATAACGGAGAATCCGATGATCTCCTTCCAGAACTTGCAGGGTGATTCTCGAGCTGGGCTGAAGTGGTCGCAACTCCACGGCGTGAAACTTGGTTTGGAGCTTCAGCCACAAACTCTGCTGGCCCAGATAACGACCCTGATTTTGAAGTCAACAAGTGATCATTCGAAAAACTCAACGATGTTGGTGGGGTCTGAGGATTTGAGCTGAACTTTAAAAATGAAGGCATTGCAGACTTCACATCCCTCCCCGAAGTTTGACCACCAAACCCACTTCTCCAATGGAACTCTTTGATTTGGGAGCGGTGATAAGCTATTAAAACAAAAACTATCATAAACGCGGCTCCGATGGAAGCCAGAATTATTGCTACTTTAATATTATGTTTCGAGCTGTGAGTTCTCCCTTGATCAGCAATAGAACCCGGCACAGAGTTTGACTTTGGCATGCCCTTCGGTAGAGCTAGCAACTCGTTCCCTGGATGGAATGAATCGCTAGAGAAGCCTCTTAAATTTTCGGGAACAGAACCCGAAAGATCATTGTAGGACACATTAAAAGCAGTTAAGCTGGACGGAAGGTTTCCAGGGATCTCTCCTTTAAAAAGATTGCCAGATAGATCAAGGTATTCCAACTTACTAAGCTTGCTTAACTCCTTAGGAATTTGCCCGGAAAAGTCATTCTTTGCAAGATTCAACAGTTTGAGATTAATCATGTTACCCAGCTCTGAAGGCAGGACCTCTGATAAGCTATTTCGCGAGAGATCGAGATTTTCAGTCGATGGCGTCAGAGGCAGATATAGTAACTCACTTACGTGACCCCCTCCGAAGGAAATCCGTCCTGTAAAATGATTCCCTGAAAGATTCAGTGTCACCAAAGTCCCTGAACTGAAGAAAGAACTCGGAATAGGACCATCGAATCCGTTCGAACTGAGGTCAACAATAGACAATTTTGGGAAGACCTCCAGTATCGAAGGCAAACTGCCTCCCAACAAGTTGTTTCTTAAGTTAATGTTAGTCAAGCTCTGAAGCTGGGAAGTGAAATTCGGAAAGCTTCCCGATAGCCTGTTTGAGCTCAGGTCCACAATCTCTATGGGAGCTTCCCAGTTTTGCATGGCTGATATGTCACCAGAGATCATGTTTCTGCTCAAATCGATCATCACACAGCTTCGTAATGATGTGGGCAATGTGCCGGATAAGTTGTTGGATGAAAGCTTCAAGTACTTCAAACTCGTGGAGTTGACCCCCGGAAGTGAACCTGTACATAAACAAAAGAAGAAAAAAAGAGCAATGTCAAAGACCTAACTCCTTGGCAATGATGCACAATTGCACAGATCTGCACGTGCACAAGAACCTCCACAAAGTCAAACCCTCACTAGTAGTTTCCTTGTCCCTTTCAAGCTAGAAATAGGTAACAGTTTCTATGAGACCAAGACCATACTTACACTTCAGATCCTAGGCCTTGAATGAAGTTTGCAATCAACATTGCAAGCATGCTAAGTAATATAAGCTAACTAAAAGGGGAAACAATAAAAATGAGTGCTTTTTAAGAAATTAAAAAATAGAAGGGTCGACTCAATTACCTGTAAATCCATTGTTACTAAGATCCAATTCCCTCAACGGCAAGGAATTCATCAACAACTCCTCTGGGATCTTCCCGAGAAACTGGTTGTTCTGTAGCCTCAGAACCTGCAAATTGGGCAGGGGCCCAAGCGTGGGGAGCTCTCCGGTGACTTGATTATCACTCAAGTCCAAAACTTCGAGGTTCCTGAACAGGGAAATTGCTTCTCTGCGGAAGAACCCGCCGGTCAGATTATTGTAGCTGAGGTTCAAGTATCGGACGGTGTTTGCCAAGCTCGAAACGTTCTCGGTTGGGAGAGAGACCGCGCCGAAAAACTGGTTCCGGCTCAGGTCAACCCGCTCAACGTTGCGGAGCTCGACGAAGAGCTTGCCAATATCACCCCAAAGGAGGTTGGAGTGCAAATCCAGGACCTTCATCTGCTGGAGGTTGGTGAATCCGGCCGGAAAACCGCCACGAAACTCATTTCCAGAGAGATCGAGGTACCTCAGGTCCCACAGATTGTTGATTCTCTCCGGGATCGGACCATAGAACCTGTTCCGAGACAGATCCAAGTGTCGGAGCGAGGTCATCGTCCCCAATGCCGGCTCAACTCGGCCGGAGAAATCGTTCCCGGCGAGGCTGAGGTTTCGGAGCCCCCCGAGGCCGGTGAGCGTGTGGAATTTGAGCTCGCCACCGAGACCTAGGCCGTCGAGGACCACGGCAGTGATATTCCCTCCCTCGTCGCAGGTAACGCCGGTCCACTGCGGACACTCGGTGAGGCTCTCGAGCGAATCGGAGCTCCACGAACCGAGGACCTTCCTCTCGCGGTCGATCTTGATTCCCTTCTTGAACTCGAGAAGCGATCGGAGCTCCGACTCGGATACCGACCGGACCCTCGGAGCCGCGGCGAGAAGAGAGAGGAAGAGGCAGAGTAGCGCGAGAGCGATATTCATTTTGGAACGAGACCTCACCTCAGAACCAGCCGCGAAACCCTAATTATCACTCATCTGTGATCTTACTTCTGCGTCAATGGAGGTTTCGAAATCGAAACCCTAGATTCAGAGAGAGAGAGAGAGAGAGAGAGAGAGAGAATTAGGGTTTTTAGAGAGAGAAATATAAATAAATATAAAATAAAAATGTTCAATCCGTTAAAAATGGCGGTTCTGTCAGAGAGTCTTTTGGTTGGTGAAGATGAGTAACTACACTCTGTAAAGGGACAACCTTTTTCTCTCTCTTTCTAACATCTTGGTTTTTTATATATTATCAAAATATACAATATATATATATATATATATATATATATATATATGTATATATAGAATTTTAGACGCTTTGTTACGTACTATCAAATTATTTACATTTCACACCGTAAAAAGATAAAATTTCACCGTAAAAAGATAAAATTTTACAAATTTGTCCCATTCACTGAATATATAATAAATTAGCCGGTGGGTGGACACTTTTTTACAGAAAATTAATTATTCCATATTGCATTTTTCTTTTTAATGTTGATGTCATAATATTAGATGTGTAAACTAATACCGCAATATATGGGATGTATTATATATGGAAGTCTTCACTAGCAAGACCCTATATTTAAATAATAAAGTGTAATACTAAACCTTTATTATATCTAACGAATCAAGACGTGTATGGAAAAAGGTAGAAACAGTTGTGGAGCAATATATCAAGAAATTGAGAACATTAAAAAAAAAAACTAGAAATATCCTACAGCAATGATACAAATCAATTATATATATATATATATATATATATATATATATTATTAGCAAATTGAAAAATTATTAGCGAATTGCTCAAAACAGTAAATAGTTTTGAACAATAATTCATTTACAATTATAAAAAATAAGAATTTATGTATTGGGACCTCTCTTATGTATAATTTCAGGCGAAACCCATTTCTAGGTTTCTTTAAGCTGGTCATTGTATTTTCATGGACCACAAAATTATATAGGGGACCTCTCTTGCAAAATTTTATCTAATTGATGTTTCGCCAATTCCATCATAAAAAAATTATATTTTTTTTTTTACCAAAATAAAGTTCTTAATTATGTACAACGAAGTCTATACCAAGACTACATAGTTCAAAATAGAAAAAATTATGTCTGGTACCGAATTTTAATTTCAATGATAGAAATATTGTCTTGATCAATTAAATTATGAAAATCTTGTGCATTTCTTATTTCTCGTGATTTTATTGCTCTTTTTTTCTTCTTAAAAAGGCATTATACTTTTTTCTTAAATTAAAATAAAATTCAAAAGGCGAAATCGTTATGGATAAAGTCAGTATTTTAGAATTTTTTTATAAGTAATCGTAATTTTCTTAATTAAAAAAAATAATTAAAAAATGGAAAAATCGTTATGCGTAAATTTATTATTTTAGAATTTTGAAAATTAGTCGGTATATTTGAAATTCAACATTAAAAATCAGTATATAATTTCAATTATAAATGTGGCACTGTTATCTATTAATACATTTTAAATAACTGAAGCATAACGAAAAGAAAAATTACAAACTCTAAAAATCTAAAATACTACTTTGAAATTGAATTGATGAGGCAGTGAAGTGTGGGAATTCACAGTTCTAGAGGGCGAAATGAAATTAGGCTCTTTTTTTTTTTTTTTTAATAATTGTCATTATTATTATCGTCGTTTTTTAGTGTTCGAGTATAGATGGATGTAATATCATATGACAATAGGACCCACTAACATGGGTTATAAGAAATAACGGCCATTTTAACGGCGTTAAACAGAAGGTCTTGGTCTTTGGCTTTTTGTATAGACGGTAGGGATGGAGAACAGACGTCGATGAAGTACAATTGTACAAATGTCAATGTTACTTACTTGCCAATATTTTTAAAAATCTCTCATTAACTACATGTATTAAATTAATTGAATGCTATGTTACCTTTTGTTGTGTATTTTTAGAATTTCTTTCATTTACGCTTTCATTGCGGAAAATAGAGGGCGAAACTATGGTACATGCAGTGATGAATTTACATGGACTTCATTGGTCAATTGCCCCCCTCAATTTTATTTTTTTTTTAAATATTTTTGGCTCATTTTTAAATTTTTTTAAATTACTTTAAAAATTTATAAATTAGCCTCACTTGATTTTTTTTCCCAAATTAGCCTTCTCCTGAATTCGTTTTTTTTTTTTTCAAATTTGCCTCTTTAGGGAGCTTTTTCTGGATCCGTCACATGTATACAATAATGGAAAAATAATTTAGGAAAATAAAATAAACTAAAATAGACTAATAGGAATTATATTCTTTATTACGAAAAAGAATGACTTAGTCTGTTTAGAATTAGATGTTTTGTCTGGGGACATTCTTTATAAAGACAGAAATACCCAAGATAAGATTTTAAGAAATTAATCTCTCTTTTGTTTCATTTCAAGATCTGGTTTGATTTGTTTATTATTATTTTTGGAATATTTTTTTTTATAGTAAGAATCATTTTCTTATTGATAGGTAGGTAGAAGTGTTGAACTGAACTTTCTTTCAGCAATAATTTTTTTTAAAGGAAGTAATTAGAAAAAAAAACGGCATAAGATAGTATACAAATATAAACGAGATTTCCCTCTTATCATTCTTGTTGAAATGTTCATGTAATTTGCTCGTGAGCTAATGTACCATAAAAATGAATCGTTCAAAGTAGAACAAGATTATTATATAAAATAAAATAAAATTTGAGAAAGAGAGAGAGTAGAATCAAGATCGGATAGGCTATGGACTTTTTTTAATTTTAAAACATTGATTATTGTAAAGGAAAATTGATGCATGAAGATTAGTGATTTTTGGACTCACATGAATTCGAATAATCGCACGCTTTCTGATTTGAAATTCCACAGAGCCTAAATGTAGAAGTCGTGACTATGGATGGAGTAAACACCACGATAAATGTTTTATATTATTATTTGGTCTCATCTTCTACTTTGTTATACTTTGTTAGATATTTTACTTCATTAGATATGTATTATAAATTGTGGTAGCTAGTTTAATCTAGTGTTAATCTCACACATATTTTGATTGAAATTTTGTGTGTTTGAATTCTGTAAACTGCAAAAATGCATATCTCACATGGAGAATTTATCCTTTTTCAGCTTAATGTCACTGTACTAGTCAAGGTCATGCTGGTCAATCAGTTGGCTGTAGTAAATTTGGTTCATTGGGTTATTTGAGAAAAATTTCAAGTAGTTGCGAAGGTTAACGTTATAATTACAGAGACGAGAAACAAATATAATGCCAATCCCAAGCAAATACAGTCGTACATTAATCCTTAAAACTTGGTCAAGTTTTGTACGACTAATAAGTAGGACAAAGCAGAGGCATGACAAAAGTTGGAATGTAAAATTGTAAATAAACAGTTAGGTTTTAAACCTGAAATCACTCGTTGCTATATGTTACACTTACACTATAATTCTGGGATATTCGTTTGTTACACCTCTAAATTGTATGGGAACCCACGTAGCTATTTTCAAGCCCCAATTACAGAATAATTACAAAAATGAAGTCTAACCAAGTACACTTTCAACAAAAATGGCATCGACTAAACCTGTGATGTTACGTAGTTGTAGAAAAAATAGTTTCACACCAAAGTTTTGTTTCTTGGGGTCGTAGATTAACATCACAAACTGGCACGGAAAATGGTTCCGGGGTTGTAATTTACATTGTGCCGTGGCGGTTTTGTGTTCTCAAACCATTTTTTAACTTGTTTCCGTGTCTCTTTGTTTTATCGAACAGTTGAGTAATCATCTCAAAATCTGAGATATGACTGATATCTGTAATTCGAAAAAGAGAAGAAAAAAAGCTCATTATTAACGACGTGAAAAATTGAATGGTGACGATAATCACGGTGAGAAGAAGATTCACGTACCGATTAAGCCGTTCCTGTAATGAGTTTTTCCCGCTCATCTAACTTCTTCACCTTTACGAGGCCGATGAGAACTTGGAGACCGAAAAATCCACATATGGCGTATGCAGTGATGGCAGGGATCTGAAAAAGCGGAAAAATAAAAGAAATTAAATAAATAAAAAATAAAATAAAAACATGTGTATACAATTTTAGTTATTTGTTTTATCGCTTACCCTGATGGAATTTATGTACAAAATTGTTCCCAGGTTGACTAGGCTTCCAGCTGCGACTGCCTGTTTATTTATTATATAAACATCGGGAAAAGTTGTGTCAATATTTGATAATAATAATAATGTCTTTGAGAGATAATCATGATTGAGAGGAAAATGTTGAAACTCACACTCCCTATAGTCTTCTGAACAGTAGCGACACGTTGGAACGACCTCTCGGATTCCAAAGTCCGAACTCTAAGCTTAAGATCGCCTTGCTCCTGATGAAATACATTTGAAAATTCAGTAAAGGCTGTTTTTACACATGAAGAAAATAAGAGGAAAATGAAAGTTGCGCAATTTTTACCAGCCTCTGGATAATATCGGCAAGTTTTTGAACTCTATCTGCCTGTCTAAATAAGTTGAAAAATGCTTGAGATTGCCTGTCCCATCGTTTTCTTGCGTCCTTGACAATCAAGGTAAAGACATGTTTAGTTCCCAGAAATACTACAGATTGTATATTATGTAATGATGGTTTCGAATGAAAAAATGAATAAGTGAAGTTTACCTTTAATACAACTTCAACTCCAGCTTCACGAAATTTAAGCAATTCCAACGCATACCTAAAAATTTAAGATTTGTGATTTATTGGATACAGGCAAAGATTATTTAGTTGGTATAGATCTCATAGAGCACAAATGTTTACAAATTGTTAGCTTAAGGATGAACTCACGGTTTGGCGATTTCAGTAATATCAAATCGAGGATCAAGTCCTTTACCAATGCCGTCCAATACTGTCAGATAAAAAAAAAAAAAAAAAATTAATATCAGCTGTGCGGATATGCTAAATATTAGCTAGCTGACATTTGTTAGTAACATATTACCTGAAAATGCTCGAACGACGAACGTGAAAGTCGCGGGAAATCGGAAAGGTTGATCTGCTGCGATTGCTAATAGATCTTCCCCTGTTCATATAAATTTCAGAGATTATGAAGCAATTATCAATAAAAAGTACAGCAACCGAGATATACTCTTAGTCTATCCCTATGCTAAAAAGAATTTTTTCAATTACCAATTGCAGCCAAACGTTCTTTCTTCTTCGATATTTTCTCTTCTTTGCTCAATGGCTTTTTGAAACCAAGTTCCGCTTTTGCCAATTCTCTTTCCTTTCGCTGTGCAACGAGACGCTCTTCAAAACTGCAAAAAATGTACGAATTCACCATCCGTGTCATGTATGTTTCACGTCATTTTAGGAAGAAGAAAAAACACAATAGCTAGTTGAATCGCACATCAATAATAACCAAAGTAGCATCGCCAAAATTTCTTTATTTATGTGGTATATATGGTTTATAAGATTACGAGAGTTCTGTTTACAGCACCTATTAAGGAAGAATAGCGCTGTTCTTCTGACAGCAGTCATATCTCCAGTTGGCACAAGAACACCCATTTGTATCATTGCTTGGAGGACCTGCATTGATTAAGAAACTCCTTTAAAGAACAATACAAAGAATGAATGATAATAGTTATAATAATAAATGGTACCATGGACGGCTTCCTTGTCTTTGGAAGGTCTAAGCCATGATCATCATGTTTAATTTTAAAGAAACCATTACCTTATCTGGGTCCTTCTCGTAAACTCCATAGAATACTTCCAACAACCCTTCTCTGATGTTTTGACTGATACTGCAAGGTTGTAACAGAAAAGGTTGAATTTGAAATATGACTGGATTTCACACCCTTGCTTATAGTAAACAGTTGGTCATTACCTTCATCAACTAAATACTTAACTTTTAATGTGAAAATTGAAATAGCGTACTTCTAGCAAATTCGAAGAGAGAATAATAATCAATATCCGAAGATGGCAATTCATTGCAAAAACTAAGATAACATAGGCCGGGGCTAAGGGTTTACCTTCCCATCATTCCAAAGTCGTAGAAGATCAACCTTCCACCATTAACATCATCGACAGCAATATTTCCAGGGTGCTACATATTAAAAAAAAAAAAATTAATTACGCGTTAACAGAACATTATATCACTCAATACCTCCCAAGACGAGTAAATTGTTTGCTATGTACGTGCAATGTGCATATATGAATGACGTAGTACACAATTTAATGGATCAGCATGAGAAAATGCTATTAGAGAGGAAATTAAATTGGAAAATGAAAAACCTACTGGATCTGCATGGAAAAAACCATGTGATAGGATTTGTTCCAAGTAGGATTCAACGGCATATCTACCCAGCCTGCAGAAAAAAATACCGTGATTAGACTTCATACGGAAGAAATATCTACAGATCCACCAACAGATAGGAGATTCAGTTTACCTTTGCCGATCAACACCTAATTGATCCAAAGCTTGTATCTTATTGATTTTGATCCCTGGTACATACTCCATGGTCAGAACCTACAATGAAAGAAAAATGATTATTTTTACGCCAAACAAATTAAAACTTTGATAGTTAACAGTATGTAGTTACTGAAAAGTGTGAACCTGTGGTGTGGTGTACTCCCACATTATTGATGGGACTTTGACGTAATCCATGTCCTTAAAATTCTTTGCAAATAGTTCCGCATTGGCAGCTTCCTTTGTGTAATCAATTTCCTGAAGAAAAAAAAATAGATACATAAATAAATTCTGTATAAATTTATTTTCCAGCACATTTTAAAGAAAAACTTAGTTATTATGATTGTATTCAAAGCCTCGATCAGTGTTGCACATTTAACTGAGATTTAATCAACTCGTTAGAAATTCAACTGCCTAGAAGTTAAATATTGAATATATCAAACCTGGTACAAAACTGAGGCACATTCGTCATATATGGCAACCCAGTCCCTCTTTGCACCATCTGATTTTGGGTCCAGCTTTTGAAGATACTCAGCAATTACCTAGTAGAAGAAGAAAATTTGAATGTGGCACAACAAATTATGACTACCCCAGATCTTGAATGTATATATAAGATGGGCATGCACAAAGAAATCAACATAAGATTAAAGAAAATTGCATTCTGGTGCAAATACTAAGTTGTCAATACCCGGGTAATATATATGATGCAAGAAGCCAACCACAATAAAACAATGATAAAACCATCGACGTATAGAACATTAGATATGATGACAATGAAATATAAGTAGAAACTAACCCTCAGATTTTTTAAATCAATGTCAAATAGATCCTTAAGACCAGGCCGTTGTACTTTAAGAACAACTTCCTGTCCTTTCAATCGTGCACGGTGGACCTGACCTGCAAAAGAAAGATATAACATTATAATACTTGATTCGGAAGAAACAAAATCACTTCGATGGCGAAAATTTCTTATAACCAAATTAATAATAGTTAATTCAAGATTACCAAGACTAGCAGCAGCTATTGGTTCAAAGTCAAAGCGTTCAAAGATATTATTTACGGGTCCGAGCTCTTCTTCTATGATAGAAACAGCAGTCTCTGATGGGAAAGGAGGAACTTGATCCTGAAAATATAAACGAGAACGCCATTGGAAAGAAGGAAAGAGACAAGGAAATGGACCCAGTATGAATCCAAGTAGATAGTAACTGAGACCAAAATACTTCGAAGAGTGGGCAATATATATTCGCTAGATACAATTCACTGTCTTTGCCGTAGCCATGATGTTGTTGAGAGCACCAATGACAAAAGTAACAACGTTGGAGCAAGCTCACACATTTGTTGCAACTCTTAGCTCGATAGTGTTGCATTCATTTTTCTTTATAACAAATATATGATTATCAATGATAAGCTTCGTATCAAAAGACTGCACGGTAACTAAGAAGAGTCGCTCGTAAACTTGATCAGGTAAAGGAAAATGATTTCAGACCTGAAGTTCTGACAACTGATCAATGTATTCTTGAGCAAGAATGTCAACCCTTGTGGAGAACTGCTGGCCAATTTTAATAAATGTTGGTCCCAGTCTTAAGATGTTTTCTTTAAGCCACTTTGCAAGAGCCTTGCGCCTCAGAACCTTCTTCGCTTCAGTCATTCCTCCTGCCCATTCGTATGTAATGTTATTAACTTGACTCAAGTCGATACCAAATAGGAGCATATATCCAAACCAAGTCCAGTACTGATAAGCAGTCAATTGTCTTAAAATGCTCGCTGAAAATCATGGTAACATACAATTTACCAACCTACATACTTCTTATTGAGTCACTGACCTCGATAGGAAAATTTGCGGCTGTTCAACCAGGCCTTAAATACAAATGTTAGAACAAATCCCCAAATTTCCAATGTCCTTTGGATGGTTGAGTAGGTTTTGAATCTATTCCAACGCCCACCGGGTGTAACAGAGACCTGTAAAATCAATATATAGCACATGATTAACCCAACAATTAATTGAAATGGCAAAAACAAACACGCATCATAAGGAGCCCCGGATTAGAATTCTTTGTTTCATGATCATATATAGACCAATCTACGATTTCTCTACCTATGCTCATAAGACTTTATTTTTTGTCTTTTTTTTGCTCAGAAAGACTGTGTTCTTTGATAATCTACGGAATTGCTAATAAGACTCGACTCGTTTCGCATTTAAAGTCTCAACACTACAACCACGTCACGTTCGGATAAAGATGATATTTTGACAGGAAAAGAGTAATGCAAATGATGAACTATCCGAAAACGGAAAAAAACCGAAAAAAACTTCACTACCTCTACATCCTGGCCACTACTCTGCTTAAACCAAGCATCTTCCCTCCCAATCTCCTCAACTCTCTTCTTCCTTCCCTCCTCCTTCACCGCCGCCGCCGCCGATGATGACTCCTCCGCCGCGGCGTTTCCGTTCCCGCTCACGTATTTCGCAACGCTCCCATTGCTCGCCGCCGAGCCATTCAAACCTTCCGAAACCCTAAATCCCGCACCGGAGTAGCTCTCCGACGCCGCCGAGCCACTTCCGGCGTATCCGTTCCCGGCGCGGCCATTACCGCCGTCGATGATCTCCCTCTCCCGCTCCCGCTCCTCCACCGCCGCGGCTGTGATCCGAACTCGTCCGAATCTCCTAGAAAGCGAGGCGTTGGAGAGAGAAATGAACTGCCTCGGTCTCAGCCGCTGAGAGAGAAAGCTTCGCTCCGGTACGGCTATGGCCACGGAAGTGGAAGAACACGAGCAAGGAGATGAAGAAGACGCCATTGATCGGAGAGATCTTATACCCTAGCTCTCATAGTCCAATGACTAGACGAAGACGATGAAGAAGAAGGAGAAGAATGAGAGAGTGTGAGTTTGTGAATGTAAAGCAAAGCAAAGCAACTGGTGTGTATTGAATTTATTTTATTTTTTTATAAACTTTGAAGAGAAAAAGAAATAGAAGGGTGGCTGAGGATGTGACACGTGGCGAGAGAGATGAGAGCTTAGAAGAATGGAGGGATTTAATTGGCTGTGGTCGTCCTCCGGTGTTCCACAGCCACAGAGGTGTCAGTTTGTCTTTTTTGTTTGTTGAGTTTGGAGTTTGGACGCTTTTGGGCTTGTGTGTCATCCCCACGTAAACTTAATTTAATTTTTTTTTCGATAAGAGAAGAGATACATAATATAATACATAAATGGAAACTCTAGTTTATTTCAATGATAATTAATAAAATATAAAACAGAAATGAAGGCGTAATAGGAAACGACAGAAATAACGACAGTATAACTTGAAACGACAGTGTAATCAAACGACAGTATAATAGGAAACGACAGTGTAATCAAACGACAGCATAATAGGAAACGACAGTGTAATCAAACGACAGTATAATTTCAAACGACAATATAACTGGAAACGACATCATAATTGCAAACCACAATATATTTAAAAACGACAGCTTAATGGGAAACCAGAATATAATTGGAACGACATCATATATAAACGACATATAATTAGAAACGACAATATAATCAAACGATAAACGACAAGATATTAAAACAACAACATAGCTGAAAACGACAATATAATCAAACGACAATATAATAATTCCAAACGACAATATAATCAAATGACAGAAAAATTCTAAACGACAATATTATTGAAAAATCATAAATTAGAAAATGACAGTAACATACATAACCCCAAACAACAGAACAAACAGAACACACACAGACGAGAAAAAGAAAACTACCGATTGAGAGACGAGATTGAGATCTGAAATGCCGATTAAAAAAAAAAGACGAACGATAAAAAAAAATATATTCTTCATGCAAGTAACTGGCAAGAAACATATACATCTAATTCTTCTTGAACGAAGCAAAGTGATTAAAGCATTATTGAATGCTTTTCTAATATTGTTCAAACGAAAAAGCTTAGAGCAACTTGAACGAAGCCATGGTTCGGAGCTGTTCTCTGGCTCAAATAAAAAAAATCCAAAAGAGCTTTAATGGCGAATCCCCTTCTTCGTCGTGAGAGCCCAAAAAAAAAAAAAAAAAAACTAGCATCGGATTCAACCGGCGCCGCCGGAGGCTTGACGGAGGACGACGACGCAAAGAGATACTCCGTTGTGGCGCCGGAGCGATGAGGATCTATTCGATGACGTGACAAGCATGAGTAAAGCCAAGATTTATTATGTTAATGGAAGGACCGTTTTCAATGGCACGGACATCCGGTCCTCATCAAGAACGACAATTCTCGACCGATTAAGACGAAAATTATGGGTTATTGGAAATGATATCTCCACTAAGGGGAAATACCATTTTTGTTAACTTCCAATTTACTAAAAAAAAGGTTAAAATACTAATGATTCACAATGTTGCAACGCATAAAAAGTTGGAAAAAATTGTTACAAACCTCGTCGCCGCAAATATAACAATTCATCGCAGCAGCGAAGTAAAAATAATGATATTTTAATCGTAGGATTTCAATCCCATGATCTAGAAAAAAAAAAATAAAAAAAGGAACGAAAATGTGTATTCTTACTTCCCGATCCAAGTGCATAACGAGTATTCTTACTTTCCGATTCTAGAGTTTTTGGTTGGTGTTTTTTTTTGTTTTAAATACCATTAAACATGCATTTGCTTTTTTTTTTTTTTAGCATGAGTTTTATTTTTAATTAAATATAAATAAATAAATAAAAGTCAAGACTCAAGAGTCCCCTCAAATGTATCGGTCGAGAAATTTCATTTTTTAGACTTAATAGTTATGAAAATATCTCAATTAGATCCACTAGTTTAAAAATATCTAAAATTAGACTTTTATACCAATTTCGGATCAAAGTACCCTTGCAAGACCATATAACCTCTTTTGACAGAACTTCATTCACTATGGAAATCCGACCAAATCCGATAAAATCCGACAAAATCCGACCACTCCGACCAAATCGACCACTCCGACCAAATCCGATGATATTCATAAAAAATTTCCAGAATTTTTAAGAACCCTAAAACCTATTTTTTCTTCCAATCTCATTCAAATCAACCTAAAATCACTATTAAGCACTAAAATCATGTATCCTATCGATCCTACACTAATCAAACCATGAAAAAAAAAACATAAAAATCTAACATTTTTTGTCATTTTGAGTTATGGCACTTTGAGAGTTCGACAACCACCAACGCCGGAAGGAGACGATCGGATTTGGAAGGTGGGCCGGTCATATTTTGATGGAGAAGGTCGGATTTTTCTTGTGTTGGTCGGATTTGGGGAGAGAAAGAGAGAGAAAGTGAGAAAGTGAGAGTGAAAGAGATGAAGTGTGAGAGAGAGTATAGTTGAACTGGGGATATTTTTATCCGAAATTGATACAAAAGTCCAATTTTAGATATTTCTTAATTAGTGAGTCTAATCCAGATATTTTCATTATTTTAAGGTTTAAAAAATGAAATTTCTGCAGTGGTACGTGGCTTTCGTGCGGGTAACCAAGCCCTTGAGATTTTAATGGAAAAGAAAAAATTTCATTATTTTGTGAAAGTTTATGTTAAAGAAAAAGGAAAAAATATTTTTTTTCTTTTTCTTTTTGGGGGAACGAAAAAATGAACCAGATTGCTAGTGCTAGATCGTACTTTTTTACAATTCTAAGATTCTAAGAATTTGAATATCCCTCAAAAAAAAAAAAAAAAAATTTGAATGTAAACTCGTTAAAATACTTGTCCGCGTTTATATATAAATCCCCAAATTTGTACTTACGTTGACGAGACCACTTTCCCTCTTCTTCTCCAAAGTCTAATCAATGGACGCTTCTTCGTCTTCTTCCGAATCGCCAGAGACCTTCCCTCAGTCCAGTGCCGATGAAAGCCAGGACTCTCTCGCCAATGACGAACACACGAAGCCCCTGGAGAAGAAGGACAAGAAGAAGAAGAAAAACAAGAAGCTGAAACGAAGCAAGGCTGTCTCGAAGGAAGCCTCTGCGACATCGTCTAGGTCTTCGACGTCGCGCGTAGTTTTCAAGCGCCGTCGCACGCGCATGGGACCGCCTCGGAATGTCGACGTGGCCGAAGCGGTCTCGTTCCGCCTGGGAATGTCGATCGCGGCTTTTCTCTTCCAGGTTTTGTTCTTGTTACTCTTTTTATGGAATAAAGGCTAGGTCTTTAGGGTTGGTTTTTGTTTTATATTATGAAATTTGATTTATTGGGTCAATTGGCTATGATTCTTCGAGATTTTACCTTTTTTTCCTTTAAAAGAAACCGAGATTTTACCTTTTAGGTTAAAAAAATCGAGCCTTTTGTGCACATAGGCCAAGATTTCACAAAGGTTTTCTCTGAAGTTGTCCAATTTCATAAGAACATTGTCTCATATTTTGTAAGATTGGGGTTATTTTCTTTGTGGTAAAAATGAGCATGCAATTAGTGTGAAGAGGCAAGCTGAGCTTGAAATTTTGTGTTTGAACTCCAAGTTTTCATTCTAGGTTAAGATCATACTTATCTCGTCTTATGTTTGGATTTAAGCTTAGCTATTATCTTTAGTAGGAGTACAGATATTTGATTTTGAAAATGGCATTTGGATTATGATTTTTAATACATATTTCTTTCAAATATATATATATATATATATATATATATATATATATATCTTTATATATATATATATTATTATAGATTATGGAAAGCAAAGTTACACCGAGCGAAATGATGTCCGCCGATGCCGATCACCTCGCAGTGGTACTCTTCTATCACCCTATCCATTGTTCATCGTTCTGATACTGTATTTTATGTCGTTGTTCCAATTCCCGACTTCAATTATTGCGCGATTTCATTGGTATACGAAGCATGAACTGTCAGTTGCTCGTGATTAGGAAAGTAACGAGTTCAACTGATTCGCTGCAGCTACTTCTTCTTCTTGGTTCAATTGGATTGATGAAATAATCGTCACAGCACGAGGTCAAAGACCGCCTCTGGCTTTGCCGATTTTTTTCCGCCTGGGTTTGTTGAGGAGTACTAGCATCAACTAATGTATGTGTTGTTCTTTGATTACTTTCAGATGTGTTCTTCGGCGGTGAGAGAGTCGTTAAAGAATGTAAGCACAATGAAGGTTTTATGCATATAGTTTCGACGATCAAAAGTCGGGGATTTTTTTTTAAAAATTCCTTTGTTCTCGGCGTGACAACAGGTCTTTGGAGACGCTTTCGATGGCTTCGTGAGCAACTTCGAGAAATCGTTCCAGAGCACTTTTAGGACTCTGAGATTCCTCAACGAATCATCGATGTGCAAGGGAAATAGCCAGATCAGTGAAGCGAGCGTGGAGGATTGTACATCAGGCGGGGCTTATGGTTTCCAAGATCGTTCTTCGGAGGAAAATTTTCGCACAAATGCCCACCGGTCTGATCATAGAGAAACAATGGAGGTCAATGAGGGAATGGATTTGACCAACTTGGAGCTCACATTGCTTGGACGAACGAACCAGCTGGATTGTGTTTCAACAAACCCGTTCGGACCCTTGAATAACCGCTCGATGCTTATCGAGAAATCTGTGATGGAACAAACCCGTTCTAACGACCTCAAGGCCATCGAGCTTACTCTCACCATGGAGAGAATGAAGATGAAAAAGACGCAACTCACCCTCAACTTCGATTCGAACAATCTACAAAGATCGAAACTAGTGATGGGTGAATCAAAGGCGTCTTTTAAAGCCGAAATGTTCAAGACTCAACAAGAAGATGTTAGAAACGCCGAGCTTCTCAGGACATGCGTTGACTGTCTAGTCTCCGGTTTGCTTATTATGTTAGCCTCGCTTGCCTACGGTGCTTATATTTATTCGTATCATAAAATCACTGAAGCCACCTCATCATGTATGCCTTCAACAAAGGTGAGTTCTTTTACTGATATCCAATGATATTGATGTTTTGTTTCTAGCTGAGCTTTCTCGTATAAGTTTCTGTAAGACTCTTAATACATTGGGAGAGGGTTATCTATTAGGAGGGGAATATTTATTGGGAGGGAAGGTTAATTTATAAACAAGTATTTAATACTACAAAATACTTGGCTTAAATACTACAAAATCAATAATTTGAGGACCAACAAATAAAGTGTAGGGACTATTTGCGCTATATTGCCTTATCGTTTATCTAATTTACATTTATTATATGTTAAGTGTGCGTGGGTAAGTTAAGTAGAACTATTTTACGAGTAGAATAGACTGTAATCATCAAGTTTATTATTTCAGTCTCTAAGTCATTTTCATTTGTCAGACGAGGTTTATGTTTTTTTGTGTATGTGTCAGAAATCAAGCTCTTGGTGGTTTCCAAATCCGATGGACAAGCTCAACCAGGGATTTCAAATATTGAGCTGCCAGTTCCAAGTGGGGGTGAGAATGGCGTTTGGGTTTGCAATGATCCTTGTGATCACGTACTTGCTAGTCCAGCGTTCGGCCTCGACCAAGCAGCCAATCACTTTCATTCTTCTGCTTCTGGCGGTGCTCTGCGGCGTCGCCGGCAAGCTCTGCGTGGACACGCTGGGCGGGAGCGGTTACCACTGGGTCGTCTTCTGGGAGTCGATCTGCGCCGTCCATTTCCTCTCCAACATCTTCACCTCCGCGCTCTTCTCGCTGCTCTACGGCCCTCTGATCGCCGACGGCCATCGCGGCCGCCCGAGATTCGTCGCGTATTGGGTCCGGCGGTCGACTTTTTACGGGGCTGTGCTCGTTGTTTTGCCGCTTTGTTGCGGGCTTTTACCTTTTGCGGGCTTTGGTGAGTGGAGAGATCATTTTTGGTCGCGGATCACCGAGTATCAGTTTATATCCGAAGAGGATTGAAAAAAAAATAAAAAAAAATAAAAGGCTTTCATTTTGAGGGTCCTCCTTCCTTTGGAGGTGCAGTGGGAAGCGTATATTTATTGTTTCGGGTGAAAATTATATCTATCTATGCTCGGAAGTGTTGTATGATTTCTGTATAATTTATATGTGTTATTTTTTAATGTTGTTTTATTGTGTTTTTTTAGTAGTGTCAAATTGTTGGGAAAACCTGTTTGTGTATAAGCAATATAAACTTATTGGTTTGATTTTAAGGTTTTTTGAGTGCCTTTGATTGTTCAAATTGTTGGCAAAAGCCGCAAAACCTGTCTGTACTATGAAGCTTGTAACTTCGGTGTCAAATTATTGGGGAATTTGGCTTAAACATCATACATCCTTCGAAGCTGGTTGTTTCACTGGTTCTCAAATTTCCCTTCCTTATAAATATAATTCTCCTTAGATACAATGTCTTTGGTTTGCTTAGGAACCTAGAAAATTGTATGAAAAGAAATAAATCGATAATTTTTCTTAAATGTGTTGTTTTGATTGAATAAAACTTCATGGGAAACTGTTGAACAAAAAATGGGAGTAAATTGTGCCTCTCTCTCGTAATACTCCTACTTTTTTTCTATCGTCAAAATTTTCTTTTACTTAAATTCATTTTTAATCTTACTTCATTTTCTTGTACTTAAATTATTATATATTTTTCTTGTCTATTAAAACTGTAAACAAATTACTTATCACTATTACCCATATTCTCACCCTAAATATTTTATTTTTCAGTGCCTATATATTTCTCAACAAATACCACAATTTTTTTTTATGCTTAATGATAACAGCCCTACTTCACCTTCCAACGGCATAAACAATTCTGAAAAGAATAATAATGCCCAAAAAATTACTGATACTGCTGCTATCCCCACAAATATAAGGTAAATCAAGGCAATGATATAAATAAATAAAAACGCCATTCATATACATACATCATATATATATAAATTACAATCTGTCTAGGCTATGCCAGTATCCACCACAAAGTCAAAAGCAAAATGATGCAACAGAAATATCAGCAGCGACGATCTCCACAACAAGCGAAACGGGAGCTGAGGCGGCGACATGGACGGCTTCGACGGAGCTCTTCCGGCCACCGCCGGAGCCACCGCGTGCGGCGGCGTGCTCTGCTGCTCGCTCGTCGGCAACGGATTCTCCGGCGAACCCTTCGGCGGAGGCATCAAGTCCATGCCTTTGGATGAGTCCGCGAGATCTTGGCCTGCAACCACAAACAGGCGTTTAAGACCGAAAAAAAAAGCAATTAGGCGAAAAAGACGAGATTTACGAGCGACTCTTACAGTGGGCGGATTTTGACCAGCCTAGCTTCATGTTCTCCCTGTCGAACACTAGTCGATAGCCCTTCAAGAAGTTTTCTGCAAAAAAAGAAAAAAAAAAGATTGGTTGTGTGACCGAGTGACAAGGCATTGAAATATCTAACGTGTTTTACATACGTCCGATAAATCCGATCTCTTCTTCACCTGGTTGCACTGCCAAACAGAATCCCACTTGTACTCCCTGCACCGAAGAGAAGATCCTTTATCAAGGAAAGCGATGGCAATAGATAAAAGCACATGGACAGTAATTAATACATAAGATGAGAGTTAATCCTTTTTTTTTTTTTTGGATTTTACAAGGAATTTTACGCGGTTGCCTGGCAGCTGTGGCAATGGTGAATCCGAGATGAGAGTGACAGTTTTAATGACACTATTATTCACATATATTCTATAGATTTGCAGATGCTACAGCACATATAATTATTGCATTTTTTTAATCATTGCATTACACGCTGAAACAACTTGGTGCTGTTCTGCATCATCGATATAATGTAGAAGATGTAATTCAAAGTTCAAACATGCACATTAACAACCCTTGAAAACAGTACACAGATACAAACCTCTTGGGTAATTGCGGGAAAAACAGGATCGATGACCACAAAGCTGTTGTTTGCAGGAAACACAAGAGTAATAGAAGGAGCTTTGGGCAGGGTTTTCGAGCTGCTTGATGATGAACCAAAGCGTACGTCAAATTTCAAGACAAGATAGGCATACCATAGAGTGAGAATGTGAAAGGAATCAAGAACTTAGTTGCGTGAATTTCACCTGGTTTTATAGCAATACTGCCACGGGAATCCATCAAAGGTCGTTCTTGTAGCGTTTACTCGCTTGTCAAACTACGGGAAGAGAGAAATCGTTATTAAATCGGAAATGAAGCTGTAGACAAGCAAAGATAAAATTGGGGGAGTTTTCAAAATCCAAATTACTTGCCTCCTCAGAAACTCTTTCGTATATGTCTTTTGGTAAATATGTAAATGATGCCCCAGTGTCCACTAGAGCTTTAAAGCTTGTTTTCTTCAGACACGAGTTTCCGATACAGAATGCTTGCACCCCCACAATGTAAGTGTCGCTGGATTAAATGGACATAAATGAAATTAAGGAATCCACTTGAAAGATTCATAAAGTGGTTCGAGATTATCTCTCTATGTGTTTGTGTAAATAGAACATACTAGTTTCCGGTTGAAGGTAAAGGCAAGAATGATGTAGAATGTTGGTTGACTGGACCTTGGTCACCGAAAAATACCCTTCCAGAACTATCCAAATTAAAGCACAAAGAAAACGAGTTTCTGATTAATCCAGCTTTGGAAAGGAAACTCGGGACGGAAATGTCACCAAGTCCTAAACCAAGGAGACCATCGGGAGCAACGCCGTCCAAGTAACCACCACTCTGCTTCATGCCACAACTACATTGCAAAAGAATCATAGTTATAATTTTATCACATTTTGTTTTATTTTATACTGATTTTTTACTGCAATAGTCGTTGAACTATTATGCATGTGGCATTTTGGTCCAGAAACTAATCATACGAGCATATCGGCCCCAGACTACTGATTTTGTAGCATTTTTATAATTTTCATAAAAATATTGAAGTTTTTCAATGAGATCCAACTACTAAACAACTGGAAACACATTTACAAACTGAAGTTACAGTAAAACACAATCTTATTCTAACAACCCAAAATTGTTTTAAAGTTTTATCTAGTGTTATAATGGTTAGATTATAATTTAATCAGACTATGTTTGCAGCATTTAAGTTATTTAAGATGATTAACATGTTTTCAATCTCTTGAGGAATAGATTTCATCAAATATAATTAATATTTCTTCTGTTAAGAAAATGCTACAAAATCAATAGTTTGAGGACTATTCTTAGAAAATTTATCTATGGACCCAAATTCAACTCCCATAATAATGCAGGGACTATTTGCGATAGAAAGCCGTTTCTCATGTTGAGATAATAAAAAAAATTAAAAAAAGTACAAATGTAACACATGATTCATACCCGATAATGACCGGTGCCTGAACGGTACTACTTTCTGTACCGTTTCCCCATGCTGCAAGATGCAATATGTCCTCCACAAGCAAACCAGAGGTTGAGGTGTTCTCCATGTAGTAATTGACAATATAAGGGCATGGCTGCTTGGGACTTTTGCAGTTTGAGCTGAGATTACATAACCGGTGACTGCAAGATAATTGCTTGCTAGAGTTTGAGTCAGATGGGCTGTACTCATTCAGATCTCCGTCCTGCATAATAGATGCCCCAAAAATGAGGGAGCACCTGCCAATCAATCACTGGAGATGAATTTTAAACCTGT
This sequence comes from Urtica dioica subsp. dioica, assembly GCF_054948205.1. Taxonomy (NCBI): domain Eukaryota; kingdom Viridiplantae; phylum Streptophyta; class Magnoliopsida; order Rosales; family Urticaceae; genus Urtica; species Urtica dioica. The sequence continues at coordinate 3,101,265 of NC_142759.1, forward strand.
TATCAAGTCTAGGCAGAGATTTCGATGAAAATTATGCACCTTGTTAGTGGAGCATAAACTCACAATTAATTCCCGTCCCCATCAAAAGAACACGTCGTTATAAATATAGAATGAAAAAAGGTACATCCTAAGACACCCGCCAAAAGTATAGGTTATTATGTTAAGGAGTAAGAAACAACGTGTTGGTTAAATGGATTTGGAGATTCACTCGTGTTGTCTTATGATAAGACACTCAAAAAAAGATTTGTTGTTTGATTAAAAAAAAAAAGACAGATGATCAGGCAACGTGGGGTAAGATATCCGTTACCGAAGATTCTAACGTACTGGACTACCAAAGACTTAGGGAGAATATTCATACCACCAAATTACTATAATAGTTTGCCGACAAAGGAGCGCATTGAATGCAATCGCAAGGAACCCAGAGAAGATCGCTTCCAACATCCAATGCCACCAGAAACGACACATTTGGCGTTCCTACATCGATCCATGTGTAATGTAGCCTAAAACGTTCAAGTGAAAACATCAGAACGGCCAACAGAGAGCAAAAAAAAGAAACAAGTTGATCCACAAACTGAAGTTTCAATTCTACGATAAATATAAGCTTTGAATAAAAACCATTCACAGCCATGAGTCTGATTTCAGGAGATAGATAATGGACAACTTTATTATCTCTTAAATGTTATTCAAAACCTAATTAATGTTCTTTTACAAACAAATGAAACTAGCACTGCCAAGTTATAACTCGTGGTCAAAACCTGATACCATCATAAAGAACTAAGCTTCTCAGGGGAACCATTTAAAGCCACAAATCACACTTCCAAGCTAACCTTTCAAGTTAATAAACTCAAAGCAAAGAGAAATTAATGTGTCAAACAAATTTATAAAAAAAAAACGTTGTCAAATACTGATAGCACATATACACAAACAGAGTGAGTTTTGGAAGATAAAAAAAACTACAGACCAATCGTTGCCAAACGTCATCGTTTGACTTCCATGGGAGGGATAGAGCAGCTGGGAGCGAGAGGTCTTCAATCTCCGCCTCCGAACGTCACTCTCGAAGAGCATCCTGTAATACTCGAGGCTCGTCCTCTCTGGAACTCTCTCCGAAACCCTAAGCAGAACTCTAGCTTCGTCGGAGAATCGGTGGACCATCCTCGACGAGAGGACCACCGGCTCCGAAACCACGCCGCCGGAGCCGGAGAGCAGACACGCCAGAAGCATCGCTGCTCCGAGAGCCAGCGGAGATCGAGACGCCATGGAAACGGCAAAGCAGAGCAAGGTAGTGAGAGAGTGAAGTGAGATCTCGGAGAGAAAGAGGGAAATATCAATGTCTTTATTTTATATATATGACTTTATTAGTATAACGGTGGTCGATGCGGACACGCGGATAAAGGTGAGAGAGAAAGATAGAATAATAAATAAAGGATATATATCGTTTGAAAAGAAAGAGAATGTTTTTATCTTATCTTTTTAATGCTTCAATTATAATAGATTGAATTTGTATCAACATATGGTCTGTCTGATCATAGATTCATTTCATAGTACAAATTCTATTTTATAAAGCCTTTTTTTTTTTTTTTTTAACTCTTCAAAGTCTCTTTCCTCCTTACATATATCTTAAAAGTATGTAGACATATATTGTATTACTTGGTAATATTTTATTATTTAATCCCAGTGGGTGTTTTGCATAATAAGGACAAAAATGTGAAATTTTCAAAATGTAGATTTTATGTATGTGATATTTTATCTACGTGAGATTTAATGCTGGGTCGGTTAGGTATCTAACCTAAATTGACCACCTGCTTTAAAATTCTAGCCCAATTATTACTTAAATTAGGTAACTAGTTCAATCCACTACCAAAAAATATTATATTTATATCTTCACCCTCATCAAATACACACCAAAATTTTCGCATCCGACTCCGAATCATTCAATCTTCCGATATTGATTTCGAACTCTCCGTCGATTTCGAATCCTTTAATCCTCCGATATTGCGTCCGACCTCCTTTTCCGTCACCAATTTCCTGATTTCACCACTTCCGAAGTCGACGTAGACGTCTCCGTTCTCAGACTTGGAAAAAATGGTAAGTAAATATTATTTCCAATTCGATTAACCCATAGAACACCATAATCGAAACCCTAGCCCGCATCTCCGATCAATTCTCTGTTAGATTAATTATAAAATATGGTAAATAATATTTCCAATTCGATTAACTCATAGAACACCATAACCGAAACTCTGAAACTTTAATGGTAAATAATATTTACAGTCGGACCATTCGATAGTAAATATTATTTACCATTCGAAAAAGCAAAATACTTGTCTCCGATTTGGCGAACGATATCCATGATTCAAATATGATGATGAATAACTGGAAAAAATTTGGAATTAACAATAAAATATGAACGAAGTTTTATGAAACCAAATAACCTAAACACCTACACTAGACAAACATAAACTAAGAATGATTAAATGACTAACCTAGACAAACAGATAATACAAGAACAATAGAAGAACATCTACGAAATCGACGATCCTAAACATCTATTCCAAATGAGTCGTCGAATATCCTGGTTGCAAATCGCATGATAATTTTAATGATAAATAATATTTACAGTCGGGCCATTCGATAATAAATATTACTTACAATTCAAAAAAGCAAAATACATGTCTCCGATTTGGTGAACGATTCCATGATTCAAATCCGATGATGAATAACTGGAAAAAATTTAGAATTAACAAACAAATAAGAACGAAGTTTTATGAAACCAAGGGCAATTTTAGAAGTATAAGAAACATGGGCTATTTTCCTAAATAAATAGATAGTTGGGTTATAATTTAATAGTCTCCTCTATAAGTAGGCTAGTTGTTTACAAATCTCTTAATCTTTTTACATAATTCATTCATAAAATCTAAAATTATTACAAAAAAGAGTAAGTTAAACTAAGACCAAACCAAATCGATACTAGAAAAAAAAAAGTGTTAGTAAGACAAGTAGATAATTCAAGAAATAAAATCAATTATCATAAATAACGAATTAAAATAAAAATTGACGATTTTTTAAACTCATAAGGACAAAATTGGTATAATATTTAATGTCAACTACCATATATAAAAATTGCTATTTAACCAAAAAAATTAAAACGTTTGCTAGTTTGCAATTTCAACGTTAGAGGTTGCTAATCCGTGTGACTTTTCTTAATAAAATTTTGTGGCTGTCTACTTAAAATTTATCAAAGGTTAGTCATATGGCAAAAATTGAGTTTTCATATAGTTATATATCCAAGGAGCGCCTATAAAATCAATCATATGATCACTAAAGTAAAAATTGTCACAAAACTAAATGCAGACAAACACTAATGGCAATGCTGCAGCGACGAGAAGTGTAGATTTGAAAATCCTAATTCCAATTTTTTTGAGAAAATTGACGATGTTTAAACTAAAACAACAAGAATTTAAACAAAATAAAGGTTGATCAATCTTCGTAAGACCTAAAATTAATACAAAAAAGACCAAGTTAAAACTAAGAACAAACCAAACCGGTCTAAAGAAAAAAAAATGTCAGTAAGACAAGTAAAACGAAAATTAAGAACTTCAAATAAATAAATCGCGAGTAAATATTAATACCTCTATAAAGTTGACAAATCACACCAAAACAAAAGCTTACATTTTCTCAGACCATGTCCACAAGGATATATTTCAAGTAACAAAATAATACGTTTAACAAATGGGCTACACTTAAGACTGGACCATAGAAAAAAAATAAAGAATTCAAAATCTTTGGTACATTATGTACACACCTGTAATAAATAACCCCAAATGGTCAAAGAAATTCAGAAAAGAAAAATAAAAAATCAACCTTCCAATCAATATCCCTCATGAACACAAATTCTATAAATACCTCAAAATGAAGTAACTAAGAACAAACAAAACAAATATTCAATCATTTTTTTTCTTCTTCTTTCAGTTCCAATATATATATATATATATATATATATATATATATATATATATATATATATATATATATTTTGTCACTTGTTGGACCATTGGAACTCTATTTCTAAATTTCGAGACGGCCCGCTTTTGCTTTCCGGCAAGAGGGTGTACTCTCCGGCGACTGCTCCGAGCATCACAACTCGGTCGATCTGTATCGTCACTTTACCGAACGAACTCTGCAGTTAAAAAATCGACTTTGAAGTTAGATTAGTTTCTCTCTTGTGAACAAATTATTGTCGTTTAGAATAAGGATAAAGAAGGGCCTTTTGTCAATTTAACTAATAGAAGAAAAGAAATTACTCGATAAAAATTCAACGCTGTTTTGGGTCTCAGAAAACGTTAAAAACGGTTTACCAATTTTTTATTTTTATTAAGTTTAACTTGGGTAAACTAAATCAGGTTTTTATTTTTTTTATTTTTTTTGTGTATAATATAATAGTAGTGAAAAGAAAACCTACCTTTCCCATTTTGCTCTTGTTCTTGCAAGATATATGAAGCTTCTGACCTTTGGGTGGGCTCTCGAAGGTCCACGTGAAGCTCTCATCCCATTCCGGATTCGGCCCTGTCGTAACAATCTGCACAAAATTGACAAAGATATTTACTCAACTTTTTTTTCAATAAAGTATTCATCAGATGATGGCAAATAGGAGAAATTCACTGACCTTGGTTTGGCGAGGCGGAGTGTTACCGAGCGTAAGTTTGCAAAAGACACTGGGATTCCCAACCGACTGCTTCATATTGTTACCCCGCTTGATTATGACGACAAGCGTTCCGGGCAAACATTGCAGTAAAAACTCCGCCTTCTCTTGGAACCGAGGCGGCCCCGATTGGATGAGGTATTGGAGCAACGGGATCGCGTCTGCGGCGGCGATCGACTGGGCTCGAGACACTTCGGCCGGGCAGGCCGACCAGGCTTGCCTCAGGAGGAAAAGAGCGTCCAAGGCGGCTTCTTGGGTCGCCTCCGAACCTGTCTTGAGGGAAGTCACGAGATGTGGAATGCTCAGCGTTGCAGGCTCCGTGGCTCTCAGTCGTGGGAAGTTGCCGAATAGCGCTATTAGAGCCTTCAAGTACTCCTCGTTGACGGTCCCGCTGGCCCATAGATCTTTTTCAATCGCAGCTGTTTAAGAACAATTTTTTTTTTTAAAAGAAACTGAGATCTTTATTAAGAGGAAACGGCTCAGCCGAAGAAAAAACAGGGAAAAAGAGCTGAGGAAACCCGGGAGCAACTCCGGGACATCAAAAACAAAGCCCTAACCAACAGATTACAAAGCACTACCCCAGTCCCTAGCCAAATCTGAAAGCGAAAACCCCTTAAAATCTTTACAATTTGAATGAAGCCATAAGGCTATACAATGATTAGCTGTTTAAGAGCAAATAGTTATATTAAAAACGTCTTCTACAGTTATTTAAATGATCGGAAGCAGGGGTTTAAATCAAATATTCTTTTTTATTTCAAATAAAAAAAACATCACCAAAATCAGCGTTTTTCAACTTCCAGGTTACCATACAGAGAGAGAGAGAGAGAGAGAGAGAGAGAGAGAGAGAGATAGAGAGAGAGAGAGAGCGCTTACCGGTAATAGATCTCACAGTCTCACTAGAAGCGTATTCTTGAATGGTGTGATTAGAAAACAGAAGCTTGACAAACATAGCGGCCTGAACAGCTGTTTCTGGTTCACTCGTACCAATCAAATCCAACACAACCTGAACCCCGCCAGCCTCGGCGACCGCTCTTTTGTTAGAACGGCTGTACATCACGAGGTTTTGCAGGGCACAAATGGCCACCACTTTCATCTCCTCGGTCGGCTGTTCTTCAAGCACATTGACGAGAGCACGGCAAGCTGAAACAGCGTCGGCGCTCCGAGCAAGCCCCTCGTTCTGGAACAGATCACCGAGAGCCAAAGTGGCGAGTAATCTGGCCTGTTGAGCCTGTGTCTGGGGATCCAAGAGGTACTGAGACAAAGGCTGAATCGCCGATTTCGTGGCCTTGGTCTCTCTGATCTTCACATTGTTCAACAGCACTTCCAACAGCCTTGCGGCGGTTTCCTCGCACTGGTGTCCCCTGAGGAGTTCCAATAGAGCCTCTATGGCACCGCTCTCGGCCATCGCCTCGGCGCTGGCTGAGTCGTCGCTCTCGAGCACCAGAAGGGCGTTCAGAGCGCCGATCACTGTGCTCTCCGACCCGGATCGGAGAAGCCTCACCAACACGGCGACTGGGACTTCTAGGTAGAACTCGGAGCTGTATTGGAGGATGCTCGATAGGACCAAAGCCGCGGATTCCCACAGGGCGTGTGGGAGAGAAGGGTCGGCTTGGAGTATGACTTTGGATATTTCTACGACCCCGCCTTCTTTTGCTATTTCGTTCGGCCATGTTAGTGCGATGCTTACTAGAGCTTTCACGGCTCTTTGCTGGAGTATGTGCATACCAGAGCCGAGAACCCTTATAAGGGGAGTGATGACTTGCTGCGTAACGGGGTCCTTTTGAAGATGCTCTTCGGAGAGTAAGTGCGATAGAAGCTCCGCCGCTAACTGTTGTACCGCCGGAGAAGGAGAGTCAAGCAGAGGGATGAGTGGCTCGATGGCTTGGTGGGAGGTCAAGGTGTAATCGGCCCGGCACTGTGGATGCTCGAGGATGTTGACCAGAACCTGTAAAGCGCTGTGTTGACCGTCGGGGCCGAACTCTGGCCTCGTCAACAACACGAAAAGGGGTTCGACCACTTTCGCGGCGGAAGGCCCCTTCGCGATGCTAGCATTGTTGGTGAGTATCCGAAGGAGTTCCGCGAAAGCCGCGCACAGGAAATCCGGTGCTTCGTGTAGGATATCGAGCACGCTCTCGATCACTCCGGCTTTCACCATTTCTACCTTGCAGGCGGGCCTGTCTTTGCCAAGCTTCACGAGGGCCCTTGAAATAGCCTCGTGGAGCAAGTAATTCTTTCCGTACAGAAGGCCGACGAGAGGGATAACGGCGCCGTGAGCCGCGACCAATTCCGCCAGTTGCTCGTCCTCAACAAGCTTGTCGAGCGCACGGACTACGGAATGCTGAGCAGGGCTGAACTCAGAGACGAGGAGAGAGACCAGAGGCTCTACGCACTTCGCCGCGGCCATCGTGGACCTGATTCTCGTGTTTCCGAAGAGAACGCAGCACAGTTCGGCAGCGTCTCCTTTTAGCTCCATCGAGCAGTTCGATGAGAGAATCCTGCAAAGCACGTCCACGGCGTTCATTTCGACGTCTGCGACCGCCAGGGCTCTCGACGGGTTTTCGCTCAGAAGCCTCACAAGTGCCGCGATCGCTGCGTGTTGTTCTCTTTCCAGGCCGGTATTGAGAATCTCCACCAGAGGCTGCACCGCTTGACGAGCGGATTCCGCGTTCCTTATGTGATCGGCGGAGAACAGGCTTTCTAAAGCTTTGGCAGCACTGTACCGAGCCCCTCTTCCTCCTAAGCGCAAAACTGCAACGAGTTGCCCGACCGCACCGAACGCAGCTTCGTGTTTCCTAATCTCAGCACTGCTGAAAAGAATACCCAGCAAATCTGTAGCAGCTTCCTCGATTGCATCTTGGGGACCAAGAGATAGATACTTGGTCAGAGCTTCCAAAACTCCCGATTCCACCATGACAATCTTGTTCGACGGACAGTCTTTTGAGAGCTGTGTGAGATGCCCAAGCGCCAGAAACGGTGCCCCGGGCCGGTCCGGTATCGGTTTAAGAAGATCGACGAGTAGAGGTATTGCTTTGCGTGAAGTTGCACCGACCCTTATGTCATCAACTCTAAAGAGCCTCTCGAGAGCAACTTGCTCTGGATATCGCGTCAAACAAAACTCCTCCGAAAGCTCCAAGAGATCACTTATATCAGCATCGGCGCAGCCAAGCAGAGCAATCAGCCCACCCGCTGCCCCAGAGTTTGCAACAGATAGAAGCGTTCCCCTGCTGCCATTGCAGACCAGACTGGCGACAGCCTGTGCAGCAAAATATCTGTTTGCGGAGTCCTCTGATTTCAACATGCTTGCCACCACAGGAATGCATTTCATGGTTGCATGTGCTCTTATGATATCCCTATCTTGAAACAAAATTGCCAGCAGTAGAGCACAAATCCATATGCTTTTATCTTCCTGAAATTCCATCTGGTTACACAGTAAAAAGTAGAGAAAGGTCAAACACAAAACTAACTCCGCCTTATTCCAGAATTTAATTTTTTAAGTAAAAAAAAATACAATGACAAAAAATCATCTAAATACCCAAATTGTATCAGTATTCACACGCTCATAAATATACAGAACCCATTTTCTAGAGGAAATAATATATATATATTATTTATTATATATTACCATGATAACAAAGTGCAAGAAGTTTATAACATGTCCTCAAAGAAGTGGCATAATTATTCTAAAGTTGATTGATGCATGTAACAGAAAATTCAATGGAATAGCATTGGTTACCTGAGAATAGCGTGATGAAGTATTTGAGACTCTGTCTGTCAGGACTTCAATCGCTCCTGCCTCCATAATCACAATTCTACTCTTTTCATTATGGCATGCAAGTACAGAAAGCAGCCAAATAGATAAATCGACACCATAAACAGCAGCCGTGCTCCTATCAGATTCATCTGTGGTTCCATCTTCTTTTCCATATCTCAAAATGCTAATGGAATCCTTGTGGTTCACCGGCGTAACACCCGAGGGGGACTGAGACAAGCTTTGCATCGCGACGAGAGACTGAACCAGAGGGCCGCACGAGTTTGAGTGCTCAAGATCTTCCACGACTCTCTGATGACTGACTTTCGCAGCACAGATAAGGAGCCCAACTCCCCCGATTTTGACTTTCGCGTTGGAAGAGCCGATCACCCTTTTGGCGATTGCCGAAATACATCCGGAGGCGCAGGCTATCGTGTCTCCAAGAACAGCAGGCTGGTCTCTGCAAAGCCGCGAGAGTATTTCGATGGCCTTATCCTGCAGCTGCGGCGCAGAGTCAGCAATCGACAAAACGATGGGGTTTATGCTTTTAGAGTACTCGGCTAGAACTGCCCACGCGGGTTTTGCTTGGCCGCTAAGTCCTCCGGATCTGGACAGAATAGCAAGTGCATCTAGTGCCTCAGCCGAGGCAGCAGATCCGCAATCAGAAGATTCAAGAAAGGAAACTAGTGCGAGGACTGTTCCGGAGCGATTCACGCAATCATTCAAAGCATGATCGGTCTGGCGAGAGTGTAGAAGACGGGCAATCGCTGCTGCCGCGTGGGTCTTCCCTGAAATCGAACCTTCGCGCAGAACTCTTGTAGCCGGGAGAATGATATCCTCAGCCACTGCTTTCTCCGAAACTTCACTGTCCAGAATAAGATTAGCCAAAGCACATACCGCCAGCTCCGCAACTTCCAGAACTGGGGAATTCGAGAGGGAAATCAACGGAGATAAAACATCCCTAGAAACAGCAGCAACTTCTTTGTTCTCCTTGATGGAAAGGAAAATCGATGCGAGGCAACGCGATGACTCGACCAGAATGTTGTCGGATTCGACAGTAAGCAACTTTATCACCGACCAAACAGTTTTAACGGCAATGCTGCTTTCTCGAAGATCTTTCCTGGTTTCAAAAATTCCAGCTAGAGCTGATGCAGACTTGGCTTGAGTTTCTTCCCTGGTAGAGCTCAATATTTTTATCATCGTCTCGATTGCGTCATTGGCAGCACTTCCTTCACGCAATATATCGTTCAGGGCAACCACAGAAAGCATACTTCTCAAAGCATCCAGAACGTATATTTTAGACTCGGGAAGATCGCTGGTCAACAATGCAGTCAACTGGCTGATCGTCGCGGTATCAGACTTATGGATCAGATGATTCAGAGTCTTCGCAGCGATTTCCTTCCCGTTTGCACTTCCGTTCTTCAGAAGCCACAGAAGTGCAGGAACAGCATCGGCGCTTTCAACACATGCGCGAATGTCTTCGCTGTGATTGCACAGATTCCTCAGGATTGTTGCTGAATCTTCCTTGGCTTTCACAGAACCCGACTCCAGAATCTGAACAAGCGGAGGTATTCCACCAGCAGCAGTAATAGCCCATTTACTTTCATCGTTTTCATTAGATAGCAGAGAGAGAAGTGCAACAGCACATTCTTGCTGCTGTTCAGACGAAAGTCCAAGAAGAGATATCAACAGTTGAACCCCTTCACGTCCCTGAAGTGCGCGCCATAGACTGCCTTCATTTTTACAAAGCGTCATCAGAGCTCTTATAAGCTCGTCCTGAACTTCATTTGCCGCCATTGTGATCAAACCAACAAGCAAGCGTTTCGCATCTGAGTTTGCAAGCTTAGATGAGAGTATTGAATTCCCGTATAAACTGGCAAGGGCCTCTATAGTCCTCTCCTGCACGAGAAAAGGCGACCGAGGCTTGAGCTGAGAGAGCAAAGTCTGCTCAACATCCGACGCATCTGATGCTCTAGTCGACTCTGCATTGCTATCGTAGATCATAAGAGCTGAAGCTAAAGCCCCTAAGGTGTCGGCAACTTGGGCAGGCGAGGCGCACGACTCGAGACTCTGACCAAGACTTGAGATGACATACGATAAACCGCCAGAGATATTCGCTAGAGCGCACATTGCATTTTCCTGCAACGCTTGAGCATACTCGCCCTGCATAAATTCTTTCGAGGGGGCTATTGTAGCATTTATCAGAGAAGGGATGCCGTTGGAATTGGCTATCTCTCGCCTCGCTTCTTTGCACTGAGCTGAGAGAGATTTAAGAGCCCCCGCAGCCTCTGCCCTGACAGAAGCATCGTTCCCAGGCCCGAGAAGCTTGAGAAGTTGTTTTGTAGCCTCTGCAGCCAACACCTCAGAACACACCGAAGCATCTTCCATCATCACGCACGCGAGAAGAAAGCAAATGTTGGCCTGAGTGCTCGTGTCCCCGGATTTAAGCAACTTCACGAGAATGTCAACTCCCCCGGCTTGTAATGTGGCAGACCAAAACCCCTCTGTGCTGGTTGAAAGGTTCTTTAGAGACCCGGTCAACAGGCCATTAACCAAGTTACCTTTCTTCAGTCCATTTTCTAGCTGCTCCCAAAGCACCGGCACAACCCCTTCGGTTGCGAAAATTTTTGAGCCAACGTGATCCTTAGCGCCACCTTGAGAAACTGCGTAGATGGTCTTCGCTGCAGCGACTTGACCGTCTGCTGAGCTCGACTTGAGTAACCCTAGTAGCGGAGGAATGCATCCACCCAATAAGACTTTTACCCGTAACTCGTTCTCCCGGCACAAAGAACCTAACACCGTGGCAGCTTGTATCTTCACTCCAAACGATCCTGACCGGAGAAGAGATACGAGTACCGGAACTGCCTGAGAATGAGATCCAACAGCACTGAAAGCATTTTCTCGTGATTCAATAAGCCCCAGCAATTGCTTTAGTGAATACTCCTTCTCTGTTACGGAAGAGGAGCTTTGGCGTAGCTGCTCGATGCATTGAGCAACACTTGCCAATGTACCGTCTGCATCCTCCATGCTACTACGATCTCTGTGGACCAGTTGAGGATGTCAGATAAAACTTACAATTTGATCCACCAGTTAAGTAATATCATGCTGATCAAATTTGTTAAATAATTGTATAAGAAAGTAATAAATAAAAACTGGTTTGAAATATGATGCAGAAGCTACTTTGAAATACGGAATGCAACATCTCCAAGAAATTTAAGCAATATTGTAACCAGTTTAACCATGACTAAGTCAAGAACAATAAGTAGTCAACTGAAACTAGGTGTTTATGCTCTTTAAACTGTAAAAAGGACATCTAAACTGACCTTGACCCCATCTTCATGACAGAAAGTGGAGTTGGAGGCTCCGAATCTTGGGCCTTTGCATCGCCATTCCTCTCCTGAAACCATTGGAACATGAGCAATAAGCAAAAATGTTATGTTTTTAATTAGAAAGCAAAGAACAACATATACAATCTTTAAGCTAAACCACAAATGACAAATGTTAAATATGAAACGTCAAGGCCATTCTTTTTTAACTATGGAAAACATATAATGTTGTGTAGTTGAGTCAACCACATTGTACGCCTAACATTTTAAGGATCAAGAAAGCTGGTAAATTAAGTTCTAAGATTTAAAAAAAAAAAGTAATTATTCTATAAGCTGGAAGATATCAAGAAGGCCAAATTTCAGAAGAAAATTACCGCAAATGCACATACACACACACCCCAAACAAAAAACAGATTAATCAAGTAAAATTTAAATTTTATGGATATAACACTAAGATATCATTAGATCTGCTATCCTACAAGTACAAAGTTATAAAGCAGGCATATCAAAGGCAAATCAAACTTGTACAACCATCAGAGGCAATGGCAATATTTCAGATTTAGACTTTGTACTCTAATTAACGGTATCAAAAAAGCCACTGATCATGACAGCTAAATTAAACTACACACAAATCACGAAAAACAGAAGAGAAGAAAAAAAAAAGTTTCGAAGGCGAACCAAATCATTGGCATGGCTGCTGCCATTGTTGGCATACCGCCAAGAAACAGTGGCCGCCAGCTTTGCTGCACTTCACTTCACTTGACGACGCCGGAGTGCAAATCAAGCCACGGAATTGCTGTTTTCTAGATGTTAACCACGAGACTCGATTCAAAGCATCAAATTCTCCTGCAAAACAGCAACACGAATTATCAGAAACAGAAATTTGACCAAACTAACACGCACACACAGAGATTAATAAGATCATACTATGGCCATACTCTAACCAAGTCAGGTCCAAAGGATTAACTAATTCAAATCCAAAGATATCACAATGGCCAATACAGCTTATTCGGAGATGTGGCGTAAATGAGTCGTCTTAAGGTAATTAAGCAAGCACAATGAGAAATCAAACGTAATTCAGCAACGGAAAACGAAATCTAAATGTGCAATTCCTGACGAAATACAGCATTCATACTGATTCGGCAAAAACTATAAGTCAGATCGAGCGAAATTAAATCCAAATCCGAGACTTGAAGCTACGAATGAAGAGTAAAACACACACATGAATTCTGAAAGAAAATGAGCAAACCTAGTGAGAGAGAGAGAGAGAGAGTTTAGAGCATCAATCGGTTCCGTGAAATGGAAGCGAGCGAGCAATGCATTGACTGAAGAAGAGGAAGCAACCAAAAGCGATATAGCTGTAGAGAGAGAGAGAGAGAGAGAGAGAGAGATCCAATTTTTTTTATTTTTTATTTTTTATTTTCTCTCTCTTCTCTTGTCTTCACTCTCTGGTTCCTTTCTAGAGAGAGAGAGTGTGTGTGTGTGTGAGTGTTGGTGTAATAGCAGAGTCACTCACCGTCAGATCCACAAAAACTCACGACCGACAATTTTGCTTCTGCTTTTAGCTTTCGGCTCGGCTTCGGCTTTGGCTTTATTAAATTTACCTACATTAAACCTTTTTTTTTTTTAAATATATGTATGTCATTGATTTAATGTTTCTTTCTTAATTATACGTTCAGAAATATTCATGCATGAATCTATTCCCTATTTAAAAAATTTTGATGATTTTTTTATTAAAAAATCTAAAATTTCTTAATGAAATCACCGCATTTAGCCAAAATAGTTCTTACAACAATTTTTTTTCTCTAAACATAAATGAAAAAAACTTGCCTCCATTAAATAATAGCGTAAACCATAAGACTTAAAAATATTTCGCAATGAATTCAATAAATACAATCACACATAACTCTTTATAACTAATTAAAATCTGCTCGTAATGGCATCTCTTTATAGAATGGTGATGAACTCGCCGTAATTAAATTTTATTGATTGCGGTCGGAGATGTAGTTAGTTGGAGGACAAGGAACAAAAGAGTTAAGATTTTTGCATATTTAAATAATCATATTTCTAAGTAGTTAAACCACTAAAAATTTGTGAGTTGCTAACTAATCAATTTATTGTTAATTATAAGTAAATAATTATTCGAATATGCACATATATATATATATATGTCATCATACTAGATAATTTGAACTTTCATATATACCCATGTATTATGTAAATTTGACTATCTTAATAAAAAGACATAATTATTTATTTACAGTTAATGAAAATTTGGTTATATAATAATTTTATTATACTTATAAGGTTATAAATCTAGCAAACTCATAAACAATAGTGTATAAAAGGCGATGGTGCCGGTGATTTGGTGTATAACTTTTCATTTTACGTAATATTGCAAATTACATAATACACATACAACTATTTTAAGCATAAACGCAAGGATGTATCGTGTTTCTTTCAATTCCCTATAAATATACACATACAAACAAAGGTTCACATTTATATTAAAAGTAAAAACAAGATAAAATATCATATTTATTTAAATATTGCATCTATATTTGATAGTATCATGTCTATCCCACGAGCTTAGTGTTTTATTAGTTAATTATCCCTTAAATTTGTTGAATAACGTAAATCAATATTTTTCATATAATTTTGTGTTTATTTTTTTCATTTGTAAAGTTTCAAAATGAAAAAATAATAATAATAATAATAATAATCACCCCCGTATTCGAACATCATTCGCGATTAAATTTTTTCATTTCTTTTATTTGAAATCATCTTAATTCCATTTCGATTAAAGTGCTTAAAGATCGAGTTAATCAGGAACTTGGTATTCTATACATCTAAACTTGCAAAAAGAAGCTATTAAAATTAAAACTGGCTGAGAATAGCTTCAAGCCAAACCTAGCTAAGCTGAGCCGATGAACATTAGAATCGTCTATCATCAGTGTATGTAGTTGGCTTGGATTCAACATTGTTTATTGATGAAAAATAAAATAAAGATAATTAGTCTAACAGACAGTGAGATACACCTAATAAGGATAGATCTCTAATTTATTATTTTCTAACAAACTCTCAATTCACGTAACCAATAGTTATTATTTGGCATTACAAACATGTTACACTTTATTTTATTAATAAATAAATAGAAAGTGTATTTGTGAAAATCTTTTATACCTTTTTTTTTCTGCAGGCATCACAAACTAATTTTTACAACAAATGTGAAAATAGAGATTTTACATAAAGTAATTTATCTTATTTTTATTAGGTGTTCCATTTAAAGATTTATATATAGACGTCTATAAATCAATTATACTCAGCAGACATGTTTGTGGTTCACTTCACATCCAAAAATTAAGGTTGCTCTTTTTTTCCTTTTATTTTTTTTAAGGCTGATTCCGATCTTTCATACAAAATTATTGTAATTCTAATTGTTAGTAATAATAATGATAAAAGTATTGTTCTTTGTCTCCAAGCATTTGGTATGGGACCCATGAGAATGATTGAGACTCAACACCAAGCTATAGAGAAATGCAAGAGCATGAAAAATCCATAGCTGAGTTGTGTCGGACCCACATCCCTATTGCCGATTTTTTAAATTTATTAGACATGATTTCCATGGAAAGTTGATTTATCAACAAAATTTGATTGAGACGTTGAACTAGTTGTATATCAACTATCAGCAATTGATAAATATAATATATATATTTTTTAAATCATGTGATTATGGAAATTTGCAGTTAGTTCATTTCCTTTCTTCTCCTTTTTAGTTTGTTGTCTATCTAGACACGGTTAATTTAATAAACTTGAAATTTTGTAAGCAATACATGAATGGAGATTAGTTAATAATAATTTTTAGTAACAACATTTATTTAAATCCTTTTTATATAAATGGAGGCAAACATCATTATTGACATAAATTACTTCGCATGCTTGCTTTTGTAGCACAAATAGCTAATTACACATAAACTCGAAAACAAAATTCTCTTTCGTAAAATTTGTAATGTCAAGTTTATGGTTCAGGGTTCTCTAATAGTAGCGTTTTATGTAAAGATTTTCTCTCCCATGTGGTTAGTGTCGATGGTAGCTCCAACCGCTTGTTGTCTTGCGTTTGACCCCATATGAGAGAAATACGAATGAATTTCGAAGATCTATGTTTAACATATATTTTGTGTGACCAAAGGAATGGAGACAGTTTGGTATAACGAGACATATTATTGGAGATTATGTGGCATGGTTCCTCACTAGGGACGGATTTAAACGAGACCCAGATCCCCTTCAATTTTTTTCTTACATTTTTTTAAAATTACCTTAAAAGTTTACAAATTAATCTCACCTGATATTTTTTTTTTTCAATTTAATCCTTCTTGATTTTATCTTCAAATTTACCCTCTTGGTGAGTTTTTTTAGCTCCGTCTTCCTCACCATCATGTAGCATTGAAGTCGTTGGTGCACTTTTTTATATTCTCAGAAACATGCACATGATACGTGTGTTTAGTACGATCTATTTTAAGCGTATAGTGCATTGTATTAAGATATTCTACAATTTTAATTTCAAGTATTTTACACATATTCTAATAGTGTGGTCAATGCAATTTTTAAAACATATACTTCTGGTCTTTCGGTTTAAATATATCGTTGCTTTTTCTTCTTTTCAAAACAGTGTACTGCATTGGCTCCCACTCTACATATTTAATCAAATTTGTTACTATTAAATTACAATAGTTTGCAATGTTTCTATGATAACCCTTAGCTGACTGATTATGCAAAGTAGTGGTTTTGGGATAGTTGTAAAATTGTAGGATGGAAATCGATGTATTGAAAATTTGAAATTGACAATATTTTTATATTTCTCTATTTACAATTAATGTACATAAAATTCGTTCGATAAAAGAAGTCAAACTTCTATTACAAGACTGGTTTTAGTATAAGTTAGATAAATTAAATTAATACGATTTTCTCCATTTAGTATTAGTTTGATAAAATAATTTTTGTAAAAATTATTGGTATAAATTATCATGCAACATACTCTGATTTTCCCCCAGCTTCTAAGAAGAGTCTTCAACCACATGAGCCGTTTATATAAAACGGTGAGCTTATAATATTCTTTATATAAATCATCATTAACAATAAATATAATAGTATGTGCGTATATGTCCACAGTTCAACCGAAGTTGTCAGGAATAAAACTACATATAATAAGTTAGCTTTTTAGCATTAAATTATTTTTCCAGAAGCAGTTTAAACTTTAAATCAACGAACAGACGAGCAAAATTATATTGACCAACCAAACTATGCTCTCAATTGATTATTATTATTTTTTTTTTAAATTAACTCTCAATTGAGATTTATGAACTATACAACGAATTTCATGAGGAAAAAAAATTGTCATTACAATCCGTGTTCTTAAATAAGCAATTAATCAAGTTACTAGTTACTACATAACTTTACTAGTTTGATACATAGCAATTTATCGGCAGCACAGCCATATCAACATTGAAGTTTGCAATAGTTGTTAACTCTCAAATACATAAAACTAAACCACATACGATAACACAAAGATTTTATAGTAAAGCCTCCCTTAAAAAAACATTTTATAATGAAGCCAGTTATAAAAATATGAAATAAAAATAAAATTTACATGCCAATTTTTTGCTTTACATCTACATCCTAGGCCAGCTTGTTGATAATTGAAAAAGAACCCCATCAGTAAGTAGAAAATACTAAAATGAAAAAAGTCAAAAACTAATACACGAGTCCTCTTGACAGCTGAAAAAGGACAGCTATTTTCGGTTTACCTTGATTTCTTCTGAATATATATATTGGCTGATTGCCAAATCAGATTCAGTTGGTCTTTCTTGATCAGTCTTTTCATAGCAGACAATAACATTATGGTAGATATTCCTAGTAATAATAATAATAATAACTATTTAAGAATAACATAGAACTCAAAATAATCCCAAATATTTAGTACAACTTTCAATTTCCTTATCCAATATTTTCTTGACAAATTTGATGACAGATGTGTCAAAAATATTAATGTTTTTTGGAAAAAAAATATTTCTTTAATGATTTCATACGTATATTAATGTTTTTCTTGTATGATTTCATAGACACTCTAATCTCGAAGACGATAAAGTACCAAGGGATTTAATTTATCGTGTGGGTGGGTGGGGCCTCTTTTCGATATTTGTTTAAAAAGACCAACAATCACATGTATACGCTACAATTATACTTGAAATAGATAAAATAATAATATTATCATATGATACAATAAAAACTCTCTCTCACCTTTCGGTGCTAAACATTTCCTTTTACCGATGACTCGATGAGCCCTTCACTATAATGTTACAAGGAAAATTGAAACAAAATTTATTTGATGAGGTCATCTTGTATTTGAATTTGAACAGAAAAATGGTTATCACAATAATCACCCCCCGGGGAATAAAATTGATGGGAAATTTTATTTTTAATTTTTTGCCTTGCCTTACTTTTCAGTGATAAATTATTTGTATAGACCTCCATTTGGTTTTGAGTACAACAAAAACCAAAAAGCATGAGTGAGTTGGTTTTGAGTTTTCAAGAGGCACTAACGGAAGTGGCATAGGACTGAAGAAGTGTGAGAGCTTGCTCGGTAATGGCTCGATCGCGGGCCCGCCTAACCCAATCACCCACGATTTCCGACGCTTGTGTTCCTCGGACTCCTTCTTCGAGGGCCTCGGCCGCTTCAGCTATTTTCCCGTCGGCCAAACAAGAGTCAATCTTGCTGATCAGGGATTCAATCCCGTCACCTGATTCGCTGGTTTCTTTAACCTAAAAAACACAAAAACCAATAGTATTCTATTTGAGATTTGTGCTTTTTTTTAGTGACCTTCAACTACAGTTAATGGTGAGGAAACGGTTTAAATAATAAATTTTTATTCCATTTTGGTAATTTTTTTTTTTTTTTAAATCGTTAACCCTCTATTGAAATGATAATTTTCCCCACCTTTAACCACGATGCGACACGTGCCACGGAATGAGCTAAAATTCCACCACCCCCAGGAGGGATTAGGCTGTAATGTCGAAGTGTCCCTTTAAGTGCATCGAACTGAATAAGATCAATCACTGAGAATTAGGTATAGAAACTTGTATTTTTTTCGAGCATCTTACACAGAAGCTGTCAAGCATAAAGGTGATGAGCAAAAACCACACCTCTATCAAGTACATAACAGCTCAAGGAATTATCAATACGAAACATTTTCACAGTTTTTTTTTTCTTTTCCCTAGACTTGATTTTCGTAACAGGGTGGGTAGGAAACAATATAAGTGGCTAAATTCCCCTTATAAATATAATTAACCCATATAAAAATTTAGAAAATTATATAACTCTTAGTCTTTAAAAAAAAATCATCATATAGAAAACTCAGCAAAATTCAAGACTAAGGGATTACACATTATATATTTGTAAACAGAAGATTTTCATACTTTTTGGAAAATGCATGACTATAAAATATAAGATGTGATCCTAGCATTTTGCTAAAAACAGGAGATATTTTCCCAAGAAAAATCTTGCTGAAAAAAATCTAACTCCACAGTAGAATATCCACAGCACGGATAATTACGATGTAATTCAATACTAAAAAGGTGAGGGAAAAAAACTTGCCTTCTGGTTCAGCTGCAGCAAGGTATCTGTGCCGTTATTTCTCGTTTCATCTGGAAGAGAAGATAAGACCAAATCAAGAATCGAATCTTTATCAATGCCATCAAGATCTTTGCGCAACGCCCCTATTTCGGTCTGAATCGGCAAGCCTTTGGAAAGTGCATCTTCGAGCGCAAGTGCTCCCTAAAAGACTCATAAACATATAAACTACAAAAGTTGAAATTTCGATGATTTGGAAAAAATCTTACTGCCAACAGTTCTTTACACGAGATTGAAAATTACAACGTGTCGTAAGAGTCTTTTTTTTTTTTTTTACCAAAGCAAGCTTGTGTGCAGAGTGACTCCGGCGAGCCTCTTCGGAACGGGCATAGAATGCCATACACAAAGCATTTATCTGCCAAATAAAAAAAATTCAGTTGTCTTTACTTCACAAGAGATTAATGTAAGAAAGACGGTTCTTTATGAAAACAGCAATAACACTTCCAAACTTGTTATCTAATTTTTGGTCAAATATAGATTAGTCAGTACAATAATTATATGTATGGTTACCATTCAACACCATGATTCCGTTTTTATTTTTATTCTTTTATCTTATACATACAGTTTAAATATCTCTTGAAAACTTGATCTATCGTGTAATCACAACTCTTTTTTATTTTTTTTTATTTTTTTATTTATGAATATAAACTAGAGAATAAAAATCATACTAAGGACTGCAAAATAAACAGATCTTACATGAAGATTTGCCTCGGCAAATTTTTCAATCTGGGCCGCCTTTTCACTAGCAATTTTTGCAGCCAGCTCTACTTTTGCCAGTTCCTCGGCCTTCTTCAACTTCATTTCAGCCGCACGTTTCTGCAGTGATTAGTAGAAATTCGACCCCAATTAAGAAGTTATTACTTATTGTGTGCTGACAGACAACACCAGAAAATAACAATATATAAATAAATGCAAATATTTATTTAGTACCTTTTGTTCCAATTCATTCTTATATTTCTCCTCAAGTTGTTCTTGAAGTGATTTAAGTGCAGCAGCTGCTTTTGTTCTTTCCCTCTTCAAGTCCTGAAAAAATAATCATAGTTGCAATTTTAGAGAGATAAAAAGGTATGTTCTCTAAGCAAGCAAAAATCTTCGAGTATATTTACTTGTTTATTAAGGTTTCTCGATCTACATATAGCCCAGTACAGCAACATCTAAGTTTATATTCCCCAAAATTCAATTGTTCACAATCCATCTTTAAGCTTAAGACATCCCAGAAAGAGATATCTCTCACATCCTACTCAAGATCAGTTTTTTTGTTATTCGAGAACAGGCCCAAAACAAAACTATTTCAACGAAGCAAGAAAATAAATAAGATAACGAAGTCCAAGAGATAGAAGCAGCACGGAGGTTGAAAAAAATATACACCAACCTTGTCTAACATTGCTGCTTCTTCTGCAAGCATCAGTTCTCTTATCGCAGCATCCTTTAGTTCCTTTTCATATTTGTCCTGTAATGTGAGAAAACAGCCCGAGAAGCCGTTACCAAAAAAATAAGAAATTGTCACAGACTATCTTCTCAACGACAAGATTATGCTATCTTTTCAGCTGTATTAGTTCAAACCTTCAATGATTTCTTTTCGGCTGCATACATGCGGGCATCTAATTCAGCCTGCCTAGTTTCGGCTGCATGAATGGCTTCTAAGAAGTCGAGAACTAATTTTCCATCTTTAGATATGTAGGCATCGCCCAACTCTTCTAAAGCACTACTTAGGGCCTGCCCAGTCCAAAGAACCAGGTCATAATCAGTATAAAATTTGGTCATTCAGAAGGGGAATAGATGGAAACAAAACAGGGCGTGCGCAAATATGAAACCTCTTTTTCTGCGGCCAAGAGATCGATATTGTTGTCATCGTGTTTATGCAGAGACTTGTAACTGCTTCGATCAGCATCCTCTAAATTATATTCATCGAGTAGAGAACCAGGGTTCTCTACAACTTTAGCTAGAACCGGCTGTAGTTAGGCAACAGCAAAACCAAGTTCAGAAGTACACATGATGCTGTGTACAAGTTTTGCAATTGAGTTTTTTTAGCAATTATCATGGTACAATAATATTCACCGATTTATAATTTGAGTCAACGAAGATTATCTAAATCCAGCTACAATGTATAATATTGTATTTTTCATCTTACAATTGTAAATCACTTTATTTGTGGAAGACCCGGTTAAAGAGTGTTATATACAGCTTCAAAGTTTCTACTAATCTACAATAATCACTCATAGAAGAATGCTTTGAATAGCTTATAACAGAAAAGAAAAAAATTTTAATTACCTCATCTATTTCTTCCACGTTAAGGTGCACATGTGGCACAACTACAACCTCACTTTTCTCTACAGCTTCATCACTCTGGGAAAATACTGGTGGAGTTTGGGCTTCCTCATCTGACCCTTTTTCGGTGATCTCTTCTTTACCCGTTGCTGTCTCCGGCTCCGGACTAGCTTCGGATGATAATGACAAACCAGACCTCAAACTCTGATCATCAGATATCGTGCCCCCTCGCGAATAATCCACCGAGCTCTTCTCTTCTCCTGAAACGTCACTTTCTTCGTGTTTAACCTCCAATTTCTCTTGCCCCTCAGCCTCAACCTCATCTTTCCTCTCACTCAAAGCTTCGACAATGGAATGACCCGGAAGAGTCTCAGTCTCCTCTGCACTCTCATTAACAGCAAAAGAGGCCGATGGTTCATTGGCTTCCTTGCTATCTGGTGAAACTGAATGGTCTTCAAGTCGAGAAACAACTTTCAAATCCTGATTCTCGGGTATACCACCAACCTCAGTCAGCTTTGGAGACTCATTTCCATCTTTTCCGAGAAATTGGTCGAGATGTCCGGTTCGGTACGCTGCAAAAATTGCAGCGCCCACAAAGGCGCTTCCGATAATAACTTTGGACGCAGATCCGCCTCCAGACTCTGCAGGTTTACCCGACTGATTCGGGTGTGGTTTGGTTGAAAATTCTTTTCGGTGAAATTTTGGTATCTGCAACAAGTATAATCACGATTGACGACTCGTACACAACCAAAAAAATAAATAAACCGGTCAATTACTATAGTAGCTAGTGTACGTATTTCTGCGAAAATGTATATCAGCTAATACACTTATTATCATCCAAAATGATTTGTTTAACTTCTTAACTAGTAAATAAAAATTAAAGTAAAATTCAATCAAAGTACAAATCATAATCGACACTACAATCACCAGAACCCTAATTTCGAATCACGATGCTCACAAATGAGACAACAACAACAAACACAGACACACACACACATGCCTGAGTTGATGAAATATGTCTAGGGGTTCTTGGAACAGCGCGACGAGATGAGAGCTGCAAAATTGACCTGCGAAAGAATAACACAGAATTGGTTCGTCGAGTTCGTCAATGGCATCATAGAATAAATCTACGATCAATGAAATTCGGAGACGAAATTACCTGATCAACATTTCTTTCTCTGGTGTTCGAGAGACGAGTCGGAGAAGGAAAGTGAATAAGAAGAATACGGTTTCGCCTGGAAAGTATGTGTGCGTTTGGTTGGGACTTAGTGAATAGCTGAGCAGGGACAGAAACGACTCACAGATTAAAACGACTCACAGATTAAAACGACTTAGTGAATAGCTGAGCAGGGACAGAAACGACTCACAGATTAAGAACATGAAAATTGGGGTAAAAATAATGAAACGGAAAATTTTATTTCGTAACTAGCAATAATTTATTTTCTTCAAAAATAAAAATCAATAATTTATTAATGAACTTCTTGTTCATTTATTTGTATATATAAATTTTTGTCATATTTTTTTTAATAGAATGGAAAAAAAAATTAAAAAAAAAAAAGAAATTTGGGGAAGTATATGTTGAAGGAAGGAAAATTAGGAAATTAAAAGGTAAGAGTGTGTTAAATTTGAAAATTATGTGCAATTTGACGATAATAAGGTTTGTTGGGCAGTTTGTACAGTGGAACAATTAATATACAAATACCTTTTTTTTTATCACACTTGATCTTCAGTGTGATTTTCTCATTGTTACATGAGAATTCCAACTCATATGGATATTTGATTTTGATGCCCTAAAGCCTAAACTCTACTCAAACACATTCTCAAAGAATTGATTTCACACAAAGTATATGGTCAAAGTGCTAAGTAGAAGAGTGTCAAGTAGAATAGATTCTTAAAAAGCTGACTAATTGTTATAAGAATTCTACGGACTTAATTGCAATAAAATAAAAGCTTACGAGTCAAAATACGAAAAATTGAAATTCAGGAACTAATTAGCCAAAAGGCAAAAAGCTTAAACAAATGAAAAGGAACAAACCTACGAGCAACTACGCGGCTTAGTGGAGAGACTAGAAGAGTGTTTGTGTGTTGCGAAAAGATAGTTTTGGAGTCTTCTTGTCGATCATCAAATGGGTCCGAACAAGCCGAAGCCGAGGAAATTCAAATCCCACGATTCTCAGTCTCATCGAAGTCAAGCCACTCGGAACCGAAATCAACTTCCTTCGTAAGCAAAAACAATCAGACGATCTCGTTTTTTTTTTTGTTTTTTTTAATTTTTTTATTTTTATATCTTGTGGGCCAATTTGACTTGGCTGATTTATGTGCAGCGAAGATGAGCCCGCATCGTCCGAACAAGGTAAATAAGTCTGGTTTTATGGTGCCCATCAGCTGTTCGACGTATTGCCGCAGATATATTTTTAACAGAAAATTGTTAAATGGTTTTTTGGTTATGTTATTCAGCGCTTGAAGAGGAGAAAGTCGGTCCCGATATCCAGCTAGCGATGTGGGTATGCTGTTTCTCTCTTGTTTGATAATGTTATGGTGATTCTTTACACTGTTTAATTGCAATTCATGGTCAGTTTATTAGGACTGTTCGCGCAATTCAGTCCGTTTATTGTAAAAACCTTCATAGTTGAGACTTTTTTTATTTCCGAAAGGTTAACAGTTAGACTTGATTAGAGTAGGGTTTTTTGTTTTTATTTTTTTCCTTTCTTTCAATGGGATTACTAGGATTTTAATTATTTAGTTGGTTTTTCCCTGATATTGGGTTTGTTTTATTCTGTACGTTATATGAGTGTGACATATTTTGAAGATCTTACATTGTTGTTGGTTTCAGGATTTCGGGCAATGCGATGCAAAAAGGTGCACCGGACGCAAGCTGGCAAGATTCGGATTGATAAAAGAAAGTATTTGCTTCAATCATTTAGTTTGTCATATATTATTTCTTTCTAAGAACTTCAAATTAGTCAAGCTCTGAAAGGGCAATGAAGTCATCAGCATAAATCTCTTTCACATATAATATGGATCACCGCGCTGATGCTCAGTCGCAACATTTGTGATTTTTTTTCCCAATAATTTCTAAAGTCAGGATGTTTTTTACATACCCATTTCTTATTTAATCTTTCTAGTTTTGACTCTTGAAAATTATCCTGCAGGAGTTACGCGTGAACAGTGGTTTCGGAGGCGTAGTCTTAAGGTACTATAATTTATAGTGACTGTTGTCCTGTTCTTTCACATGTCTATCAAATTTTGTTTGTTTGTTGAAAATTGCATAAAAACAAGGGGTCACTGATTGATTTCGCTTGCTTGTCTTTGAAGAGACTTAAAAGGTCTTTGATATATTTATGTATATGTATTCTATGTAGAAGTTATATTTCTTCATTCCCAAGTGTCTACACTGGGTATAATTATTAATTATAATCACTAATCAAGTAATGTCATTTTTTTTCGTTCCTATAAAAATCTGAGCTAGCATAAGACCTTCATGGAACAATTTATTAATCGGATTGATTTTCTACCTTTTACGAGTCGCGTAGGTTGTCAAGAAACTTGATTCTTTTTGTATGATTTTCTTCTTTCGATGTTCTTTTTGGCAGTCCAGTCGGGACTCAATGTGTGTCTCGAGAGGATCATAGTCTGATTGAGCGAAAAGGAATGGCTGTTGTGGATTGCTCATGGGCACGGCTCGGTGACGTGCCGTTTGTGAAGCTGCGTTGTAGTTATCCTCGCCTCCGTATGAACTTTGATTCCTTACATTTCTCTGTCCTTCTCGTAGTTAGTTCCATATGCAATAGCCAACGTTTCGTAAATCTTAGGTAAATAGCCACGTCCATGTATTTACGCGTGTAAATTAACGTAAATACCCCACTCTTTTATTTCAATGAAAGGGCAAACCAAGACATCTTTATGGCTATTTACCTAAGATTTACGAAACGTTGGCTATATAGCTATCCCAAACGTTTTAATTGGCTAGTTACCTAATTTTTTGTTATATTAATAAGCCTTTTTATTTTGTATGGTGGTTCTAAATGTTGATCTGCAAAAATTGTGCAAGCGATTATGTTATATTTTTAAAAAAATGTAAGTTAGGACAGATTTTTTTTTACCTCTGTACGTACGTATACCAAAAGACTATCGTGTGTTCAATTTGATCATTTACATGTTTCTTATATGCAGTGCCGTGGCTGGTAGCAGCGAACCCCGTAAACTATGGCCGACCTTGCGAGCTGTCTTGTGTTGAGGCATTATCCGCGGCTTTGGTTATATGGTAACCTGATTTGGTTGCGAGCTGTCTTTGTGTTTTGGATTTAAAATGGTGGTACTTAACATGGTATTGGAGTCCAATACTTTCAATGAGCACATGTGTCTATGTATTGATGAAGGGACTTAATAAGACTTGCTTATAAGAAGTCATGAGTTACTCTCTCTCATTGTCGATTGATTTTTGAGATAAAAATCCCATTATAATTAAAAGGTTACTTGTGCACGACCACTAGTTTGACGCAATTTCTAACTCTAAGAGCTAGATGTGAATAAGTCTCTTTTATGGCTGCCTAGCTATATCCCACAAACCAATAAACCTGTGTTGTATATTAGGCTTATCGTCTTCTGTTTATTTTTTCGGCTTTGTTTTTGTAGTGGCAAAAAGGAAACTGCAGAATTGCTGCTCGGGAAGTTCAAGTGGGGTCACGCTTTCTTTTCGGTGAACCGGTACGTTTGTTACGCTCTTCACTTCTTCAACAGATCTCTTCTAAGAACTTACCTAAGCCTTAAACGCCCCACACGGCAATGGCTCAACATTAAGGAATCATAGATTTGAACGGCTTTGTTATCATCTTGTGCTCTGTTTCTTTTTCAGACTCCCGAGATTCGAACCTTCGACCTCTTGACCAAACTTTTAATTGTAATTTTCTTTCCATCTTTTATGCAGAGAACTTCTAAAAGCATATTCCGAGTGCCAAAACAGCGCCGATATAATCTCGGTCCAAAACGCTTGGCTTTCGCAACAAAGACAGGTTCCAAAGAGTCCCCCCACAGAAACTCGAGGTACATTGCACATTTGAGTTATGTTTTATGTTTTTTTAATTGTTTCCACATAAACATGGGTTTCGACTAGCTAAGTATAATTAACCTCGTCGAAAGAAAATTCATAAAACACGACGAAAACTCATGTTTTTTTTGGAATCATAGACAAATCTCCTCGCAATGACGACGACGACGAGAGTGATTCGGACGAGGACGAGCTTCCTCCGCTCGAGAGGAACATGAATCATCTTAACATGCAAGGAACCGATGAAGAGAGTGATTAAAGAAAAAAAAAAAGCGTTAACGATTAAAATGCTTTGAAATGATGTTTGGAATAATATATTCGAGTTTCCAGTTTTTGATCTCAAATTTCCGAGTAGTATTATTTGTTGGACTTGAATTTGAACCAACTGAAGTGTATTAGTTGAGAGGTTTTGTATAGATAAATTATTATATAATGAATTATGATTTATGATGGAAAGCATGTGGTCGTACGTTAGAAAAGGTTTGATTTTGTTTTCAATATTATGATGCAATGCAATTCGATTACATTTATAGAGATTTTTATTTGCAGTTGGGTGGATGATGTGTAAAATGGAATTCCTTAAATAATAAAAAAACATAAGAATAAAATGGAATAAATTGGGATTAATATGTTAAAAAAATAATAAAAGGGAATAAATGCAATATTTAAAGAAGGGAGAGGGAGTAAATGAAATTGAAATAAAAGAGGAGGGTATTTCTGGAACGTTCAGACTAATTACTTATCTCTATTTATTCTAGAGAGAGAAAAGATCTGGGTAATTTTTTGTTCACTGATTTCGATTCATCTTTATCGAAAAGACAGAGAAATGAAAAACCCTAGATAACCCTAAATAATTCTCACAACCCAATCCATTTTCAGAGAAATCACTTGTCTTTCTTCATTATCTCCTTTTTATTTTGTTAGTGTTCTTGTTTTCTTCTCTTCTCGGGCTTCCTTGGTTCCAGGTTCAGGCTTCGAGTTGTTGGTTCGCGATCTTTCGGAGAGCTTTTGGTTTTCCTCACTTGGCGCTGGGCATTCAAGAATTCCGGATTTTCTTTCGGGAAATTAGGGTTTCGCGTTAATTTGCCATTTCCTCTGCTTGTTCATTCTTAAAAATCCGTGAACCGAAATTACCGTGAGTACTTCTTTTGATCTTATATAGTGTAATGTTGGTTCTCATTTCTAGGGTTAGGTTTCGACCAACAAAGTTCGTTATGCTATATTATTTTAATTTCTTGATTCTAGTGATTGAGACCTAAATATCATTTCGAGAAATGTGCGTCAATGATGCAATCTTTTGCATGATAAATTCGTTTATCATCTTCAATAAATGTAATGCGTTACGAAATTAGCGAAAATAAACAACCTTGACCATCTTGTTCCCCTATTTACATGTCTTTTTTTTTTCTAGGGTTCCAAATCTTTCATCTAGGGGTAAAACTGGAAAAAATATGTCGTCGCCGTATCAGTCGCCGTATCAGGTTCTTGACAACCGACCACTCGATCAGTGGAAGGTCACGGAGCTGAAGGAGGAGCTCAGGAAGAGGAGGCTAACAATCAAGGGATTGAAGGAGGACTTGGTGAAGCGCTTGGACGAGGCGGTTCGCATTGAGAGACAGAACGCTCCGGAAGAGTCAGAGAGTGGTGGCGAATCTGAGTCCGACAATGATCTTCGTGATTCTGAGCCGCCTCAAGCAGACGCAGCCGAAGATTTGGGAGGCTCTGCGGGCCATGGAGGTGAGAACACTGGTGGATCCTTGGTTGAAGAGACCGTGGTCGAAGAAGAGACTGTGGTTGAGACGACTGTGACCACTGTGGAAACTAGTTTTCTGGTCACCGAGGCTGTCGAATCAGAGGTTCAAGAGATCAAGGAGAGTGAGAATTCCAAGGCCCAGCTGGTAATTGAGGAGATTGAGACCCGGGTAGAGAAGGAAATCGATGACTCAAAGACCCAGCTGGAGGGAAATGAGAATTCAGAGCCAAGATCTGAAGAACTCGTGGTCAACAATTCTGCTGCTCTCGAAAACCAGATATCTGAGCTGGTTAGCGAGCATTCCGAGTCTCGGAGTGAGAAAGAAAGCGGTGAATCAAAGACCCAACTGGAGAAAAATAATAATTCAGAGCCGAAATCCGGAGAAGTCACGCTCGGCGATTCTGCTACCGATAACCAGGTATATGAGGTCAGCCCTAACTTAGGGTCTCCCGTAAAATGTGATTCTATTTCTACTGATTCTGTGTCAATTAATGAAAAGATTGAAATAAAGGATAACATAATTGCTGATAATGTCAAACTAGAATTAGATAATGTTAAGCCCAGCACTGTTGTCCCAGTCGGTGGCGAATCACATCCACGTCCCATGGATGTTGAAGAGCCTCACCCACATGGAGAGAAGGCTCATGACATCAGCGATACCGATGCTGATTTAAGCAAGAAATTTGATAGTTTAGATGATGTGGGGGACTCGGAAAAGTTGAATTTAGACAGAAGTTCTGGAGATGAGTCGATGGAAGAAGATGTGTTAGATAGTAAGCAAGTCGACTCCAAGTATAGACTTGATGATGAAATTATGAGTGAGAAAATTGAAGTTTCTGAAGTGAAAAAAGAGGGTGGCTCTGTGGATATCGTGGGAGATCATACAGAGAAAAAGGCCATGGATGTCGTGAACAATGACCGTCCATATGCAACGGCTGAGAAAAGAAAGCTTAACGGTGAGCTTGCACCCTAGTTTTCTCAACTGTTTATATCTATTTATTTCTTTTACTTTGTGAAACTTTCTAAATAGATAAAAAAATATTCAATTTTGAGTTTGTCCACTCAAAACCAATAACATTCCTGTGGTCTTTGTTCTTAAGATAGTTTCTGTTTTTGACGTGTGCGATACGTCGATGCTTACGTTATTTTATTTTTTCCCCCCTTAAAGATGTGTTTGATTCCTACCATTTACAAGTTTTGTTTGTTGGGTTATGTGTTCTGTTGACCAGCCAAAAAAATGCCTGTTGCAAAACCTTAATTGAAATTTTATTCTCTATAATTTATCATATTTCATCTTTTGATCATTGAAGTGAGGTTTCTTTCTAACGTTGGTAGATTTTCCAGTGTTCTCGGACTACTTATTTTACTATGTTTTTGTTAGTCACTCTTGTAGCTGACAATGCTCGTCAAGTGGTTTTATAGCATATGTTGTACGTGTTGAACATCCCATTTACCTTTTAATTTTATTGAGCCTTGTTTTGTTTTCAATCCTTTTTTTATCATCTTTTTGTTTGCTGAATGTCATTTTCTTCTATTCAAGATCAACCATTGGTCGGAAACACTGAGAATGTGAAAAGGCAGCGGCGGTGGAACACTGAAAGCATAAAAGTTCCCGAGCCTCAAAACTCAAATATCACACTTAGCACTACGCCAAAAGATACTTTCCAATCTCCTGCCTCCAAAGGCTTGTCCAAATCGGACCCAGTTATCACCGATGATGCTCCCAAAGAACGTGTTGGTGAGTTTCTCTTCAAGTGTTTGAACAAGCAGTGTACAAAACAACATATAGTGTGCAATATAACACAATGTGTAACTTGGGTCGCTTGTGTTGCAGTTCCACCATCTCCAAAACCTCCAACCAATTCCCTCAAAGTTGATCGCTTTGTGCGCCCTTTTACACTCAAGGCTGTGCAAGAGCTTTTAGGCAAAACAGGGAATGTTGTTAGTTTCTGGATGGATCGCATTAAGACACACTGCTATGTCACTGTGAGTCTCTTCACCACTGTGCTCGCTCTGCTTGTTATTTTATAATAACATTTTAGAATTTTGTTTAATCCTTTTTTTTTTCCAAATAGTTACCATGGTTGAGTGTGTACCTCTGAATTTTTTTTAAAAATAAGGTTTTTACTCTATAACTTGTAATACAACATCTTAGATTGGAATTGACTCTTATTTTTAATTTTATTTTATCAATTATCAAGGATGAAAAAAGGAGTTGCAACGTAAAAAGGGAACCCCAGTTCTTTATTTTTCTGTAGATTTTTTTTTTTAAAATTGTTATGGAGTCTCTATCAAGGGGCTTAATCACACCACATTAGCAGTGGATATGGATGAATAAATGTGAAATTGTTGGGATTCTGGTGCAGTATTCTTCGGTGGAAGAAGCAGTGGAAACACGGGACGCGCTGTACAACCTCCAATGGCCTCCGAACGGGGGTCGCAATCTGACAGCCGAGTTTGTGGACTCTCAAGAGGTCAAGACCCGCTTGGAAGCTCCTCCTTCTCCGGCCACCACACAGCCCAGGCA
Source organism: Urtica dioica subsp. dioica (assembly GCF_054948205.1). Taxonomy (NCBI): domain Eukaryota; kingdom Viridiplantae; phylum Streptophyta; class Magnoliopsida; order Rosales; family Urticaceae; genus Urtica; species Urtica dioica. The sequence goes on from NC_142759.1 coordinate 3,132,320, forward strand.
GATGATAACCGATCCACCGCCACCGCCGCCGCCTTCTCTGCTTCCTCCGCCGCCGGCCAATCCACACCAGCCCCGGGAACGCCTTCCTCTTCCTCCGCCGCCGCTCGAGGAGGAGAGCAATCTCGACCCTCCGATCGTGACCCTTGATGATCTCTTCCGGAAGACCAAGACCTCGCCTCGGATCTACTACTTGCCCCTCTCCGACGACCAGGTCGCCGCTCGGGCCGCAGCCAAGCAGTAGTTGAAGTGTTTTCTCCTATTTCGATTTTTTTTTTTTTTTTTCTTTTTTTCATGGGAAGACTGTTTTATTAAGCAGTGTGTTCAGTTTTTAGGGTTAGAATTCTCTTGGGAGTTTTTTAGTAAAGGTGTCTGTCTGGATTGTGGTACGCATTTTGGTTCACATCTGGGGATCGTTTCGTTTCCAAACAAAAAAGCTTTTATTGTTTTGTCTGAGTTTACTTTCTAGAGAGTCTTGAGAGTTCATAATCGGATGTGCTTGAATGTACTTGTTATTTCAAGTGGGGTAGGATCTTCTAATTAATACTTTAATATTCTACTTTGTTCTCATGAGAAGCAAGAGGACTATTGTGCATTCAACAAAAACTAAATCTTCTCATTAAAAAAAATGCTTTTACGCAATGTTATCGGATACAATCATCCATTTATTTTTATAAATGAATGCTGCTCGCTTAGAAAATTTCTTCGAGCATCAGTATTGATGGTATATTATCACCTAAATTTTTTTCATTTTGAATGACGGTTTACATGTTTGTGGTTGATTGCTGTGTGTTTGTGTGTGAATCATACAAAATTTCCATTTTGTTGGGTTAGGTATTTGTTAATTTAACCAAAAAAGAAAGAGTAGAATTTTATGATGATAAAACTCGCCAGTAATAAGGTAAATGAAATCAGGATTCTGTACACTTAAAAAAATGGAAATGGACATGTTTTTTCTTTTTTTAATTTCTTCTTCTATGGAAATGAACGTGAATAATATTTTTTCAATGTTTTCTATACATAAATGTGGTTTATTATTTCCAAAATACTAGAGTTGATGACAAAAGACTTCATAAAACGATGTATTTTATGACCACATCATAAAAACTATTAATTAAAAAAACAATATTTTCAACAATTTGAAAATAAATATTGAGTTTAGTACTACTCATGCTCATTTTGAGCACATATAGTTGATAAGTATAATAAACATATTTTGGTGAACTATTTTTTTTAAATACTATTTGATTGTTGATTTATAAGAATTGTTAACATAGATATGCTAATTGATGTAAATGAAATTAGATCTTGATAAATTTAAATATTTATTGACAAATAATTATTTTAATGCTAATATACATCAACAATCAGCGTCGATTAATGATGCCTCACATTAGCAAAAAGCAATTTTGCTGTTGTTGAAGCATCCCTAAATTTTTTTTTATAGATGTTTACGTTTTATTTAGTTTTCTTAACTTTTTAAGGTTATTAATTTTGTAGAAGTAATAACTATTTAATTTTTTTTTTAATTTATTCATGAATTACATCCCATTATATATCCATTATATATATATATATATATATAGAAGATGTTGAATCCTAGACATAAATTACTATTAATTCTACAATGATTTTTTTTTTAATCAGAAAGAAAAAGAAGATGTTGGACCTCTAGACACAAATATTATTAATTCGTATCGATTTTTTTTTAATCCTAGACACAATTATTGTTCGTTCAAACTGATTTTTTTTTATAGAAAAATTTAGACTTATTTTTTTCAAACTTAGATATATTTAGACATATTTCCATGATATTTTTTCCTCTAGATTATAATATATTCATTATTCTGTTGCAATGCGTCAGTATACTTGTTAATTATATCATTTAGTTACAAAGAACAATAAGACATCTAGAAATTCAATAGTTCATTTAAAAAAAAAATTCAATAATTCAAAAGTTGTTTTTTTATCATATTAAATTCGTTTAAGAACAAAAGTGAAATATTAAAATAGCTCAGGGGCTAGTTGTTCAAAAAAGTCATATTATTGTAATCGCTCTCCGCTCTTCTCTTTCCAGTTATAGCAAACTAAATCTCCGTTCACTCCGAAACGTGAACAATTACGAAACGCGATTCTAGGGTTCTTCGAGATCAAAATTGATACAACCACCAATTCCCAAAATCCGATTGAAAGATCATCGTTCCGCTGGTGAAAAGTGTTACACGGATTCTGCGTTTTATCAATTCTTCAAATCCAACTCTCCTTCTTCTTCCGAGTCTCAATTTGTTTTTCGCAAAATTAAAGCGAATTAGGGTATTTGCTTTCCGATCGCCAATTCGATTGAAGACTGAGTGCACAGTGTAATTTTGGGGATGAATAGAGTGTTCAGCGAGGAGTTACTTGCAGAGAAACTTTCCAAGGCCAATACTACTCAGCTGTGCATTGAGAGTAAGATTTCATTTTTTTTTTCTTCCCTTTTTACTATTAAACTGCATTTTGTGCATTTCACTGATTTTTTTTTTTCCTTTCGTCGATGCCTTCTTGTTGAGATCGAATGAGCATGAATAATTTCTTCTTATTCTCCTTCTCTCTCTCTCTCTCTCTCTCGTTTGCAAAATGATTATTTTTCATCAAGCATCTCTAGATCAATTTACAAATATTGGAGCCCATTTTTATTTTTTTAATACATATACAATGGTCATGAACTCTTGTGTAATCGTTTACGGTGTAGCATTATCGCATTGGTGTATATTCAATCGAAGCAAAGCGGAAGTGGTGGTTTCAACATGGGTGAAGCAATTCCACAGCTTGAAGATGGTTCAGAAAGTCGCTCTTTTGTACCTCGCAAACGACATCCTTCAGAACAGCAAACGCAATGGAAACGAGTTCGTCTCCGCCTTCTGGAACGTTCTTCCCTCCGCCCTTAAACCCCTTCTCTCTGATTCCGATGACCGCGGAAAGAAGGCCATTTTGAGACTGGTAAAAATAAAAATTACATTTCTGATCATTTCATTATGTTTTTATTAACTTTCTAGAAAGTTATCCCCAATTCGACATTTTTGTTGACTTTTTTACATGTAAGTTTACCAACACCAGCAAAATAAAGTTAGATCTATCATGTTATAGCGTATATTAGGATTTCAGATCCAAAATGATTGAGAGTTTCAAATTTTGCTAGGTTGATATATGGGAAGAGCGAAAAGTATTCGGGTCTCGAGCTCGGGTCAAGGAAGTGATGCTCGGGGACGAATCTCCGGTGCCATTGGAGCTCAACGGAAATAAGAAGCGCCCGCGTTCCATCAAGATCACGAAGAGGGATTCTCGCTCCATAAGAACGGTCAGCGTGGATGAAATTCCTTTGTTTGTTTCTTTTGCTTCTCTGACTTGTGGGCTGAAATGAAATTACCTTTTGCTCCCCAGAAACTAACTGTCGGTGGTGCACCCGAGAAGATAGTTTCGGCGTTTCACTTGGTGCTGAGCGAGCAGCCCAATGAGGACTCGGAGATGAGCAAATGCAATTCCGCGGTCAGCCACGTGAGGAAGTTGGAGAAGGACGTCGAAAACGCGTGTTCTAACCGTACGACTCTCTCGATAAATATTGTAAAAAGTTCGCTAGTAATAAATTATCGGTCTTCTTAAATCTTTTTTCATTGGTGCCAGCAAAGGATCCGAAGCGAAAGTCTCTCGGCATGGAATTAGAGGAGGATGAGAATGTCTTGAAGCAGTGCGTTGAGAAACTGAAGTCGGTCGAGGCAATTAGGTTAGCGCTCATCTCCCAGTTAAAAGAAGCTCTACACGAACAGGTTGGTCGATTTTATATTTGATAAATATAGCAAATCAGTCATTCAAGTGTGGTAATTGCGGCCGAGTTTGATTAGTCGTCCGACAATTGTGAAACCTGTCTAAATAGCTATAAGGGCATACTATAACTTATGTTCTCATTTTTTAAAATCCCAACTAAAAGTTATGTTCTATTTTTTCTCAGGAGTCGGAGCTGGAAATCGTCCGAACCCAGATGCAGGTTTCTTTTCTTCTCCTTCTCTCTTCTACTTGAAATTTCGCAACCGACGCAATCATTACACGATCCATATATCTACGTGTGTATCTATAGGTTGCGGGGGTTCAGGCAGAAGAAGCCGGGAACATGAGGAAGCGTTTGGAGGACGACGACTACGTGGCTTCGGGCGGTCAGAAGTCGGCGGCGGCGTCGATCGCGGCCTTGGTCGCTGACAGGCTGGCGGCCTCGACCTCGTCGCAGCTCATCATGACCTCCGTTCTCTCGTCCTTCGCCGCCGAAGAGGCCAAGAGCGCGGGCCTCGCAAAGCCCAACCCAGAAAAGCCCGTTTCTGTTCCGGTCTCTTCTTCTTCCGACCCAGCACAAGTCTTTTCTCCGTACCAACAACAACAATCCGCGATCCCGAACTCTCAGCAGCTCCAATACCACATGATCCCTAACCCTAACCCCAACCCATCACAACAACAGTACATGTCGCCCTATGGCTTCGCCGGAGCCGCCGCCGGAGCGATGCCTCCGCCGCTGCCTCCGGGACCGCCGCCGCCACCGCCGCCGCATATGTTGAGTCCGATGGTGCCTCTGGCAATGCCTTCGCAGCAACAACAGCAACAAGCTCAGGTGGGTCCGGGTTTTCGGCCGCTTCAGCCGCCTGGGATGGTGTATTACGGTCACCCTCGTCATTCTCAGTAAAAGTTATTTTTTTTTCTGGGGGGGTAGAGAGTCATATATCATTAGGGTCCCCAAATTTTTGCTTGAATTTTGCCTCTGTGGAAGTGAGATAGATTTGTCAAAGCCTGAGACTGTACTTAGATTAGTCTTTAGAATGGCCATTCCATTGTCAACATGTGTAGGCTAAAATTCTTTAACACAAGTTTGGTAATTGATCCTAAGAAAAAAAAAATGATATGAAAAGTGTGAAAACTAGCCACGTTTCCAATATACCATAAGATTTTATTTTTTATTTTTTAGTGAAAAATATACCATAAGATTACATAGATCCTTATTCATAACAAAAAAGATTCTAACCGGAGAAAACATCTCTATAGTGTCCATAATTTTATGGAGTAATGGGTTAGCTGGTTTTAAAATATATCCTGTTATGTTGCCCCAGCCATACACACTCGCACACTCTTAATGCCCTCCGTATTAGTTTCTGTGCGGCAACAATTAGCTAGCTCGTCGAATTAAATGCTATCACTAATCTTGTGCAAGTTGTCCTACAGATAATGTAATTTTTACACCGTTTTTAGAATGCTCCAATTATATTGCATTCTTATTTAACACCTAGTCGAATATCCTCTAAATTGAGGAATTCTAGTTATCACAAGAAAAAAAAAATATTCATATGAAGAAAAAAAAGATGGAATCTATTAATTTTATTGGCTAACTCATTTAGATTTAATGAATAATGGATAGTGAAACTGGACGAAATATAACGTAGCTTATTCAATTTCGGAATCACCGGAAGAATGAAACGGTGGAGTAAGATTAACATAGTTAGGAGAAAAAACAAACAAAAAACCTTAAAAGCTTAAAACATTAGCTATTTTATTAATTAACTAGTTTCAAAATAGCTATTGTGTATAGGTTTTATAGTTTCAAATGGTTCTTTTGTATAGCTTTTAATTTTCCAATTTACAACTCAATCTATCGTAAGAAAGTCTAATAATTTGCAATATTTGTACTCTAATCCGGGAAGCAAGATTACAACTTTATTCAATTCAATATTAAGGAAACAACATTCCCAAAGAAAAGCAGTTACTTTCCTAAACAAAAACAAAAAAACAAAAAATATTTCATCATTTCATCATTAACTTCTTCATGACATAATCTCTGAGGCATATGGGGAGATAGTACATGATTGTCATAATGGTCGAGAATCGGCCGTAGCAGAACCACGGGCTCGGGTCCTTCTCCAGAATCGCTGCCACCGCCTTCTTCGCGAAAACCTCTGCCGGGGTTGACTTTGGTCCCTGAGAAAGGTTGACTCTCTCCCTCATCGCCGCCTCGTACGGCTTGTACAGCTTCCAATCTGGCATCTCGTCATAGCTCGCCAACCCAGAACTCCCTATGTTCGATCGTATCGCTCCGGGCACCACCGCGATGACTTTGATCCCAAACGGGTTTAGCTCCAATCTGAAAATAATTCGGGACAGCGTTTGGAATCAAGGAAAAAAAAAAAAGCATTGATCGGTGCATAGCAAGAAGAACCTTAAAGAGTCGGTGAGTGCGTGGAGAGCGGCTTTAGAGGCGATGTAGATTCCGTTCCATGGGCCGGGAGAGAGAATGGTAACACTTCCCACATTTACTATTTTGCCCTTCTTCCTCGATGCCATGTGTGGAACCACGGCCTGAATCAACCTCATCGCCCCTATTTTTAGAATCAAATCTCTCACGGGGTAAGCTGAACGGTAATTCGATACAAACTGGTATATCTTCATGATGTTTTCTTTACTATTCCATCTTATTTATGAAGCTAATTAACTTCTAAGCTTTCAACATTTGACCCTTAAATATCTACCTATTATTATAGTATTCTCAGTATCGAAGTTCATCAAAGAATTGTGGTCTATGTTGCAGTCAGATTCAGGACACTTTCTTCCTATATTTGTGCTGACTTTCTCTCTACCAAAGTCCAACGAATTGATCACATTCTTAAGTTTGAACATGTGATCTGTGACATTTATGTCACACTTAGTGAGTTCAAAATCTAGTAAGAGTAAAACATCAATTTTGTTTCCACACCCACAGTACGCTGCTATTTCCTCTCAGGTATTGATTTAAAAGAAAAATTATAAAAATGAAATCATATCTTTAGACTATTTCTGATACGGCGTAATTAATAAGACAAACAGAGAGGACGAACTGTACCGAAGAAATTGGTGTCGAAGGTGGAAACGGCGGCGGAGTAGGGAATCTCGGCGATCGGAGCGACGCAGGGGACGCCGGCGTTGTTGACGACGATGTCTACGCGGCCAAACCTCTCGAGCAGCGCCGCAACGGCTCTCCCGACGCTCTCCTCCGACCGGACGTCGATTTCCATCAGCTCAACCCTAACGTCGCCGGCGAGATCCGCCATAGACGCCGTCGATCGGCTCGTCGCCACGACACGGCATCCCGCCGCGGCGAACTCCCTGGCCATGGCGTTGCCGATACCTCCGGCGGAGCATCCCGTTATCAGCACCACTTCTCTCTCCTCGCCGCTCTCCGCGGTTCCTCTCTCAGCCTCCATTGTTATTTGTTTTTGGATTTCGTTGTAATTAATAAAATATAATATTTACGGACAGCAATGGGATTGGGATGGCAGTGCATTGATATTGAAAAATGGTAATAAAAAAATATATATGTTATTAGTGACAATCAGTTAAAATTATTCGACTTGTTAATAATAATTTAAGCATCGGGAGCCTTCGTGTTTTCCACCTCTTATTTGCAGATGACAGTTTGATGTTCTTTAAGGCGTGTCGGGAGGAATGTGAAAATGTGGCGGAGATCCTACGGTTTACTCAGATGCGTCAGGCCAGCGGGTGAATTTTCAGAAATCTGATGTCTGTTTCGGGAAAGACGTTGAGTTGGAGGAGGGCGAGCTCCTTGCTCAAATCCTAGGAGTCCGGAGGACGGATTGCCATAAACGCTATTTGGGTCTCCCTGCGTTCACAGGGCGAAAAAAGAAGGACCTCTTTGATTATGTGAGAGAACGCGTCTGGGATAAGATTAAAAGTTGGAATGGTCTCTTCTTCTCACAAGCTGGCAGGGAGGTGCTAATCAAATCCATACTTCAGGTTATTCCGAGTTATGTAGCCTCATGCCTAAACCTCCCGAAGACCCTGATTTGTGAGATCCATTCGATTATTGCTAGATTCTGGTGGGGCAACTGTAATGAGACCAAGAAGACTCACTGGTGCCCTTGGGAGATCCTCGTGAAAAATAAGACGGAGGGGGGCATGGGCTGTAGAGATCTGGAGAACTAAGCCTTGATCGCTAAGAATGTGTGGAGACTCCTTAGACGGCCAGACAGTCTGGTTGGTCAGGTCTTTAGACAGAGTTACTACCCACATGGGGACATCTTGACTGGCCTTTGCAGGTCGAGTAGTTCCTTTATGTGGCGTAGCATGGTCTGGGGCAGAGAAATTATCCTTGCGGACACGAGATGGAAAATTGGCGATGGTGAGTCGGTTATGGTCATGGGAGATAAGTGGATTCCTAGACCCAGATCTTTCTCGTGGATTGACCCTCCTCTGATCCATCCGGATATGAGAGTTGCGAAGTTGATGTTGGTTGATGGCTATTGGGATGAGGCTCTCATTCGGGCTATGTTTGGGGAGGATGACGCTAGGGCTATTTTGAGCATTCCGTGTTGTGGTGAAGGGGTCCCGGATAGACAACGATGGTACTACACTACGGATGGAGAATACACGGTCAGGAGTGGGTATCGGGTGGCTATGGATTCCATCTCTGACGCCAGCTCTTCTGATCACTCCTTGATAGATGATTGGTGGAAAAAATTATGGAAACTGAAAGTTCCTCCTAAGGTGAAGCTCCTTGTGTGGAGAGTATGTAAGGGACGGATCCCGACTCGAACCACGCTGGTTAAGAGGAAGGTGATCGCTGATGAGTGCTGCCCTATTTGCTCGGGTAAGGCCGAGACGACCTACCATGCTTTTTGGGGCTGTAAGTAGAGCAGGAAAGTTTGGAAAGAAGCTGGCTTTGGTGGTATCCTCCCGACTCATGGCGAGGGGGAAGCCTTTGACGTCATTTTCAGAGCGGCGGACTCTCTCGAGGTTAGTAAGCTTGAATTCTATATTACTATCATTTGGGAGTTGTGGAATCACAGGAACAACGTCGTTTCGGGGAAGAAAGCGTGGAATCAGACTGAGCTTGTTCAGTGGACGGGGAGCTTCCTAGAAGAGTTTAGAGGCGCGAACAAGGAGGCGGTGCGGGGACAGGAGGAGAAGACGACCAAGCCGAGATGGTTCCCTCCAATGCAAGGTACAATCTCGATGACTGTGGACGCTACCATAGATCGGGACCAGGGTCGGTTCGGCGTGGGTTGTATTGCTCGGGATCATACCGGAAGGGTGATCGCCTCGCAAACGCTTGCCCAAGCCAGGGGATTCTCCCCTAGCTTGCGGAGGCGGTCGCGGTCCTTCACGGCATTAACCTGGCCAAGAGTATTAGAGAGACGAGACTAGTGCTTCACTCGGACTGCTCGGAGGTGCTGAAGGCGGTGGCCGGGGGGATGACCCTCACTACTGAGCTCGGGACGCTTTTGCATCACATCAAGAGAAAGGTAAGCAATTTCATTGAGTTTAAAATTTTATTTATCCCTCGTCTTTGTAACATTGTGGCTCATAACTTAACCCGCTTTGCTGTTACTCATAATGCTAACTTGAGATGGATGGAGCTTGTCCCTCCTTGCTCGGAAGAGGCTATAAAGGCCGATGATAGAGAGATCCGATCCCGTGTGTCGGGATAGGATCCTTTTTGGTTTGCTTGTCTTTCTTGGTTGCGTGGTTGTTTTGTATTTCTGCATCTCTTGTAACCACGGTATTCATCCGCCATATGTGAGGGCTTTTATGATATTTCCGTGACACGAGCATATGAATTAGAAAATGAGAGAGACATGGGTACATTTTGACCAAAAATTTCAGTACCGACCACCCATATATATGAGCATATGGTAAACTGGCCGGAAGCCACCGGTACAATCCGAAAGTGCGTGCTGTCGAGATTGTACCGATAAGATTTTTTTTACTTTTTTTTTTTACAGTTGTATTTATTCAACGGATCATATTTATTCTAAGGGCTCATTTCTCTCCATCCACGTCGTCTCTCAAGTCCTCTCTCTTAGATTTTTCTCGGAAACTATAAAATTTCTGATTTTGAATAAAAAAAGTCTTGTTATGAAAACACCAGAACTTCCAATAAAACGCCGAAATTTAAACATGGGTAAAAATTATTGAAAAATAATTTATTTATCAATTGACACATATCAATGGGTAAAACAACAAAATTTCAATTAAGACATAGGTTTTATATATCTTAAACATCAACATATAAAATATACAAAAAATCAATGACTAATCATATTTAATTTAGTATATTAACAAAAACAAAAAGTAACAACAATGCTAATACTCAATATTAACATTCTTCTACCACTCGATACTCAATACTAATAGTATTAATAAATTAATAGAAGCTCTAGTTTTGCAACTATTCATATATATGAGGAGTGTAACTATGCATATATATGAGGAGTGTACCAACTATGCATGTTAACAGTACGGAAGAATATGGTTGAAATAATATTTTCTGCAGGAACTTAGCATATTCAAGATCATTTATTAATAATTGAGAAAAAATATCATTTATAAGTATTAAAAATAAAATGAAATATACAACAAAGAATATATAGAGCATAACACACAAGATATGATTTGTAGTAAATGAAAGTTGAAACACACACATAAACACAAATACATGAATTATTTATTTGCTTGAAATTACCACGTTGACTTTTTAAAAGTGAGAGAGATATTTATTGATCCATGATCTATAGATATAGCTCGGCTGACTAGTCAACTTCTAAGCCCACAATAAGATGATACCATGTGCTTTGGATTATATTATTTTTTCAAGAAAAAGGGAAATAAATCTCATTGCGTGTTCAAAATCTTGCCGACATGATCAATCGATAAAAAGATATACTTATCCAGTTAATCATAATTGTTTTTTCAATAATTGCACATAGAAAAGCCCAAGAGAATATATTGAAAGGAAAAAAATAAAATCCTAATCACTATTTCACAAGATTCTTTTCCCCCTAGGCCCTAAGATTATGAAAAGTGCTTTAGTGGTCCATTATTTAATCAGAATAACTATATACTTGCACAAGAAACTTGGAAATGATAAAATCAAAAGAAAAGGTACATAAACTGCTAGGATTAGTACAAACTTAAAAAGTACTATCAAGTACACATATACACAACTATTTGAAAACCATAATTCATGTTTCAAATTACCAACCAAAAAAAAAAACAAAAAACTAGAAGAAGTTAAAAAAAAAAAACCAAAATACATTGATTATCAGTACTGATTTTCATAAACCCTAATGATTTGCAGCCGATTTCGATTTTGTTATCGCGGGAGAGTCATTGGGATGAACCTTCTTGTTCTTGGCAAACTTGTTGACTATGACTTGATGATCTTCACTCGTCTCTCTTCTGTTTGCTCTTTCCTTGGCTTCTCTTCTCTCCATCTTCTCAATCTGCCTTTTCTGGCTCACATACAAACTTGCATAGCTTGCTCCAATGGAAGCCATGTAGATTAGTTAGAAGGGTACTCGAATAAATTAAAGAAAGAAACTAAAGAAAGGACGTTTAATTTTGAAAAGTAGAGTTTGAGATGCTTAAGCTTTGGTACTTGAAGAAGATTTAGGGCATGTTTCAATTGGGGTTTAAAACTAGTGTATTTATAGGGGGTAAGATTTGGTCCTGAAAATATTTTAATTGTTATTTGTTTCTCCAATAAACACGGCTAAACCACGCTTACATAGTATATGATTTGGAAATTAATTGTTTTAATGTTATTATTTAACGTGAAAACGACAGGGTTAAGAGTTGAGAGAGAGAGAGAGAGGTGAATAGGAATAGTGGGCTAACCAAACTTGACTTAAATCAATTTTCTAGTGCATCCACAAATCATGGTGCTTTAGTGGTTTTTCTTTCTTTTTTAATTTTTCAATAGTGTTGACTCTCGTGGCATAAGCATTAGGAATAAATTACAAGTGTTCCACGTCAAGAAATGGAAGCTGAGTTGGACACCAACCGGGTCGACCCGGATCATCGCTTGCCGTGAGGCAGAAATTGAAAGAATATGTAAGTAGTAGTGACATTCTTTAATTAAGTTTTTAAGAAGTAGAAAAATAGTGTTAAGTACGTACATTGAATTATGGTGGCCAATGCATGGCTTGTGATTTTTGGCCACTAATTGATCATCTTTAATCAGTTTGGATTAAAATAAAAATACATATACACATTATGTTAAACGGGAAAAAGGGCACTGTGGTTTAAAGCTAGTCATTGACTATGGTATTGGACATTTTGCTTGCTCCAATAGCAAAGCTCATGAGCTAATTTAAAGCAAATTATATTAGTTAAACAAACTCTAATAATATAGGAGTTATATTTAAAAAAAAACATTAGGAGTTACCTCTCAAAATTTCAAAACTACAGATTTAAACTAAAAATATTTACCTTAAAATTATTGGCAAACTCGACCGACCTCAAAAATAGCTTCTCCGCCTCCAAACAAACTCTAAGGACATACTCCGATGAATGAAGCTTGAAACCGAGGCTTATTTAGATAAAATGAAAAGCTTCAACACTCGTAACATTGAAAAATAAAAATAAATAAGCATTAATGCAAAATTGATATTCTCATAGTTAAATTGATTAAGACGATAATCTTGAAAATAAAGTTAAAAAAAGTCGATACTAGCACACATATATTATAAGTAGCAATGTGACCTGTGTTGCTCCACATACATGATACATACAGCATATTATATAGTAGCAATATGTGTATATGTATACACATATATTATGAATTCTCTTGATCGTTCGTTATGTGGCCCTCAATTATCCTATAGAATAATTCATGATTTAGTCTCCAGCCATTTTCTTCACTACAAAATTGCATGATGAAGTATGTATAATAGGATTTATACTATTATGTAAAAGAATGTGGTACCAGCTGTTAAGTGCAACCTAAATACCAAAGGCAATGAGAGATGACAATTTTCTAAATTTTTTATAAAGTGTATTATATACCACATCTCCGTTTCTTTTTTCTGTGGGCTAAAAAAGGGGCAATTGGCTCACATGGCTCACCTAACATGGGTATAGTAAACAAGTGCATGATTTGTGGTGTTTTCGAATAATTTAAATGTAATGTGACAAAACCTAGTTTTTAATAATATTTAACACAGTGGATTCATTGTTTTTACTTTTTTGTAGTGTTTTTTTTTTTTTTAAAAAGAGTGGATTAATTGTTGAAACGAAGGGCTGGAGCGAAATTGGTGGAAAGCTATGTACCCATCTTTCACTACTCTCTTTTATTTATTTATTTATGAATTTAAGGTGTTACTAATTTGTGTGCACATCTTTTGCCTAAATCTATGGTCATGTTCACATTATTGAATCCTAAAACAAAGGCTATATAATATAGAAAAATTAGTCGATCTAAGTCACATCAAATGTTGCAATTGTAATCTAGCCAACGTTTCGTTTAATTTTCGAATCTAGCCAAATTTGATGACGTGTCATATTTATGTAAGATGATATTTACTATATTAGCCTTGGTTTGGTTTCAAAAATACTAGCCCACGTTTTGAAACTTGGTTTTGTAGCCGAATTTGTTATATTCGGTTTATATTTCGAATTTTAAAAAAAAAATCTATACTTGGCAAAGTTGGTTATTGAACGTTTTTTTCTTTAATGAACATTATAGCCGTGTAAGCAAATACAGTGTAAATGTTCTTAAATTTTTGTTAATCTCCGTTGCTTTGTTAATTTCTGTTAATTATGGTAAATTTACATATGTGCAGGTAGAGCCGATTTCTTTTCTTTCCTTTAATACGCATTTAATACGGTATTTTTGTTTTCCAAATTTATTTTCTAATTTTGAACGAGATTTTATCATAATTACGTGTATTCATTATCTTGTTTGACTTATTCAATCAAATAAATATTTTCTTTCCATTTTAATTACATCACCGAATCTCATATTATGAATTCAAAAAGCTGAAATTAAATTGCTGAAATTATAGCCGTGTAAACAAATACAATGTAAATGTTTGTAAATTTGTGTTAATCTCCGCTGATTTGTTAATTTCTGTTAATTATGGTAAATTTTTTGTGCATTTATTGCATTAAATTTTCTCTTTTAATTACATCACCGAATCTCCTATTAAATTAGCTAAATATCCAATTAAATTACGAAAAAATATGAAATTAATTGGCTGTATACAATTCAAACCGGACAAACGTGGGCTAGTGTTTTGATCAAGTAAGTATAAGAAAAATGATAAATTAGGTATTTTATATCCGTAAATTTCAGTAAATTACTAGATTGTAAAATTTAACAAACGTTGGTTAGATTCCAAAAACCATATTTCAAAATGGCTACGTTGCTAGTTTACCCTATAATATAATATAAAAATATTATAGCGAGTGTTGACAATTAGACCTGTGTTTGAAATAATATCATGTGATATAGAATCTGTTCAATATGCTCCGAATAATATATTTATTCGGTCAAATGATTTGTTTTTCGAAACTGCTTGCGGAACAAAGAAAGTTAGGCATGTTTTAGGACGAGGTGTAAATGAATGATCACCACGTGTCATTCTCTGATTAGCTCAGGTATTAGTTAGTTACCTGTAGATTGCGAGACTAGTTATGATCAACTGGTCAAGTGATAGTGTATTTTTTTTCTGGCAAAAAATTATTATTTTTAAACTAGAAAAGGTAATAATATATATATATATATATATGTATATTTGTCTAAACATTAAAAACAAACTTATATTAAAATCTAAATTGGAATTGTTTCTCATAATAGTTATGGTCAACTGGTCAAGTGATAGTGTATTTTTTTTCTGGCCAAAAATTATTTTTAAAAAGAAAAAAAGAAACAGACTTATATTATACATTAAAAACAGACTTATATTAAAATTTAAATTGGAGTTGTTTCTCATAATAATTGAAATTAACAGCAGATTATTAAATTAAGAATGCTATTTATCTACTGACGAGATTTTATAGTACTGCAGTTTAATTATTATACATAAAATCTTAAACAACAGAATACAGAAGCCTCGAGATTTTTTCTATATTTATTTCTTTCATTAATTAGCTCAATTTTCTTACTACAACTCGTGAGTGTGGCTTCACATGATGCTGTAACGGAAAATATTCTTTAACACGTGAACTAAACCTTTTAGCCGTATATGTATCGTGCTCAATGACTTCAATCACGGTAAATATAGCAGTATCATATACTTTTCTTACCTGAAAGTATGAGTTGCCACAAGAACTTGCAGTAATACCCTTTAGGTCACGACTTTGAAATTTGAATTGAGGAATTAATGAAATTGAATAAATCCACATTCATAATAGGTATATATATATATATATATATATATATATATATATATATATATATATATATCAAGTATGTACTGAATATGTCTTAATAGAAAATAAATTACTCTCTTATTGATGGGTTGATTAATATGGTTGATTTTCAGTACTTGGAAGATAACAAAAGAAAAGGATTTTGAAATGAAAAATAGCTCAAAGTGGGGATTAGAAAAAAAATACGGAAATAGTCGGAATCATCATAATTCATCAAACTTAAAAAAAAAAAAAAAAAAAAGAAAGAAAGATAATTCATCTAACTTTAAAAAGGTTAAATTTATTCTTAAATCTTAACGTATGTATGCAAATACTTCATTATTCTCGTTTCTCTATTTGGAATTTTGTTTCGTAACTTACTACATCTATTTTTTAGATATAAATTTCGGGTATCAAGCTGAATATTTATTTTATATAGCTAAATGGTGAGTGAAAATCAACACCGTAATGATTATTACGAAACAACCCATGAATATAGTCCTGAAATAAATATTGGAAGTTTTATTATGTCACGATGACAATTATTATAAGTCATCTAATTCCAAGGTATTAATGTTGCTTTATACTGTTTAAGACTTTTGACGTAGTGAAAGAATCTGTAGCACCGTTGACGATGCCAATTTAAATACTATTAACATTCCGTATACGTGTTGGGTAACAATAAACCCAAAAAACCAACATGATTCATTACTTTTGTGAATTCGACTGACAAGACAAAAATTATAATTAAAATAAAACTAGCTTCTTATCCAGTTATTCAATCTCCTTCAAATAACTTCAATAATGGAGAAGCAATGGGCCGTTGATTTATTGATTAAACACTGCAAAGTGACTTTTATTGTTGCATATATACAAGATATTTAATAAAGTGATTTTTTTATTCCAGCATATATGTATATAAGCTATTTAATAAAGTGATTTTTTTTAATATACAGTTTCAAGCATATACACCTTTAGACAAACCAATTATTGGAAACACACCAGAAATCTTTATTAATTGAGACTTGCACAATCTTACAAAACAAAGTAAACTAAAAGTACAAGAAAATATTGCACAAAATGAAAACACATATATTACAAAGTTTTTTTTTTTTTTTTGTTTGGGGTTATCTAGCTAACAAGATCACTCATAATTAAAGCCAAACTTTTGAAAATTCATGACAACGAACATGAGTTGTTGAAAGAGAAGAACTTATATCCATGACGACCTTCAGTTAATTAGTGTAATTACATTAATTATAAATATAACACTGTTTACTTATCAACCCCTTCTCAGTTTCCGGGCGCCGGAAAATTTCCCGGATGAATTTTCTTATTCCTTCCGGCGACTTTGCTGTTGATGTGACCGTCCTCAGATGATCTAATTTTGCTATTCTTCTCTCCATGATTATTCTTTGATCTAGCTTCAGCCTCAAGCTTCTCCATCTTCTGAATCTGCCTCTTTTGCATCAGATAAACATTTGCACAACTTGCTCCAATGGATGCCATAATATAATATTGTATGTAACTGTAAGATCTCTGGGTAGAGAGGAAAAGAGTCAACTCTATAAATAATAATTGCGCTAATTAATTTGTGTAAGACGTTTTGGTGAGTTTGGAGGAGGGATAAATATCCAACTAATTTGGGATGGTATTTATAGGGGTGGAAAGCTACATAGTGGGGCCATGTATATGGTGGTCTATTCATATATATTATATATATATATATATATATATATATATATATATATATATATATATCCATATTTTGAGCTTACATGGTGGTGCATTATTTAAATGGGGAAATTGAATGGTCATTCATACAAATATATCCTTCTAAAAAAATGTCAATTAATCAATTGATCTCTCATTCGATTCCCCACCGCTGATTTTTCACAATTTTTATAGCTAAAAATACTCGCTCCAATAGTTGTTGCAATCGATTAAATTAAGGCCAACATAAGAGGTGTAAGGATATATACAATTTTTTGCCTTCTTGAGCCTCGCAAATTACTCCCTGCTTTGTATATATTTTAAGTATATGGCTTTTAAGTCAATCATCAATTATCATAAACTCAATTTTTATTTTTTAAAAATGGTATGGATAGTACCTTCGAATCAACATTTATAATTGAGACACAAAGTAAGATACACATAGAAGCAAACCGATCAGTTACCTCTCAAAGTTGCATGTCAATAATTCCCTGAGTTTTCTAACGTGATCTTTCTGGATGTAAAAGAACCATCCATCACCGGGACAGCTATACCATGCTCTCCACAAAAAAAAAGGTGGAGACTTGAAAGAAAAATAAGTGCCACCCATCATCCATATCAACTCCTTACAAAGTCACAACAACAAATTAGCCACAACAAAAATTACAGCTTAAGCCTCGTCACTATTTTATATAGCCGCGACTTGTCATGGCTATTATATAGCTACGGCTATAGTTTCAAAAATCGCAATTATATTATAACCCGCCGTCAAAGGGTGACTGAATAATCGTGGCAAGTCTCGGAACATTATGTCCCGCAATATGGCGGACAAATATATCGCGACTAACATGATTATGTTTGACCCCTGGAGTGATTATGATCTTCGGGCTGACCCTCGTTTAGTTTGTGATTCCTTATATTACCGACGAACATTACCATCTCAGTTCATACACATAAGAACGAAATATGATAATTAAAATGTGTCAAAAACAATATTATCAACCAAGGATATATAGAAACGCAATATTACCTTTGTTTGTAGTGTGGAGTATCTATCACTTCTTAAGCGGGGAGCGCGATTAGTGGAATCAGTTGTGATTAGTTGCGGCTATTTTTGGCATAATGTGGCTAAAACAAGTTTTGACGTAGAGAGCTTCACCAAATTTATAGCATTTACGATGTCTTGATATTTTCTATAAGCACTTTCGATAATTCATTGTCACTGCCAGGCCAATAGTATTTTTTATTAAATGCATACTGCATACAAAATCATATGATAATATATTCCAATAAATTATATATATGTTTTTGATATTTTCCCCGAGTTTGTTCCATCATCTCCAATTATTTCAAAAACATCATCAATAGAGGAGAACATGCAAATGTTGAGCAATGTCTCATGATGCGAACCGTTGGAGGATCACATGCACGTTTAAAAATAGTCACTTGATCGAGACTTCGTTCACTTAATATTTCACCATTCTCCAATGCTTCATAAAATTATAGCCTCTTATTTATTTGGAAAATACTCGACATCGTTACCACTAGAACATAATTAGCCACAAAAAAGTAAACCGTTTAATAGAATTAAGTAAATTAAATTTAGCATATTTTTCGTCTACTATAAGATAATTAGCCACAAAAAAATACTAACTTACAATTTATATGTGTATATATATTTACTGTGCAGTTATAAGGGAATGAATTAGATATTGTAATCGCTCTTTCATCTATAAGAATTGTACGATAACTAATTATATAGACTAATATAACTTAAGTAATTTTAACTTTTCTATATAGTCATATTTTCTTTTGAAAAAAAGTGGGAAGTTATGTTTAATAATTACACCAGAATTTCAATTTTTTTTTTTTTTTTTTAAATCCAGCCGTATACATTTTGATACAACTTTTCAAAAAAAAAAAAAGAAGTTATGACTAAATTTATTGCGTAAAAAACCACCAACTTGTATGAGCAATATTTATCACGCTCCCAATGTACGTGTGCCTTAACTTATATAATAACCAACTTGGGCCGTTATCTTAAGAACTCGCGATTAAATTCGTATTATCTTCAAATATAGTTTTAAAACGCATATAAAGGTGAATTGAATAGAAATAGTTGGATAACCAAACTTTATAGTATATGAGTATAATTTTTTAAAGTACAACAACACTGGCAAAAGAAATAATAATTAGAAGAAGAGTAATTAAATATATGAGAGAGTCTTTGCTTGTGTATGTCACACCTTGTTTAATAGTGGCACATTCGTGGCATAACCATTAGTAATAATAACCAAAACTAATGTGCCACGTAAGATCTGAGGTGATGAAATGGAGGGTGAGTTGGACTGATATTAGAATAGTAGATAAGAGGGCATTATAGCATAAACCGGGTCAACCCGAGAAGAAGTTTATGTTTGGGTCTTCAAAACACTTCACATTACCCTCGAGCTAATTTTAATAAAATAAAAGTACCTGTATGCTTTCCAATTTTAGCAATGTGGAAGACTTTGCATGGCTGATGATCTCATATCACTGGTCGAATTCTTAAAAAAAAATTATTCTCTTTAAAAGAAAAGAGAATATTGTATATGCATGTACGTGTGTATATATATATATATATATATATATATATATATATATATATATATATATCAATAAATGTGTACACATATTATAATTTAGTTAAATGTTTAAGTTTTAATATTCGCTAGATATATAATAAACAAACTTTACCAGATATATTAATTTTTTTGAAAGTAATAAATTCCTAATAATAATCGTCAATAATTTTAATTCTGGCTGTCATAAAATTTTTGAAAACATAAATTTAACTACTTTGCTGAAAAGTTGAAACTTTGACTATTTTGCTAATCAATAAGTTTCAAATGGTTATTTTGTACAATTTTTCCATTTAAAATTCAACTATCTAGTAATTAGGAACTAAAACCATTTAAGTGTCTGTCTTATGACAAGAGATAGAGATACTATGAAATATTAACACAAATTCCATTTTTAAAATGATGTAATAAAAGTTGATGACATGATTATATACAAGCGTATGACAATTTTTTTTTTTTACGTGGTTATTTAGCTTTAGCATTGCTTGAAACAAGTTTAAGAATGTTTCTTGTTATATAGCTTTAGCATTGCTTAAACACGCTGCAATTTTTATTTAAATTATTTTTGTTTTGTATTTTGGTTTCAAGTGGATTATTTAAACTTTTTTAAAATTAATTTTTTAGTTAATAATTTTGAAAAACTGTACACCAATCAATAGCTAATATCAAATGGAACTATTTGGACCTACACATTACTTTCAAATGCTATGATAGCTTATTTATACACTAAGGAAATTATACGTCGAATCATGATGAAGTTTTGAAAAGAATAATATACAGAAGAAGACGTTATTCTGGAATAGAAAGCACTATCGCTAACATAAAGAGAGACATAGTAATATGTACCTTTTGGTGTACTCCAACGGCTACTTAATTCAATGCATATGACTTTAAAGTCTCTAACCCTCATTTTGTATTTGGCTTTTTAAATATGCGTGTGTGTGTATATAATATAAAACTATTGGAAGCTTTAACAAGCCATGACTGAAGCTTTCTATATATAATGTTATGATCTCTCTAGTCTATTACCACCTTTCTTTTAATATTTAGCCTACTTATCTAGAAATAAATTATATTGATATAGCACTAAGGTTTGGTGGCCCTTCATTAACAAGTTATTAGGTGCTAAATGAATCAACGCAACTGATTATATATCTTGAACTCGCGCGAATATATATTATCTTCAAGTTCATGATCCAAAATGGGTCCTTGCACATAATTTGGTCACTTTTAAACACCCTTATAATGTTATTACGAAATATAGCTAGTGGTATATAATTTATAGCCCCCAATGCGCCGGTTTTTTTTTCTTTTGGGTGGTGTATCAGTGTATGTACATAATTGCTGGGTATTCAACAAAAGATTCAAAAAAAAAAAAAAAAATCACACTAGCAATACTCATCATAAATGAGAGTATGAATTTAAAGTGTACATCATTATGAAGCTCGATCATCATTATATTGTATCACCTATTGATGGGACTCTTAACCAGAGATAGAGTTATAAGAACATCAATTAGAGGGACTACTAGAAAGAAAGAAAAAAAATCTTAAAGGAGGTTAAAAGTTAAAACTTTCATGTAAAATAAAATATATTAATTAGAGAGTAAGATATATGGTCATGAAAATAGACTAAAAACTCATTCTAACCAAACAAGACACATTAATAATAGTCATATATCCATATAATCATGTATATTAAGAAAATAATATTAATAATATTAATAATATGTGAATAAGGCAACTCAGAATATGGTAAAGAAACCGACATGCCAAATTTTACTCAACATCTAGGTTGATGACCTAGTTTCTTTTTCGAGTACATGACTTAGTTAATTAAAGACTCCCCTTCAAAAATACCAAAATCCACTAAAAAATTAATCTTAAAAAAATATTGAACAATACAAAATTGGCTTCGGGCGACTCTCGCTCTGAAGAGGTTCCTTTCTATAACTTAGTCATGACGAATCGTTGAAAATCAAACAAACCTGGCTTCGAATGCTTATTAATAATTCTCGTCTTGGTTGTCCAGAAGCTATGTTTTTTGGAACATTTTGTTTCGGACATAAGTTTTTATGGTGATATTCAATTTGGCCAAATGAATAAGCTTTTGAAAATTTGTATACTGCTCCAAAGAAATCATTCAACCTCACACTAAAGAATGTCCAGATACAAAAAAAAAAAAATACAATTAAATGACAGATGATATGAAATAGCTTTTATGAAAATATGCGATTCTCATCTATCATATATTATAACCATATTAAACCTGTTTACAAAATTACTAATTAATTACAACATCAGATTACAGTGCCGATGCGGTAATGGCAACGAGCATGGTGGCCATATACAATAACTATAGAATATAAATTCTATGTCAAAGACTTGTAAACAAAAAGATCATGCATGGGAAATATTTATATAATCAAAGCTCTTAAAGTATATGGATCATGCAACCATTAATTATACTACACGGGTCAAATTTGTTATAGATGGATCAGTGAGGTCTTTAATCGTCATATAAAACGGAGTGATTGTCGTTTTATTTTATACCAATTCAATGTTGTTGTTGGTATGTGGATTTTATATATATATATATATATATATATATATATATATATATATATATATATATATATATATATATATGTAGACAAAATATGTTGGACGACACTTTGCGGTTCACCTGTGTGTCTTTTATCTTTCTTTCCTTCTTTTTATTAATCCAAATTGTGTGTTAAACAAACTATCCACGTAGCATATGTAAATGTACTATTTTATTAGTTTTTATAAATAATGAGAACACAAAGGTTAGTTCAAATAATTAATGTCATGCATTGCATATAGTTATGGGGAGAGACGCACACACTTATAAATATAAAGATAAATATATATTATATATAAATTAATATAAAGAGAAATGTATTAATAACACACCCACCAGTGTAAAGGCGTGAGACATGAGAATTATGTAGACATCACATCATTTATGAATGGAAATTATTAATAAATTAATTACCAAATCCAGTGAGAAGCATGAAGTCCTACTATAACTTCTTTAATTAGTTATATGAGGTTGCGCGCGAGCGTATAAATTATAAAATTAAGCATTATGCATAATAGTCGGTTTGGCTTTTTTTGCGTACATGTGTATATTATAATATGTGGTGTTGTATAGAAGGGGACAAGTAAAAATTATTCTTTTGCTTTTGTATTTTCTTTTGACTTCACTATAGGCTATAGCATACATAACGAAATTAAGACCAAAACTAATATTTAATGAAAGAAACGTTTGAAATAGCTAAATAATTTATTTGTACCAAACTAATAATTCAATAAAATATTAGTTATCACGCCAATTTATTATGATTAATTAGCATGAATCTGGGCTTTGATTTAAGGTCTATTGATTTAACATAGAATAATAATCTAGAAGAATTAGCCACAGAATGTGAAATGTGGTACAACATAAAATAAGCTAATAATTGAAGGAAAAGTATAAACAAGGGAGAGGAGGAACAAATTAGTATTTAAGATATTAAGTATGGATATTTTGCCAACAAACACAAAATGGGGCAAAATGAACCCACAACTCTGAGAAAAGGATAAAAAAATTCAAAGCCCTGCATTTTTTAACGTCGTTTCTTTTGTATGGGTGTCGTTTCCGTACATAAGGATCCAAAAATGAAGACATACCCACATTCTAATTGATAAAATAAAATTAAAAATTAAAAAAAGAACACTCGGCACTGAAGAATGTTGTTACGTGTTAATTACTCATTATATGGTTCGACAAAACAGTCTAACATGTCGTAATATGTATGAACATTTTGGCTTTCTCATACATGCAGTGCGAGATTGTTGATATTGTCAGAGTGCCTGATAATAAAATTTTCCATTTAAAGATTAGAGAATGTTAATATGTTATTCATGATAATTTACTTCTTTATTCCTCGAAGGTTTGTTTCTGGCTCGACCAAAATATTTTCAGGATTCCTAGCTAGTCATGACAGCTCTTTGACTTTTATATACTTGTCTCAAAATATTTGAGAGAGTGATTGATTCTAAATATGAGAGCATAAAAAATGTGTAACTTAATACTCATCAAATAGTGTGACCGATAAGATCTCGTTCTACCTCCATTCAGCGGCGGACCCAGAGGTTAAAACCAGGGGGGGCCAAACAAAATTTTGAGGTTTAAAAAAAAAAAAAAAAAAATTTACCCTAAAATTTTTGACTGGAGGGGGGGCCCAGGCACCCCAAAGGGTCCTCCTGGGTCCGCCACCGCCTCCATTAGTGATTTTTTTTTTCTTTCGATAAAAAAAAGTTGATTTTTTCCATTATAAATTGCCCCATAAACATAGGTATTATATTTATTTTATGCATTGTCGATTGTTATAGTATTAATTGTTTGACACTTGTTGTCGTTATAAATCTTATTCTAGCATACTGTATTATATTTTTAACAGATTATAAAATTGAATAAAAAAAATTACAAATTATAAGAGTATGAGTACCAATTTCTGTCCATCTCAAAAAGGTCACGTGGGTGATGGAAAAGAAAATTTATTGACGAATAATAGAAAACTTTAAAGACAAATACTCCAAAAATACTAGGCCTTTATATCTAATAAAACAAATCATATGAATCGTGTAAGTATACTTACATATTTATAAATATATATATATATATATATATAATAATCATAGATAATGCATATACATTTATAATCCGACATCAATAGTATCAACGAAATATCTCTAAATTTATTACACTGTCTCCACACCTAAATTTCTAATTAAAAATATTAAAGAGGAAAAGACAAACTTACTATAAAGTATAAACTGATTGATGATAGTGAGCTGTTTATACACCAATTTGCAACAAGAAATGAAAAGTTTAAATAGTAAATAAAGTTTAAAATTAGTTTCTATCTATTTTTAACAAAAAATAGTTAGAACTATCTAATTATTTGATGCTTAAAAGTTAAATTATAAAACTTTTGACTATTCTTCCTATAGAACTCTCGCTCAAATTGACCGACACTATCGCCCTTTGACGTGGGGTTATCTCTTTAACGTGAGGTCTTCTCTTATGCCATAGCAACGTTTAATTCCCAACCTTTTAAAAAATAATTTTAATATTGAAATTAATAATTTTTTTTTGTAAAGAAATACTGAAATTAATAATTGTCAGCATACTATACACATCTATTGGTGTAAGACTGTAAGTACGAAATAATAAATAAATAAAAAAACCATTTTTATTATATGTACACGCTTGAATAATATACTGTATTATAAATTTTGATTATTTTTCTAATATATGACTCTTTTCATTCGAGGTCTTCTCTAAAAAAAATATTTTTAATATTAAATTTAAATTACTTTTCTTCATTTCTTGTGATAGTATTTGTTTGTACTCTACTATAAAAAAAAAAATTTTAAAAAAAATTAAAAATCATATTTTTCTAATATCTGACTCTTTTCATTCGAGGTCTTCTCTAAAAAAAATATTTTTAACATTAAATTTAGATTACTTTTCTTCATTTCTTGTGATAGTATTTGTTTGTACTCTACTATAAAAAAAAAATTTAAAAAATAAATAAATAAAAAATCATAACTATTTTTGTTTTATTATATATATAACACACACACGCTTGAGCAGTACTCCCAAGTTTCAAGTGCCATATATAATTTATAGTCGGCTGTTGTATAGTTGTTTTGGGAGCTTAGATATTTAATTCACTGTACTAAAATGGCATGTCTGATGAAACTCTTGTCGGAGCTCTACGCCATGTCTCTACTCTTCTTAACCCTTCTCTTCTTCGAAACCCTAACCCTAATCACATCCCTCACCGGTCTCAGCCCTAAGCCGCCCCACAAGCCGGCCTTGACCGCCGCCGAGTACCTCACCCTCGTGGACCAGAACATCCCGCCGGAATTTTTCGCCGGAGACGCCGTGGATTGCGTGGTGTGTCTCTCGGAGCTCGAAGATGGGGACGAGATCCGACGGCTGAGGTGCGGCCACGTCTACCACATGGCTTGCCTGGACACGTGGATGCAGCGATGCAGCGCCACGTGTCCGCTTTGCAGGGCTAGGCTGTTGCCGGAGCTCGTCCGGAGACTGCCGGAGGAGGCGGAGTTCGACGGCAGCGATGAGGAAGAGCTTTTGATTTACTTGTCGGCGGCGATACACGGTGGAAACGCACTTCACAGCTTTTATATTTGAATCCAATCCAAGTATTTAATTTTGAATATACTTGTTGAGAGAGAGTATGAATATTTACTTTGTCTTAAGTTCCTGTTTTTGTTTTTATTTTTATGTGTATTTGCAATTGTAAATATTAAATAGTTGATAAATTCCAATGTGAGTTGATGCTAATATCTGTAAGAATTCTGAGATTTGGTGCTTTTTTTTTTATAGCTGTACATCAAGTTCTGTGCGGCCGGTTTTTTTTTTTTTTTTTTTTTTTTTTTTATGTTTATGTGTATTTGCAATTCGTAAATATTAAATAGTTGAGAAATTCCAAGGTGAGTAAATGTTAATATCTGTAAGAACATTTAATAACTGCACTGCATTGCTGATTGGTGCTCTTCTTGGTTTTATCTTCTTTTGCTTGTCATTTTCACGAACTATTGCAAATTCCAAAAGGAAAATGAGGAGATTTTGCAACTTGTTACAATGACAAAATAAAGTTCTCGTAAACATTAAAAAAAGAAACAAAATAAAATAGGACGACCCGGGCGGAATTTATAGTCACTTGTCTTATTCAGCCCCATGGGAAGAGGGGACAACATCATGAAAGAATTGCAAGTAAAGGTGAATATGTTTCACTGGTAAAATTAATCGGTCAATTAGTTTATATTTTATTCGTTTGTTTTGATTAAATATAACAAAATGGTTAATCTTAATTCATTATTTTATGGTAAGCCAACCATCAAGAAAAAATAAATATTAAAACTAACAGTTAATTAATTAATCGTTTTAAAAAAACACGGTTATGCTGTCTAAAATAGTTAAAAATTTAATTGGTTAATTGTTTTGTCCATGTTAAACTGTAAGAGTGGAGAGAAATTAATGAAAAACGAGAGATACAAAGTAAATAAGCATCTTTTTTCTGTAGTTCTGTAGCATCGGATGTATTATTAATTATGTACATGTATATTGCGACTTTAACTAATTACGTCAAACAACACAATTAAGTCTGTTTGGGATAGAGAGTTAAGGATTTGATCTACACACACTATTGCTTCTTTTTTTTTTTCTCTCTCTCTCTTCTTTTGTTTTATTGGTTTTTTTTTTCTTCTTTTAATTTGTGAATGATATTGTGAATATGTTGAATATATAGGCTTAAGCTATGGATGGGTCAAACTTGGATACATTCAATGATTCATTCGATTGGAAATTAATATTGTGTGAGGTTCGGTAAACAAAAGAACAAATTGGGTTGAATTGGCGAAAAAAAAGTACGAAGAAGTGAAATAAAACTGCATAAATAGTGGCTATTAAAAAAAAAACCAAAAAAGTAAACCCAACTTAGTTGTCGATGCAGAAATTGGTCGAATCTTTGTTGGAGGAAATTCGCAAGAGTACAAATCTATACACATATAAGTTATAACATGTCAATCCTGTCGATATAACCAAATTATATAATTTCGATATATATCTCACTCACTTGATGGTTTTCCACTATTTGACAGATTAAGAAATGCACTAATGTAAGTCACATTGACAATGGTCTGTAAAGAGGAAGAAAAAAAAAACGAATTGATTGGATTGATTCAGACTGTTCACATTTTTCTTTATAAGGAATCCAACCTTGAATTTGCTCCTGGAAGATTTTATATTTTATTTTATTTATAATAAAATTTATCAAATATTATTATCACATAATATTGAATTAAAAGGAGAAAATAATCTTGCGTAACCAAGTGCCATCGTTTAAAAACAAAAATCAATCGAGATTGTAATAAATTGTTCAGATTGTACACCAATGATATTGTATAAGAGTCTACACTATTATAGAAGCCCCTTTTTATTTTAGCTAAAATTACATATGCATCCCCCAGATTTTAGGTAAAATTACATCGTCTGTATCGTTTAAGTTCTCCAGTTTTATTTATCACGAGCCACATTCACGCGCTCTGCCTCTATAACTTAAATGTATCTAATAGATTAACTAATTTGCAATAAATTTCTTTCACAATTGTTCATTTGATGGTTGTTTAACATTGAATGCCGAAATGCAACACGAAAAGAGGATGGTAAAAATAGTTATTTAGTTTTGGTGCAAGAAATTATTAATGGTTGAAACAACGACATGATGAAAAGCTTTATGTTAACTAGAACTCAGGGCCGGCCCAATAGGTAAGCAAGGTAAGCCATTGCTTAAGACCCTTGAATATTGGGAGAAAAAAAGGCCCAAAAAAAGCAATTGTCATTTTCTTCAAGCGGTGGGTATATGTTCAGCTCCAAGAAAAAAAAAATTAATATTCCCACATGCATCAGCGTCTTATTAGTCCCAAAAAGAATAATTCGTTTCATTAAAAGACTAATAAACAAACGCAGACACAAAAGGCAAAAAAAAAAATCTATATATACCATTGAACATGCATTAAATGCCCTCCGCACTATGTATTAACATGCATGAACAAATTTTTATTTTAGTATGTACGTAAATAAAAACCTCATTTCCCAGCCACAAAATTAAAATAAATCCTCATCACGTGTAAAATTCTTCATAAAGGGGAACATTTAGAGCCATAGATTGCAGAAATGGTTATTTGAGTAATTTAATGTCATATATATCAAAGATAAAAAAAAATAAAACCACTAATTTGTTTACCTATTACAGTGGGATGAATTAAAATAATCCCCAGTTTGGCAAATTCCTTTCCATGATTTGAGAATGGGTCCCATTCCTATGTCGCTAAAGCTTTCCTATGATGAATTTTTAAATATGTATGTTACATAAAATTTCAGGGTTGAATGATGAAAATAAAATGAGATGCGAAAAAACATGTATGTTTGGAAAGCACGAAAGACTATAAAACAATACTTTGGGGATCACATAACTTTATAAAGTGTAAGAATCAAATGAAAAATATGGCGAAAGATTTAATTAAGGACTATATTATTTAGATTATTATGATTAAATATTATTATTATTATTTTAACATATATTATTTTTTTATTTTTTTAAAAAGGCCTAATTATTTTTTTACGCTTAAGGCCTCCGTATACGTTGGGCCGGCCCTGCTAGAACTTCACCCACACAAAAAAAAAAAACAAAAACAAAAACGAAGAGCTTACTTATAGTGTCATGTAGATGAAAATCATCTAGAAATATCTAGATTTAAATTTTGTAATTGTTATCCAATAATGATGATTATACTATTATCTAGAAGTATCTAGTTCAAATAAAAGATACTTAGATGAAAATAATCTAGAAATATCTAGATTTATTTTTTTAATTTTTATTTAACAATGATGATTATACTATTATATAGAAGTATCTAGTTAAAAAAAAAAAAAAAAAAGCATTTGTTGTTGTCAGAGATTAATGATGGTTATCAGCATTTTTGTTAATATCTTAAAATTAAAAAGCAAATTTATCATTACATTTTAACGTGGATAGTAAATTGAGTCTGTGAATAATAAAACTTTCTTTTCTTTTATATATAATAATAATAATAATAATAATAATAATAATAATTTAAGCTAAGTTCACTAATGCTTTGATCCAGTGTTTTTTTTTTTTTTTTTTTTGTGTAAATAAATTTTGACTTGGTGTACCTATTTGCCTGATTGATGTCGTTTCTGAAATGCATCAACCATTGGACCACACGCGACTTATTGCTTATCCTCGTGTCTCCTTTGCTTTTATTATTGCTAACCAACTAATAAATCACGCACACATAAATATTCCGTAATTTTGACATTTTTTCTATTACTATATTGAATAAATGCGTAAACACATTTGATCGGATCGGACAATTTAGTAATTGATAAATATTTATTTTAATTTGAAAATTATGGATGTTTTAAATGAAATAAAATATCATACAATTAAAATATTCTTTTAGTAACTGATCTAACTAAAGAAAGAATGAACATTTTTTTAGAATGTAGATCCTTTTGTCTTTTTTTTTTTTTTTTTTTTTTGTCTCTTTAATCATTTAATTTATTTTTTAAATAAATAAATAAAAATAATAATTACATGATTTATTTTGACGGGAGGATACCAAGGAAAACACCAAGAAGGTCCCTTTTTGTAGTGTAAGATTTTCTTAATCCGCGTGCGGAAAGTTTTAGTAGGGATCAACCTAACAAAGGTTACTTAGGGCTTCTCCAACCCAACGGCATAACGCCAAATATAGTGTAAAAACAGCTCCAATCACACGTGATAACCAACACCAAATTTGATGATTTAAACAGTGGCACGGCATATATGTCGTGCCACTGTACAACACGGCATTCCCTTTTTTTCTTTTTCTTTTTTAAATTAACATATTAAATTCAAAGGGTTTTTTTTTCATATATACATATATTAACCTTATAAATGTTTATAAAACACAAAAACTCATAAATTGACTACAAAAATATCAAAACAAAGTTCAATTAAAACATAAAAATTTAAATATATGTTACAAAGTTTAAATTAAACACACAAAATAAAATAAAAACTAAAAACAATAATATAATTTTAAAAGACATAGTAATTAAAAAATATCACCATTATAATTATTTATTGAAATATTTATTAATAAAGAGATTGTTTTATTTTAATAATATAATAATGGTGAATAGTATTTTTAGTGTGAAATTTGGTGTTGTGATTGGAGTTGGAAAAATATTTGATGCTAAATCAACACAAAAGTTGTGTTGAATTAACACCAAATATAGGAAATGGGTTGGAGTTGCGCTTATAAAAGGTTGAATTTTTTTTATGTTTTTTTAAAACTAATCACAAGAGTAATGTATCTAAAATTTTATCGTCAAAATAATTTTTCCAAAATTATTTTAACAGTATAGGGAATAATCAAGGACACTAAGGCTGTGTTTGTTAAGATGGAATATAGGAAAGATAGAAACTATTTGAAATATTGTAGGAAATAGATTTATTGTTTCCATTGTTTGGTAAATAAGAAGGAAAAAAAAAAGAGAGAGAGAGGGATAGATTCATGTTAGTGGGGCCCACCAAAAAATAATCATTCCACATTTGGACGGATTGTGTAAAGTAGCAAAGCAATTTTGACCAAATTACAATAATATCCTCTTAGTGCACATTTAGAGGTATTATAATAAAGAGGATATTTATGTAATTTAATATAATAAAAAGGGCAAACTAACAACGTAGTCTTTTTGAAACGTGGTATTTAAGATCTAGCCCACATTTGGTAAATTTTGTAATCTAGCCATTTACTGAAATTTACGACTATGAAATATCGAATGTACCATTGTGTGGTTTAAATGAGTGAAGTAAAACAGTAACCAACGTTTGAGTTCTACTAATAAGTAAGTCAACAACATCATCAGGATTAGTAGCCAATTTTTCTTATTTTAATTCTAACAATTATGGATGTTGATACGTGGGCTGGACTCTAAATAAATCAAGAACTCACGAAGAATTGGACCTCATATAAGATTGGTAATTTGTATGGGAAATGGCTTCACCATAGCAATTTTGATAATTTAGACCAAAATAATAACTATATTTTTGGGATGACCTTTTAGTAACTGTTCTAATTAAAGAAAGAATGAGCTTTCTTGTAGTTTAAGATTTTCTTAATCTATGTGCGGAAAGTTCCACTAGCGATCAACCTAGCAAAGATTAAAAAAAATCGTGGAATATTAAGTTTTAATCACAATAATAACGTATTTGTGTTTCGTTTATATAAAATCATAGAATAATAAGTTTTTGGAATTAATCACAACAATAACGTGTTGTATTTATATTATTTGTCCCTATCTCCGTTTGTAACCAATGTATGAGTAAATTTAGTATCGATAGGTAATTATATAGAAAAAATATATATATAAAGAAATGACATAACTCTAGGCACTCTGCAACTTTCCAGCAGCAAGAAAGAAATAGTTGGAATAGAATTTTTATTTATTTTAGTATGATCGATAGGATTTCTTTTCCATTTACATCTCATATTTACATAACAATTGACCTCTAAAGCTTACTCTACAAAAATTCATGAACCAACCCCAAGTCCCAATAGTACTTCTCTTCAAGCCTAGCATTTCACCAGATTATTACCATATAAATTCACACTATTCAGAGAAATATTCCTCTCCTTTTTTCTTTCTTTTTTCCCTTTTTTTAGCCCATGTCTCACATCACTTTACAGAAGCTCGGACTTCCGGACCGAACCCGAAATCGATGGAAGAGCACGGCAAACAACAAACATTTATTTACACAATACGGAGTCACTTACTCCGAATCCTCGCGGGTCTCGATAACTTGGATAACGGCAGCGTTACAGAAGAAACACCGATCGCAATTCAAAAGATGTCTTGTTATGCATCCATAACAAGACTTGTGGGAACACGGCAAAAACCTCGAGTCCACTTTGGCAGTGTAGCAGATACAGCAAACACCATCGCTTTCTTCTCTCTCTTCAGATTCGCTCCGGGTCACGAGCAGAGCCAAGAAATTCTCTAATTGCCCTAGTTTCGGAAGATACGAATCCCCTCTGAAAGACCCAGCCTGTGGAAGAAAAAAAAATACAATTAGTTCCATTTAAAACAAAATGAACAACTTTTAGCCGGTTGAAAATATGGATCTGTGGACAAACCCAATTGTAATCCAACAGGAACTGAAATCCGCAATGAACCCGGCTAGGGCAATCCATGCCTGCAAAGATGCCCAAAACATCATTGTGCTCCTTGAACTCCAAATCTTCACTACTGTCTAATAAGTTCGATATTATCCCGACTAGAGGTGCTAATATCATTCCTCTGTTCGCCTTTTCTATTGATTGGCTGTGTCGTCTCAGTGACCTGCACAGATGATAGAAGAAAGTCATGCTAGTTGTAATAAAAGTGTGGGGAAAGGATGAAATTCGTTTTTGGGAGAAGGCACTGGCAACTATCTTTGTAGCCCTTTTAATCCTATGAGTGAGGTCTGTAACATATTCTCGAATTTTGTGGAGTGTCTCAGAAATAAGTGATAAAGATATAAATAAAGATTAACCGACAAGAACTAGCGGAACTGGGTGAGAAACATACCATTCGAAAAACTCGACATCCGCGGCCGAAGTTATGCGGTTCAGAATAAAAACAATAAGCTCCGTCAATCTCCGTAGGTTTGTATCGGTTCCATTGAGAAACGCTTGTGGTATCTCACGGGTGCAAAATTCCAAAACCCTTGTGAGATTGCATGACAGGTCAAAGATGATACTGCATTTCTTTTGCTGAAACTCCAGAACCTGCAAAGCATAAATATCTCATGAGAGACTGAAGCTTATAACAGAGAATCACTTTTTGGTGCAGGTGCAGAGAACACAAGGACGGAAGATAAATATTAAGCGGATTTGGCTTTGCAGATATGCCCTCTCACCTGGTATTTTTCTTGCATTTCCTGAACAGAAACTGAGAATTCGGTCATTGTCCAGCTGAGAGTGTTAAATAGGCGGTTGAGAAAAGCTGAGAACAACACTTCGTCGCTGATGCATGCTTCCTTAAGCAATCTCTATAATATTCATGTTTAAAGAGGAGAAAGAGCCAAGTTGACGGGGAAAGACTGTCAGAAGCTAATCCAGTGTAAAGAGATAATAAAAAATAAAAATTTTTGATAAACCAGCGATTGAACTCACCTGAAAAACAATTGATGACGAGGACGATTCGCCATACTTAGAAGAACCAAACCCAGAGCCCTTGCATAACCGCAAAAGAATGTTTGTCACTGGGATCCAAGATCTGTTATCAAACGAAGAAAGCAGTGCCTTTGGCATTCTTTGAATCGCTGCTTGATTGTTCTCAAAAGCGGCCAAGTACTCCTTGTATTGTATCAAGACTGAGATTGATTGAAGAAGAAGATCCCTAAGCTCTGCACTCGATATCCTAGGATCATTGAAGTGTGTGACCACAAAAGTAACCTGGCAAAAGAGTTGTACATATAAGAGAGAATCTATGGAATGAACAGCTCAAAATACAAGATTTGAAGCGAAACATACGAATGAAGCAAGTCCTTGCTTGATAAAAACCGACAAAGGAACAAATGGAGGATCGCCCTTACGTAAAACATGAAAGCAGTCCACCTGAAAGAACGAGAAAAAGAAAAAAAATACAATTATTGACCAAGCAGTTGTCATTATCTCACCCAAAAGCAGTAGTAATAATAATAATGATAAGAGCTGCACAATTTCATTTGTTTTTTTTAATCAAACGGGGCTTATAACAGTATCTAGAGATGTCGAATATACACATGCAAATTAGCTGATGAGACATTATTTCAAAATGCAACTACTCCAAACATGTGGAATAGACACTTATTAGGCCTACCATGTCAATTTTCATAAAAGAATTGGATTTACCAAGGCTTCCACATAAAACTCAGGCGTATATAGAAACAGCGAATCTTCTTTACTAAGGACCAAAAGCAGTTGGACAGTCCACATGCATGTTGCATACATTCCTCTCTGCTTCCATCGGCAAAATAAAGAGATTCGATACCTGCAAGGCAAATAATGATGACAACAAAAAAAGGAAACATAAAATAACTTGACATACCTGTAAAGTGTAACTTGCAATACAAACAATGAAAACAAATTACGACTAAAGTGATTACAAAGTTGCAAGTTCTTGTGACCTTCGTCTTACCATGCAGAATGTCTAACACAGTCAATAATTTTTTCACGGTAACTGTTACGAGCTTCTTTCAAGCGCTTTAACTGCTCAATACACGGCCGTTCTCTGATTTGTTTATCAACTTCTTCTAGCAGGGACATTAGTTGGGACTGGTGAGAAATGTAGTATGAAGCCTGCAGAAATCACATTTAAAATTAGGTGTTCTGGTGTTTGTTTATAAAATAATTAAGAAAACAAAAGCCAGAAAACAGTTTAAAATAAAAAAAATAAATGAAAGCTCCTGGATTAGGAAATTTCAGGAAGACAATTACAAGTGTAGAACAAAATGGTCTTGAAAAAGAAATTACTATAAAATAAAATATATATAAAAAAAAAAGCAAGCGAAGGGTTAAACAAAAAACATACCAGACCAAAAACATATAGATTTTTCAATACCCATTTTTGGTAAACCTAATTAAAATGGCAACGATTACATATTATAATATATAGCATTAAATAGCAGATAAAGTGACATTCAAATCGGTATCCTGATTACTTATAATTGCATTAGCAGTGAAGTGTATGGTTAGAACTAATGAACCCACATTAGGAAAGAGTCGCACATAAAAAAATAAAAAAAAATAAAAAATTAACCATCTGCTTTTAAAAAATAGAACAATAAGGGTTCCGGGAAAAAATAGGACACACAAATTACCTAATATTATGAATAACAGCAAAAAAGTAGATATAGGTTTGTCACTCAAGTTAATAGTCCATCAATCGAAAATCCATAATCCTTTCTCTTTTTCTATCTCTCTTCTCTTCTTCTTTTATTTGTTTATTTATTTATTTTCATATTTACCCCAAAGTCACTACAATACCATAAAAATGTGACCTCCAATCACGCAAACCTCTATCCCAAAAATAAAACCACGATAAAACCAACTTTGAGGAGAACACAGGTAACTCCCTAATAAATTTACCAATAAGTGCATGCAAGGATGATCAGTTTCTTCTTCATCTGCTTCCTGTTTCTTTTATTTATCATTAAAACAGTTCAAAAATAAGGATTGAAACTTAAAATAAAAATAAAAAGAATGATAATGTCTCATGACAAAATATTTAATTGTGTAGTTCTTGTCTTCTAATGGACAGAGATAAAAGAGAATTCTTCTTCATGTATGTTAAGGGTAATGTCATAAAACTAATATAAAAAAATATATAAAAAAAGAGCTTTATAAAAGAAAAAAATCGTAAGTCGTGGTTAAATAGTCCTATTGCTAGGATATTTTTACCAATGCTACAAGATATATGATAACTAGAACAATAACCAAAGAAATACTCACATAGAAACATATCCAAAATCAATCATAACCACTGTTTATTTAAATGAAAAAAAAAAAATTACTATGATCGTTAAGAACTCACCCGCTTTAAGTTTGGTGCAAGACCTATGTGATATAGCAATAACAAAACATCAAGAAGTTCTTCTTCTCTTAAAGTAGCTGAAGACATATTACTCTCCATTGGTACAAATGTCGTGTGATGCACTGGATGATAGTCATACTCTGATTCAGATTGATCACTAGAGCTTGGTTTATCGGCTATTTCATCATTCAAACTAGCAGCACCGCATTCCGTAGCAACATGAGTGGATCTCTCTGAAATAGGATTTAACTGAGACCGTGAACACCTGGTTGTGTATCTAATTGGGGCTTTTAAGCTTCTACCAAAATCAGCATCGTAACTTGTTGAACAACAACTTGGTTTATCCACGCCCAAGTGTGTCACCCTGGTTTCTTCATCGTCCATACAGCCTTCTTCCCACCGAACCATTTCTTCTTCCCGTTCATTTACAGGATGCAATTTCGACAAATGATTGAACGATCCACCGAGCCTAGAAATATCTGTTCGATGGGAATCATGTTTCAAGAGCAAACCAATCGGGAAAGACCGTTCACCGCCCCTGTGAAGAAAACCAACATCTGAATTGTTTTCCCATCTTTTCAACCAGCCGCAGACGTCCCCCATGCCAAATCCTTCCGATAAAAAATGAAGCAAGACTGTATAGACAGAAATCAATACAGAGTTGCTAGAGACCCCAGACGGTGGAATAATACGATCTGCTCCCCTGTTTTTCAATAAAAGGTTTTGTAAAAATGTCCTAAACACGGAACCTTGAAGCTGGGGAGGCGTTACGGGTGGTATGAATTGTATCACCAGCCGACAGAGATCTCTGTGCTTCTCCTCAATCTGCAGAAAAGATAGCTACCCATGAGTGCAAATGACTCATATTTACAGTATAGATTGACCGTACGCCTACTTAAGGAAATCATTGTACAATCACGTCAACATGACTACCTTATTTTGTGCTAAATTACATTGATAATCCTGATGCAAAGGCTTATATTTTTTGCGGTTACCACTGCTAGATAGGAATATTTCGAGCCACTATCAATGTTAAAATTGATTTTATATTTTTATTCAGTTATGGGAAAAAAATGACAGATTTCATGGCCCTCGTGGATGAGGCTGGGATCATGGACTCTTAAAATATTCCAGATTCAAAAGAAGCTTTGTGTATTCTTCCGGGATTCTTAAGTACATAAATTATTTCAGAAAAGAAAAATAAACCGCAGTTTTTAGCTGAAAACGTACCTTACTAACTGTTTCAGATAAAGCCGTAGTTGTCAAGAACATGTTGGTTTCGCAAGACACATCCTCATGCGAACCAGGCCACCACACAGACGGCATCATCGCCTCGAGGTCTTGTTTGTTTTGAGCCTTCTGGGAAAGGAAACCTTCGAAGAGTAATTCGAAATCCGATGATTTCCACCAAAGGAGCAGTATTTCTTCTCGCCTCAATATGTGACATGCCAATGCCAGGTACGGGTATGACCCCGAACATGGGCACTCGGACAAGACGAATTTAGCTGCTTTGCTATGGTGTGAGAGGGCATATATAAGCTGTTCAAATAACAAATTCGATGCTTGAAATTCTAGAAAAACGTCGAGAATCATATCCAAACTCGAGTAATCATGCGGTGCTTGTGCCTTGAAGACTTCCACCATAAATGACATAAATGGACCCCAAGCAATGTATTCTATGTTGTCGGCGTTAGCTTCAAGTAGAGAGAAAAATTCGGCACATATCCCATGAGCAACGGGATGAAAAATTTCGTCAAACGGAACAAACCTCTTGAGCCGTCTCAATTTTTCCACTGAAGAATGCTCGTCCCGGTCCATGCAATGCATATCCAACAGCCTCGACAAGCAACGTAGCAAATACGTGGCGGGACTATTTACAAGCGGCGGTGCCTGTAACGGGAGATACCCTTCGACTGCGTACTTAAATGGGTGGGAACCGAAATTTAACTCACATCTTTCACCTTGTGAGAGGGAAATTGCAGGGTAGTATCCAAATCCCGGCCCCATCTTCCGGATCCTGTGAAAAGCCACACCAAGTGAGACACCATTACGGTAGAATGATATGTCGTTTTGATCCAAATCTATGCAACATCCAATAACATCACCAACAACCCATGTCTGCCCATATGTCTCGGCATCTTTGTTCCATTTTTTAACTCTCCTTCCATCGAATGCGTACGAGTCATCGGCATCACCCACACCCTTGTGATCAGTGAAAGGGCAAGAAAGAGTTGCCCAGCCTATCTGTTGAATACCCGAAGTTTCCAAAACAGCTTCGTACATCCACTTTCCGGTCCGCACTGAGGCATTTGCTCGGGCGCTGCTGAACATCGCTAGGCTCTCTATCAGCAAAGGAGGTCTGACAATTCTTATATCACCACAGACACTGGACTCCTCGAGTGTAACAGCGGAGATAACATCCCTGTCACTCAGCAAAACAGATGAACCCGAACGCAGTACTGAACACTCATTCTTTATGATGACGCGGACTAGACTGCTGTTAATTTGACCCGATATTGAACCGATCGATTTATTTGGAAGACCCAATATATACTCGATAGTTCGCTCTACCGACTGATTACTAAACTCGTCGCAGTAAGAAACAAGGTGGGATTTCGATGAACCTGCTTTACTAGTCTCGCCATTCAGTATCACGGCCAGCCCGGAAGATAGTCCACCAATCCGAAGGCCCTCGTCAGCCATCCCTAGCGAGGAAAACCCGCTAAATAACCAAATATTTACAAATCCAGTGTATTCAATTCTGCAACTTACACACTCAACCAGATGATACTTATTCCCCAAATAGGATATGGGAAACACTCAGAAACTGAAAACTTCTAACAAGCTGCAACGCATACAATATAATTTCAGAACCTGGAAAGGGAATTCAATCTTAATTTCTCAACATTTCAGAGAAGAAATGAAATATACATATTAATTTGAAAATAAAGCATAAGGCCACGAAACAGCAGAAAAACAGAGTCGCAATTATTCTAAACCAAACCATGCTTTCATTTATCAACGAGTCTAAAAAAACAAAAATCTAATTACCTCTAATCAAAATTCTCAGACAATACAATTACTCCCTAGAAAATTCACAGTTTAAAGCACTAGAAAGTCGCGCCAAATTAACAAAAAAAAAATCTAAATGAAGAAAAAAGAGGAGAAAGAATAAGTAGCGAGGCTTGAACATACCTGTGACAATGGTTTCTTCGGCGAGTACGAAAAAATGGCGGCTAGGGTTTTGAAGAAGCCATTAATTTGACTCAATTTATCAATCAAATCACAACATCAGAGAGAGAGAGAGAGATTTTGCTTCCTTGTTTTTTTTTCAGACATATAATTATTAAAATAATATTTATTATTATGACAGAGACGAGGACAAGATTGGAATTTCATTTGGCTCCCATTAAAGTGCAAGCTGCTTCATCTCCACGCCCGCTGACTCTTTATTCTCGACAGAAAATAGTTTAATTTTATCGCCACGTGTCGAAAATCAAGCGGGGTTTTCGGTGCTGACGTGGTATGGCACGGGAAATGAACGACGCGAAAATTATTTATTTTTATTTTATGT
Source organism: Urtica dioica subsp. dioica (assembly GCF_054948205.1). NCBI lineage: Eukaryota > Viridiplantae > Streptophyta > Magnoliopsida > Rosales > Urticaceae > Urtica > Urtica dioica. Next base: position 3,171,650 of record NC_142759.1, read on the forward strand.
CGTCCGCGCGTTTGTGTGTCACTGTAGGTTGGTGTTGGTCAACCATCCTTTAGTTATTGCTTACTTTCCATTTTGGGAGTTTATTTATTTAGCCTTTAAAATATTTGTATTTACTGTATTTACCTTTATATATATATATATTTTTTTTAATGAGTTACAGTTTAAATCATATATGATGTAATCATGAGTGACTAATAATATTAATATCACGTGTCAAGTAAAAATATATCAACATCATCAGATGATTTAATTATAAACAAATATCTTAATTTTAAGCAATAAACTCATTGTTTGAAGAATAAATTGTTAGCAGTAGCACATTAGTGACAACAATACTTAAAAATTACGATAACAGTATAATTTTTTACACTAATGGTCCATGAATCATATGCGTTTTGTTCTGTTGTATCTTTTTTTCGCCAAAATCTAAAATGTAACCAATTTTAACCAAACTTTAAATGTGTTACTCACAGATTTTGCTGTTAAAATCTAAAATACAGTTGATTTGGTGATAATATCCTCACATACATTGACTATTTAATCTTAAAAAGCTCACGTAGGTCGTACATTTTAGATTTTAACAAGACAAATTAGAACGTTTATAAACCACTAGTGCAAAGAAAAATAGTACAAATATTTAGCAATATAAGTCAAAAAAACATAAAACATTTGCATTTTAGCTAATATTTTATAAATTTTTCGTATATAGCCATAAATATTTCATAAATAACCCAAAATATGACGTAACCAACGTTATATACACGTATTTACTATGCGTAAATAGATTTACGTGGCTGTTTACCAAAAATTAACGAAACATTGGCTATTTAGAAATTTTTAACGTTTTATATGGCTAAATAGTCAAATTAATAAAATAACCAATTTAAACGTTTAATATTACTAAATAGCCAATATTTGGTTAGCTAAATATTCATTTTCAGACATAAATTTTAAGTAAATAGTCAACGTTTAATTTATGAAAGTGGCTATCTATTTAATAATTGCGTTTGAAAGTACTATTTATTTAAGATTTACCAAACGTTAACTATTTAGCGATGTCAAATATTTAAATTGACTATTTTTTTAATGGACCCTATAAAAATTAAGGAACAATCTTCCAAAAAACTGTGTTAACTACAATGAGCATATGTGAAAAGAGTCATAAGAAATCATCAAAAGAAACAAAATGTTCTAGCTATTATTAGTGGCAAAATATTATTGAGAAATAAAAAACTAAGCTACTAAAACAGCAAAATAGCAAGCCACACACTTCTTGTAACTTGTATATGGTTATGCCACCAATTATCTCGAATCATTGCAAACCATGATACAAAATAGTTCATCTTCAAGAGAGTAAACTGAAGTCGTCGATTGTTACTAGCTCGTCCTTCGATTCAATGATCGTCAAATTACATGCTCGACCAAGGCTGAGTCATTGTTGTTGAATGTGTTCAACATCGTCGAGGAGGCGAGAGCTGACGAAGAGAACATAGATGTATAAACTCTATATAATGCCTACTCTACAAATACGAAGTGACTCAACCTATATATAAATGAGATAATAGAGCGATTTAAAATTAGAAAAATGTACTATTAAACAGAGGATTTTATATTTTTTTTAATGGAAAATCGAGTGAAAATAAGATTGATTCTAATTTTTATCATGGTTTGAAATTCCCGGGAAATCGGATGTCCGGAAATTGTTTTTTTCAAAGTCCCGGTACCAGTGTGTACAAAATCGTTCACTTTCCATTTCTTTCTTGGATTCCGGGGAAACCGTCCACTTTTCGGTGGTCTTTAGGCAATTTTTACGCATTTCGACGGAAACTTACCGGTAAGTGGTCAAATACCGACAATTATTAAAATATGATGATATTTAGTGTTCTTCACAAAATTTGTCGTTAGTTTTTTATGTTTTAGTTCAAATTCTTAGTTTATAACTTCATTATTGTGTTTAATTGGAGTTTGTATCCAATTTTTTTTCAATTTGTTTGTTACATTATAAAATATGATTTAGATTTGAATGCGTCTTACAGTTACAATCAGGATTACTATCCACCAACAACTCTAGCTTCCGACACGGTGCGACCATTTCTAGGTTATCCCATCCACTCCATGTCTATAGTCGCACCCAAAAGTATATAAAAAAATAAAAAAATAAAAAAAAAAAAAAAATTGAGCGGCAGGATTTTCCCCCACTTCATTCTCATTACATGAGTTGGTATGATTACTGTATGACCGCTGCATATGGTCGCTATCCAGAGTAGTCTTTTTATTTATTTTATGTTGAATTTGAACTATGGTATTTGATGGATTGTGTTGAACTTTATCATTTTGGTTTGTACTTTACATTGAACTTAGTTTTTGTTGAGTTTGTAATTTGGTAATGTATTGAAACATTGTACACTATTTTTAATTTTATGAATTTTATCCTACGTACTTTGTCTGTTTTTTGTATATTTATTTTCTGGATTCTTCTCGGTAAATACGGTATTTGACGGTATTCATCAACGGTAATGGTAAGTTTAACGGTATCGGTTTCCTTTTTTCCTGCTTTCCTCGATATTTTTTTACGATACCAGCAGTTAACAGTAAATTCTGAACCTCGGAACGGTAACAGTATTTAAGATTTTTAGAAGCACTAAGAGCATCTTTAATGGTTTAGCTTAGGGTATTGCTTAGCTAAATAGTATTTTTGCCACATAGATTTTCTAGAGCTAAATAGTTAAGCAACTAGCTTAAATTAGCCAATTTGCTTAGCTAAATCAATAGCCAATATGCAAAACAATGGTTAAGCAACTAGCTAAATATTTTTGATATTTGCAAGCAAATCCCTACAATTCTTAAGCAAGAAACCATTAAAGATGCTCTAATACTCGCCAGCGGCCGCTAACGTGCGCTCATAGTGGGATCACATCAACAGACCGCTCATCGTTGATGAAAATTATTTTCGATTTTTTTCGTATAAGACCACGTATCTGTGTCTATTCTCCTCACTTTATTCTCTTTTTTTTTTTTTCTCTCAAATGCAAGAATAGTTATAGTTTTTCATTCTATTTTCCACTTCGTCCTCATATTTTCATTTTTTAGCATATATAGGCAGAAAGAAATCAGAATTTATTTATCTGGTGGGTCACGACTCATACACGTGGATTCCTCGCGCTCTCATATTAAAGGACACGTGTGAGAACCTGAAAGGAGGATATCAATTTCTTCAAAATCTTCTAGCTTATTCGAAACCACATAAAATCAGCTATATATTGTTAAATATTATCTCTATTTATTTCACATATGCCACGAAAAATAATATAATTTTGTAGGCGCACGAAAAAAAAAAATTAAGTTAGGTGTAAAATCTGTTTGTTTTCACTAAAGTACTAAACTATATTGACAAGTCATATCTAACAACAAAAGAAATTTGTTTAATTTATTTATATTTTTTGTGGTGTAATTTAGTCTTAAACATATTTTTTGTGCGGAGGATTTAAGGGATACACGAACACAGTTCTTATTCTTTCTTCTATCATCTTTTTTCTCAGTCTGAGAGAGAGAAGATAGAAAGGCTTTTTCCATTTCCATTTTCTCCGGCAGCCAAACATGGACCTAACGGCGAAGCTTCACCGATTAGACCTAAGCACAGCCTTCTTCTCCGGAAGAGCTCTGTTCGACGCTCGCAAAGCCTCTCTCTCCCGCTCCACTCTCTCCGTCAAAACCAGACAACTCAGCAACTCAATCAACGCCTCTCTCTCCGCCTCTCGCTCTTCCGTCGCAATAGTCGAAGAAGAAGAGGAGAAATTATCTCCGGCGATGACGAAGGACGAAATCGAGTCTCTCTTCACGAAATCCTCCTCCGGCGACGGATTCGACCGGAGGCGCGACGGAAAGCAGTCGAGCTCCGGAATTTCCTCCGGAATCAAGCTCGAGAATGTGACCAAGGGCTTCAAGGGAGTGACGGTGCTGAAGGACGTGAGCTGGGAGGTCAAGAAGGGAGAGAAGGTCGGACTCGTCGGCGTCAATGGCTCCGGGAAGACAACGCAGATGAGGATAATCGCCGGCATGGAGGAGCCGGACTCCGGAAACGTGATCAAGGCCAGGCCAAACATGAAGATAGCGTTCCTCAGCCAGGAGTTCGAGGTCTCGTTGAGCCGGACGGTGAGAGAGGAGTTTCTGACGGCGTTCAAGGAGGAAATGGAGGTTTCGGTGAAGCTTGAGAAGGTTCAAAAGGCGATGGAGAGCACTGTTGATGACCTTGACCTCATGGGACGGCTTCTTGACGAGTTTGATCTCCTTCAAAGGCGGGCTCAGGCCGTGAACTTGGACACGGTTGAGTCCAAAGTCAGCAAGCTCCTGCCGGAGCTGGGGTTTTCTCCAGAGGACGCCGATAGGCTCGTTGCCTCGTTCAGTAGCGGGTGGCAGATGAGGATGTCGCTCGGAAAAATTCTGCTTCAGGTATAACTTTTGTTGGTAACATGATCTTTTCTTTTGTGTGTTAATGTGAATTAGTTTCTGAAATTGGTGTTTGGATTATCTACAGTATGTTAGAGGATGAGTAATACTAGGTGGTTGGATTAGTCACTGAGTGAATGGAAACTGTTATATAGTTCATTGCCTTATTGTTTTATGGGCAATGTTGGTGCGCTGTGGGATAATTGTAGCTTGTAGTTTGCTTCCTTGTGAAGGATCTCACCTCGAAAGATATAAGAAAGATGGACCTAACAACACATATAAGATCAAGATTGTGGGTTAATTGGTTTTGAGATGAGCCTTTTGCGATACTTGACAGTGCTAGATCGTTATCCAGAAAGTGAATAGTTTGTCAAGAAGATGGTATAAGCAGATTGGTGCCCTTTTATTTCTTGGACAAATCGTATTGATCGGTGTAAATTTTGTTAGCTTGGCTAAGTCTTGGATGGTAGTTCAGTTTCATCGGTTTGAGTTTTATAATTTATTGAAAACCTTAGTGCGGAACTGTACCTGAGAATCTTGTGGTTGATTTAAGGTTTCTGTAGTAGCTAACAAAGCAATTTTCTTGGGAGATCATCTGTTTTCTGTGGTTCGTACAAGTGGAAATTTATGCGCTGCATGTGACATTGTATTTTGTCTCTCTTTTTTCAGGATCCAGATTTGTTGCTGCTCGATGAACCTACAAATCATCTTGATCTTGACACTATTGAATGGCTAGAAGGTTATCTTGTAAAGCAGGAAGTGCCCATGGTTATCATATCTCACGACAGAGCTTTCCTTGATCAACTTTGTACAAAAATAGTGGAAACTGATATGGGTGTGGCCAGAACATACATGGGAAACTATTCGGAGTTCATCATTTCAAAGGCAACATGGATCGAGGCCCAGAATGCTGCTTGGGAGAAGCAGCAGAAGGAGATAGGAGCACAGAAAGACATCATAACTAGACTTGGTGCAGGGGCAAATTCTGGCCGTGCTTCTACTGCAGAAAAGGTGAGTTCTGAATCTTGATACTTATAAGCTGTGAACCCTCAGAATCCAGTTCATTCAAAACAGTTAGAAGGCACTCAATATCTTCAGTGACTGGTGCAAATAATACTAGCCATAGCTTGGATATCTAGCTTTAGTTGGAGGCACAATTTAAAGTGGAAGGTTAATAAACTTCTAATTTGAGTTTCTTGTGTGTTTGTGTTTATATGTTAATGTGAGATGTTTGAGAAGCAATCTAGCAATTGTAAATAGGACAAAGCAGGTTCGAGAATAGACTAAGCAATAGTGAACCAGTTATGTGGTCAAATCAGGACAACAACAACAACATGTAGGCTTGATCATAGCTGAGAAAGGAAAATGAGTTAGGTTAATGCATGCATTCAATTCATTTCTTCCCATTTTCACATCCCTTGGTTTTGTGAAACACTACAGAAGCTGGAAAAACTTCAGGATGGGGAGTTAGTTGAAAAGCCATTTCAGAAAAAACTCATGAAGATCCGATTTCCGGAGCGCGGAAGAAGTGGTAGATCAGTTGTAAACATCAATAATTTGCAGTTCAGCTATGAAGACAAGGTGAGTTGCAACGCTACTAAACAAGCAGACCGAATATAATTTATACAATGTAAAGGTATACTTACTGTTATTTGTGGTGTGGTAGGTCCTGTTTAAGAAGGCAAATCTTACAATTGAAAGGGGAGAGAAAATTGCCATTCTTGGCCCGAACGGGTGTGGCAAGAGTACTCTGCTGAAACTGATTATGGGGTTAATTGAACCAGAAGCAGGCGAAGTGGTGATTGGGGAGCACAATGTCCTGCCAAACTATTTCGAGCAAAATCAGGTACGGCCATCTTATGTTCACGTGTCACCCTGTTTTTTATTGATTGAAACATCATCTTGGTTCTCTATAGTCGGTTCTAGTTTCTTCTCTAGATTTTCGATCCTGAATTCAATTGCATCGAAATGTGGGCATTTTTTGATGTTTTGAAAGAATGTGTTTTGCTGAGTGATGGTTTATTGCACTCTTTTAAGGCCGAGGCGCTTGATTTAAGCAAAACCGTGTTGGAGACAGTAGTGGAAGCTGCAGAGGACTGGAAATTGGATGATATCAAAGGTCTTCTTGGACGTTGTAATTTCAAAGCCGACATGCTTGACAGAAATGTTTCCCTCTTGAGTGGCGGTGAGAAGGTAAATCTTAGAGGGTTATTTTTAAGAGACATCCCTTTGCATGATTTTTCTTAGGTTTTGAGATTTGTCGACTCATTTGATTCTGCGACAGAAACATCCTTCAATGTTTTCATCTTTCGGTTTTGCTAGGCACGTCTTGCATTTTGCAAGTTCATGGTGACACCGTCTACTCTTTTAGTCTTGGATGAGCCGACTAATCATTTGGATATTCCTTCAAAAGAAATGCTTGAGGTAACGTTTTTCTCCTCTATTCTCTTTCCTGGAAAATAGCACGGCATAGATTTAATTTGTTCTCCAATTCCTCTATCAGGAAGCAATAACAGAGTACCAAGGTGCGGTCATCACAGTTTCTCACGATCGATACTTCATCAAGCAAATAGTCAATAGAGTAGTGGAAGTTAAAGACTCTAACTTACACAATTACTCCGGTGATTACAATGTCAGTTCTCTCTCGCTCTCTCTCTATAAATAGTTGGGTTGTGCAAGTGATTTTCTTGGATGATCTATCAACTCGCGGGTTTCCCTAATCTCAAAAGTCTCTGAGTTTTGGATATATGACATGTGAAACCATGAAAATCTTAGTGATTGTTTTATAAGGTCGTCAAGTTCTCACATCGATTAGAAGTAACGGGCCAAAAAAAATCATGGAGTGGCTACTACGGGTTTTCCATCTATTTATGGGTTTTTTTTTTTCTTTCGACGGTACAGTATTACTTAGAGAAGAATCTCGACGCGAGAGAAAAAGCTTTGGAGCGTGAAGCTGAGCTAGAGGAAAAGGCTCCGAAAGTGAAAGCCAAATCAAAGATGTCAAAGGTAAGTCGCCGGAGCCAAAGTGAAAGGAAATAGAAATTATATATAAATTTCTCAAGAGTCTCATTCTTTATCTTTTCCCTTTACAGGCTGAAAAAGAGGTAATGAAGAAACAGAAAAGAATGGCGTTTCAGCAAGCAAAAGCTAAATCCAAGGTGACAAAAAATGCCAAGAGATGGAACTGAGGCTATCAAATTAATTAACATCTCAAAGTTAAAGATATGCCCTTCTTTAGGGAACAAGGGTAATGTGTATAATCAAATCATACAGACAGTAATAGAATAACAGGTTGATTTTTCAAAGCTCCAATGTGTGCTCTTTTCTTCATTCAATTCTTGCACACTCGACGACCACATCATGCAAAAAATGAAGTTACTCTTAGAACAGTAATATTTTGAAATAAGAATATTTGATCAATTGAAGAACCAAAAAACATTTTATGATATTCGTCTACGGAGCAATTTTGATATGGTCGTTTTCGTGGTGAATGAAGTGACGATCTTGATAAAGTTTGTGTGGCTAGAAAAGGAAATAACTTACCTACCAAGTAAAGGATTTGTCTGATTTTCCAATTGTAAAAAGACATTGTTACTGTAAATGGCTTTTGGTAAAATTAGTTAGAATTTAGGATTAAGTAAAGACATGGTTAACAAATCTTCTAGAAATACCTAAAGGTATTTTTTTAAAGAGGGAAATAAGGGTTTTGGTTTTTTGGACTCGAGTTCTCTTTTGTCAAGACTCAAATGTAAGATTCAATTAACCTAATATAACTAGAGACGTGCTTATATAAAGAGAGATGAATAAAAAAAAATGTCTGGGTATACGACATACATTAGCGGAACGATTTTTTATGCACCGTTTTAAAACAAAAAGACTTATCTAGTAATCTTTTATTCATATTTCTCATTCAGTTCATCACACAATTGCATATTCAAATACCGAACAAATTGGTCTCATTCGTCTGTCCGTTTATTAATTGGTGCCAAAATATTTACTCCTTTCTTATTCATCTCCCTGAATTAATTAAATTTATGGACATATTTTACATACGGGTTCACCATAAGTTTTTCAACGCCGTAGCACATCATAATGTTGATGGTCAGATTGAAATTTCAAAGCCACCATTTTAAAAATTAAAAATTCAATAACAAAAATGTCAATCAGTTGAAAATCACGTACAAGAAATAAATATATTATAACTTCTTCTCTTACACAAGGCTTTATATACATTTAGCTTTAGGTACATATATACCTCTAAATAAATAAAAATTTCTCTTAAATATGGAATCGTGATCCAACAGTTTTTTTTTTATTATTTCTTTTGCATCTGAATAATTATTTTTCTGACATAATCAAACCTGTAAAAAAATAATATTAAAAATAAAATAAAATCATAAATTTTTATAAGAACCAAAACGATGGCAAAACAACAGCTCAGCGCCAAAAGCTAACACGTTAAAAGGTCGAACAACACGGTATCCACAAGAAAAGGCGTCAGTGGCATTTCCGTAGTTTCTTCAAACTCAGACGTCCTTTATTGTAAAACATCTCTACCTATGCATCATTATCACATGAAATGAAATAAACATATAAATATACACATAATATTATAGTTTCTCATTTAACGACAATAGCAAAATCTCTCTCTCTCTCTCTGGACAAGTCTGTTTGGCTCACAAAGCTTCATAGTTCATACTTTCTCTCTCAAATTCTCAGCTTTTAGTTATTCTTCGAATGGAAGATCGCAAGGAGGTTTGTCACTTTCTTTTTCTTGCTTGATTTGAGCTTTTCATGTTTGTCTGTGTTTTTGTGAAGTGTGTTCTTTTCGCTCTATTGATTGATAAAGTAGTTATTTACTTTCCTTCGTTTTCCGTTAAACCAAAGAACAAGTCACCAAACTTCTTTCTAGATTTTTTTCTTCTTCTCCAGGAAGATTTAAATTGCATGTGTTTTGAAGCGCATTTTGTTGTGATTCATTGGTTGATCTAACAAGCAATGAGTGTTTTCTTACCATTATGCAGTTTCAACTTCTTTTTGCTGTTTATGAGAAATAGTCAGTCAAAGTTGTTTTTTTCTTTTCTTTTTTTTTTTTTACTTCAAAATAAATTCGGTCGTGGTCAATTTGCTGTCCTTTTTATCACTGTTCATAATAATGGAAGACATATAAAGCAGAATTGTAATCAATCGAAAATGTTATGAGCAGCTTTTTTCACTTTTCACTCACCTTTTTTATCCCTCTAATTTTGTATGTCGCCCTAATTTTGAGCTGATGTTTTTCCCCTATCATCATGATTCATATGTCACTAGTAAATAGCCTATTTATAATCGTCTGGTGTGACATATAAAAATATATATTGTATTTTGTCCTTCAGTTAATCTTGGTCATTCTTTCAATCGATCGAGTCTATGGTAGTTTCTCTCACTATGATATTTCAAGAAGCAATATATTAAATATAGTCGAAAGATCATTCAACCCTCTCAATGAAGTACTTATAGCTCAAAGTTGATAATGGAGATAGAGAATGGGGTTCGCCATTAATTTGTGGGATTTCCTCAACATGATAATTAATGCCAAATGGTCAATATTGTACCAAATAATATTAAACCCGAAAAGTACTGCGTTATTGCTCCAATTGATTAGTCCCAATATGCTTATCATCTTCATCATGTACATTCATTAGCTGTCTCACATTAATGCCTATTTGAACATCTCATCACATGATGATATCTGAAAACATTTTCCCATTTCATGTTTTTGGGAGGAAATAAGTTTGTTTCCACTGAATTGGTTTTTTTGGTCCTATTGATTTCAACACAGAAAAACGCTCCGTGGCTATCGGTGCCTCAATTCGGGGACTGGGACCAGAAAGGAGGCCAAGTCCCCGATTACTCGATGGACTTCACGAAAATCAGGGAAATGAGGAAGCAAAACAAGAGGGATGTTTCGAGAGCCAGCCTCGGAAACGAGGAAGAATTTGCAGCCCCAACAGCCAAAGACGATTCAAGTGATAACAACAACAATGCCCATAGCGATCACCACCATTACCATGAGGACCATCATCACCAACACTCTCCATCTGTAAGATTCCTTTCTTTCTTTCTTCCCTTTTCATGCTCTTTTCCTTTTTTTTTATATATTTATTATTATCATATGATAATGGGTTTACTGGATTTAAAGGGAAAATAAAAGTATTATGAAACTTTGGGGTGGTCCTTTATGGTGGCATGGAATGTGGTGTGTTGGGGGTGGTGGTAGTGATAAGATCATGACTGACTTGCTAGGACATTACATGTTATATAAATATAATGTTATAATGTAAGAGAATATAAATAATGTGATAAATTATACCCTTTTAGTTAAGAGTCAGAAGCAGCATCATTGGTGGTGTTAGCTGCTTTTTTCCCCTCATATCCGTGCGCGAAAATTTAATAGATTAGTGTCGTTTTGGAATAGAAAATACTTTCGCATTGGTCAAACCATAGTAAATTGTTTTACCTTCTATTCCATGAGTTGCTTTCATTCCTTAAGTTATGGCTTAGCTATTTCTTAATACTATAAATCTACTTCTTGGGATTATTTGTTTAATCTCCGAGACTTGGTCCTGCCAGCAAAATGTCTTTAACCAAAGTATTAAACTCTTATTTAGAGATGGGGATGGGAGTTCGGTTTAATAAGATATCTTATATAATATTAGTCAATACTTCATAATGTTGAGCCAAATCAAGATGATATTTCGCTAGAGAAGCTCCAACAAAATAAATGAGGAACGACTTTTTGAGTGAATTAAATATTAGTTGGGAATGTTCGTAGATATTCCTTGGGACACACGCAATTCTACGTGGTGGTGCACATGTGAAGGTGGTGTTCTTGGCCACATAAATTTTGGTAATAATGAAAGTTAAAAATAATAATAATAATAATAAAATATGCCCAAATATTTGACACTTTAATGTATAGAAATCAATGTATCCATAAATGAGAAATAAATGAGGGAAGTTGTTTGAAATTTCGAAATGCATATTTATGAAGATATAAATAAAATCTGCTTGTATAATAAATTGATATTGTTTTTGTTCTCAACCTGGGTTTCTTTTCTTATATACAGACTAGGCGTAGCTTTTTGAGCTATTTCTGTTGCGTGAAAGCGTGAAAATAGAAGCAAGCGCGAAGCAATTGAAGATTTGCCTATTTTTATTTACATCTTTAACTTCTTGTTGATGTAATTTTTACCTCGATGTGCCATGTATTTCTTGTTAATCAATTAGGTAATGTTTCAACGGTTATATGACATTGCTACCTTTTCTACGTGTGCTTTGGGTTTCAGGATTTCCAGCCATAATGCCAGGCGTGATATGTAAATGATTTGAACTTTGAAAAATATGAGATGACATATATATATATATATATATATATATATATATATATATATATATATTAATTTACAACGTTGCATATTGTTATGCGGTAATAAGTAATAACTTCTCTTTCATGTGCGACAAACCATTTATTTTTTAGAAACCGACCAACTTCTTTTGAACTGTTAAGTTTTTTTTTCCCTCACACGACAAGAATAATAATTACATATGTATTGTTTCGAACATTTTTTTTTTCGGTCTCAATAACGGGATTTAGAATGATGACAAAGTGAAAAATTAAAATGTACAGCAACCAAAACTAAAATCAGCGGTTTCAAGAAGAGATTCGGTTTATTTAATTGAATAAGTTCAAAACATTTAAATAAGTTCATCACAGCTTCGAACGACCAAATTGGTTCACAGCTTTAATACATACAAGCAAAAGAAGCTAAAAACACAAAATTGCCCTTTCCATAGATAGAACCAATTCATTTACACATCATAGGGTGTCTCTAAATTGGTACCATTCCCAGATAGAAAACACAGGTCAAAACTATTCTGTGATCTAAAAGCTAAAATGAAAAGAAGAAAAATGAAAGGAAAAGAAATTACAGTCTCAAAGCTTTCAAGGGATTCTTAGAAGGACCACTCTCAGACAAGCTTTTCCTATAAAATAGGGCATTAAGGACCACCTGTTATCAGATCATCAAACCTTTTTTATAATCTGGACGACATCTTCATCTTCTAGCTCGTGCTCCTGCAAATTCATTGAACCCACACACATGTAATTTCAGTTTTTTTTATGTATACCAAACAAGAGAAATTTGCGACATTGAACATTCCAACTTAAAAAGGAAAAAAGAAAAAAAAATCAGTAAATTTTTTTTTTCAAATTATTATACGAATGCATCGTCGACAAATTAATTTTGTGACCAAAATAGTCTTTGAAGAAATAATTTTATAACATTTTAGTCTCTTAAAAAATAATTTCATATTATTATACAAATGCATAGTCGACAAATTAATTTCGTGACCAAAATAGTCTTTGAAGTAATAATTTTATGACATTTTAGTCTCTTATATAGAAAAATGAATTTAACTTTGTTTTAATGAAATCCAACACTTAAACAACTAAAAACGTATTTCTTAAATAATTCGTTTACATTTTTAAAAAAGTAACATTAAAACACAATCGTACTTGAACATTTAACATGGTACAGCCTTTATTTAGTCTTTATTAGGGATGGATTATAATTCAAATAGTTTTTATCCTATAAATTCAACAAACTATTGAAGGTTAGAAAATATGTGCTGAGTTTCTTAGGTGACTAGATTTCAATGACTAAAATGCTACAAGATCAATAGTTTGAGGATTATTTTGCTAAGAAAATTAATTTAGGGACTTTCATAATAGTTCAAGGACTATTTGCACTAAAAGCCTAAAAAAGGGTGGGGAGGAATATGGTACAAACCTTGCCTACTCTTTGGGGTTTATGTTTCGCACTAGACCCCCAGACCAAAGCGCTGCAACAAATCAAGACTCGCAATCAACTTCCAAATTATACGAAAACAAAAAAGACAAAAACGAAATTATTATTTTTCATTTTTCTTCCAAGTAGAATGCAAATATTAGCGAGAATGAAGAATATCAGGAATGGGGTCGGATTGCTTACTATTTAAATTGCTTAAGCATGTCCTTATGGATTCGCTCACAGAAATCCTCGACTGTTCTCCTCTTTGACGACAGAATCACAGGGTCTTCGTAATCTGGATTCATCCCTTTAGGTTTCGTATATATACGAGTTAAGCAGAGATATTCCCAAATTTTGTCGAGTAAACCATCAAGATTCCATTCCAAGTGAGAACTGCACAGCAACGAACCCTTTTAAAAAGAAGGCCCAGAAAGTTGAGCACCATACTGTACGATTCTTAAGTCTATATCATAAACCTCCCACGAAATTTCACAAATTTTAAAATAATTTCTTCCGCTCAAATTTCATCGATTTTCTAGCTTAAACTACCCCTATTTTGAAATTAATATTAAAAAACTTTATATAAATGACTACAAAATAACAAAATATTAACTCGGTTTTTCGGACATATTGAAACACTCGTGTCATGCAGGTAATTGGCATGATGATGAGTAAAGGAAATTTATACCTAAATAATATAAGTAATCGACACAAAAGGTATAAATGCATAACTTCGCTGAAACACAACGGATGTTTATGATATTTTCCCTTCTTATTTCTGCTGTCCAGAATAAATCTGTGAAATTTAAGCAACTCAGTGAAGGAAAAAAAAAAGGGGGTACCTGACTGGACAATAATGAGGAAGTTTATCGAGGATCTCCAATTCTTCAAGCGTGATCACGTCAATCTTGTTCACGACGTAAATGCAAGGCATGTATATCCGACTGCCCTCAATCACATCTATGAGATCATCAGCCGTGGCATCGAACCGAAGAGTAATATCGGCATTGTGGATCCGATATTCACTGCATATCGCCTTCACGGTATCGAGATCGAGATTCGTGTTTGCCACAGTCGAGGTGAAATTGATTCCCCCCTTCTCTTTCTTCCTAAAGGTAAGATTAGGCGGCTCTTTGTTCAACCTGATTCAGAAAAATAAACGTTTATGATGATGTGTTCAGAGAAAACATCAATTATTTCTTTCCATCAAGATCTAGACAGCTCTAAATTTTGTTTACAGCCATTATGAAGCATGGCAAAAAAAAATGCACGTTTTTCTAGAAGCACAAATGATTTGACAAGGGGAATTTCTTGATTTTCCTAACTAATATCTTCAAAAAAACAAAGGGCGTTATCATTTCTCGTTTATGTTTGACATTTTTTCCTTGAAGCAAGCAACATGGTAAACTCTTTAAGAGGGAAGAGAATGATAAGAAAAAGAACCTTCGATATTTTTTTTTCCCAAAATGACATGGAAATACAATATAATCGGGTATTCAAGAGACTTGTAACCCTTCTAATAGAAATTTATTCCTTTCCTCTACACATGTAATTTCCATACAATAATCCCCTCCAATTATATCTATTTTATAGAATCAGATATTAGTAACTATACCATCCCTTAAATAACTAACTATTACAATCACCCCAGCCCTTAGATATTTTCAGAGAACTTAAGCACATGAGATTTACCTTATGCCAAATCCCTCGAGCTCCTTCTCTATGAGACGTTTGTGAGTTATAGGCTTGATAGCATCAAGCACAATTAAAATGCAATTGCATGTCCTAGCAGTACTGATAACCTGGTAATCGACAGAATGGCATAGTAATTCATAAGCTCAAATGACCATATCAAAACACTTTCAACATCTGATATATCTAATGACGATTTCTAGCCTGCTATGCAAAAACTAGTTACTAGTATGCCTAGTACATAAAAAAAATTGATAAATATAAATACTAGAGAGAATAGATGGCGATAAAGGAGGGAAAGTTGGTCATGAATCCTCGAGAGAGAGAAAAAAAAAGAAAAAAAAAAAGGAAACAGGTTGAAGTTGAAAAATATATCTTCTTACCTGCCTTCCTCTACCCTTCCCATCTTTTGCACCCTCGATAATACCAGGAAGATCCAAAAGCTGCAAAAAATGCAAAACAGGGTTAAGAAATAGTAGGAGAAAACTTAACAGTGTGATAAACCTACCCATCCACCACAACCCCTATAAAAAAAACGACTTGATGCCTGGTCACAACAGCTAAAATGAACGTAAACGCTAAAAGCACGTGTGATAATAATTCACAAGTTTTACCAAAGATCAGCTTGTGTACCTGGATTTTAGCTCCTCGGTACATGATCACACCTGGGATGCAAGTAAGGGTAGTAAATTCATAGGAAGCAACCTGCAAACATAAAACCAATAGCAATACATTCAAAACCTATCTGGGCCATAAAGTTATATAGGGCACGGCACAGCTGATAACTTATTATGCTTCAATATGAAATTAATTTAAATAGAAGCAATGATTATATATTATTGCTCATCATAATCCTTTGTGCCGTACTAATCAGAGCTTACAGGGGTTATAGTTACTTTTGATTATCCTAAAGACCAAACACTCGATCATCTTATAAAAATAGAAGACCTGGCTGTTACATGACAATTGTGCTTTTTTAACAAAGATTCTTCTACGTCAACGAAAAAACAGCGGATCTACCAAAAAATCTTTGGTTGATCTACTGTTTTCGTTGATGTAGAGTTGTCAACCAATTATTATATTATTTTGGGGAATCCCTGACATCAGTCAGAGTACAAAGTTATCTCCTTTACCGCAGAACTAATGTCCTGGGGGAAAAAATTGTCAACTCAATATGCTAATATGCAAGCAAGCAAGCGACTAATTTTATTAATGGCGAGCATAGAAGGCCACGAACTTTCTATATTTCCTATTGTTTTCACTGTTAAGAAATAATGGATCGGTCTAGAATCTGCTCTTTTGTTTAAAATCTTATATTCACTAAAGCTAATAGAGAAATCAGCGATTTCACGATGTTATATACGTCCTCAAAAAATAAACATGACCCGCTAAGCACATAACTTAATCACCTCAGTTCAAACAGAATACGAAACCGAAAGACGAGATATCGTTTCATACCTCGGAAAACGTCCCCGTCAACTTATTCAACAGCGTTGATTTCCCAACCGATGGAAAACCCACGAGACCAACCCTCGCATCTCCGCTCTTTGTAACATCGAACCCTTCACCGGCACCACCGGCTCCTTTTGTAGTAGGCGTCAAGATTTCCCTCCTCAACTTCGCAAGTTTAGCCTACACGAAAATATATATATATATATATATATATATATATATATATATATATATATATATATATCACTTCTATTAGCACATCAAATGCACAGCCAATTACCCACACAAAGATGTCTAATTGAATCATTTACCTTGAGCAAACCCAAATGATGAGCCGTTGCTTTGTTCTTTTGAGTCCTTGCCATCTAAACAAAAAACAAATAAAAAAAGCACCGTTTTCATATTAGAAAATTAATTTTTGAACAATATTGTCCATGGATTCTCGACTAGAGAAACACAATCCAAGCCATAGTCGCGCTTCTACATCTAAACCCTAAACCCTGAGGCGAAACACTTTGAACCTTCGAAATAACGTAGATATATTTACTAGGCGTCCTTATTTTAGTCAAGTTCAAAGATTATTTCAGTAAACTCTCGAATTTACTCAGATTGAAAGCTTAAATATATACCACGAAAATGAATAGGAAAAAAAACAGAGAGAAAACGAACCTCATCTTCGATATCCTTAATCTTCTGCATAACGGTCGCCATGGCTGAGCGCAGTTGAGAAGCCCAAACAACAGGTAAATCGGATCAAGTCTATACGGGACTGTTCGTAGTTTGTTTAACGCTTGCTCTGTGAAGAAGAAGAAGAAGAAGAAGAAGAGCTGAAGGTACTTGCGAGAGACAATATTACGACTATTTGGGCCAAATTTTTTATAAAAAAACGGCCCACTAGCCCAATGCGAAATTGGTTTGAAAAATACGTTGATTAGAAAGTAGAAATTGCCTCATCTATCATCATTTGATAAGTTTTTTCCAATTTTCCACCAAAAACTTAATTTGGCAAAAAATACTAATAAATCACTTGTATAAATACAATTTTACCATTAACATGATATCAACAATTGATATTTATTGTTGATATAGATCTCAACAATTGACGTCTGTGAGCTTTGGGTTCTCTATTTGTGACATATATGTCAACAATCGATATCTATTACGTTGATATTAATTGTTGAGGATAAAATTGTATCTATACAAGTAATTTAGTAGTATTTTTTGCCAAATTAAGTTTTTAGTGAAAAATTGAAAAAAAAAAAAAAAAAACTTTGGTAGTTGATACAATTTCTCTAAGAAATACCTATGAGGCTCCAAATTTAGAGAACTACCCATTTTCAAAATATATAAATAATTATTATTTTATGCTTGACATTCACTTGAATTTTTTTTAAATGACATTTACTTATAAATTATAAACCTAATATATTGTAAATACTAAGGAAAACAAATGTAAATGAAGCGAGAAGTTTTCTAATTTTTAACAACGTAATTAAAATGAATATCGGATCTGTGTAGACCCGAGATCCATTAAGTTTGACCAAGACTCATTTTGATGAATTTTTAGTTAGTTTAATTTAGTATAATGGTTCATTTATTCACTTAGTCAAGTCATGGGAAAGAAAGCGCAATTTTGGAATTTTGTAAGAAGCAGAAAAACTTTTGATATTTGTATAATTCGATTATAATTTTTATTGACTATTTTAATTTAATCTGTTTTTACATAATTTATTGCACTTGTATTTTTTAATTATATAAACAAAACCTACTTAGTAATAATAGATGTATATAAAGTTACCAAATGTGATTATAATTAATTTGATAATTCTAAAAATCCAGAACTCGTATCTTTTTTGTTATCTTATTGTCTTTATATATTTCCGATTATAGCATGTCGTTAATTTTGGTTTTCAAACTAATTTTTTAAAATATCATATTTTAATTAGATAAACCTACCAGGAAACACATATAAGGGGAAATATATGATCCTTAATTAATTTAGGGCAAGATAGATATCTGATCATTTCCAAACTTGAAATTGCAAAATAGCTATCGTTTAAGTTACGGATGATATAGTGATATTAACTTTTATTATTTTGTATTTTATTTCCGATTAATAAAACTGTCTCAAATAAACGTGTGTAATTAATTTGTAACTGAATCCTAAAAAAATAAAACAAAGTGTATTACGTGTATAAAACGCCGGTTATTCAAAGAAAAAAAAATGTTTAATAACAATTGAATCCGATTAAATTCACAAGGTTTAAAGAGAAATCTCAACATATTTGATTAGACGCCACGTCCGCAAAAAAAAATAGATATAAAAAAAAATATATTGAAACATAGGCCATAATGAAATTCACAAATTTCAACCGCCTTCGTTCTTAACAAAACCCATTATTTTATATATATCTTCATTCAACCGCACAAAACAATAAGGTGTATTGTACTAAGAAAAGTATTGGATATATATAGATTATTATCCTTGAAATGAGAAATTCTTTGTTTCGTACTTAATTGAATTGGATGGATTACTCTTTATCTAGTCTGTCTCATATGCCCGTCACAACTCTCAATGCGTTTCTTAATCTCTACGGTGAGTTATTAGGGTTTTTGGGTTCGTGTTTTTGGCCAAAAAAATCTATATGTTCTCATTAAATGCCCATATAATATATCTCCATAACGCTCTCTCATCACCCCAACCGGCAACCACACATATTCATGCAAAATAATTAACCACAATATTAATCGTCCCTCATTCCCCTCGCCACGTGAACAATATTTTCATTTTTACTTTGCATTTTCTTTAACCCCGCACACACATCACAATAACGTCATAAATCGCATCCCAACTCAATTAGTCCAAGGAATAAATAAAACATATATATAAATACACATATTCACACCTTCAATCCACTATAAATACATCACAGACTTAGGTGAATATTGTGCATTGCGTTTATGTGTGATCATTCTCTCTCTCTCTCTCTCTCTCACTCACACCTCTCTCATCCTACACCGAAAACATAACAAACTCCCAAAAAAAAAACCTTTGTTCAAAAATGTCGCCAAAACAAAAACTCATCTCAATCTTCCAAGGAAACCCAACTTGATACATCTGAATTCAACGATGAGCACATCTTTGAGGTAATTAATATATATAATATTTTTTTTCTTCAAATGCATGCACAACCTAATTTTTTCAATTTACATGTTATAATTACATAATGTTTATATATAATATATAATAACATGCATGCACGCACGTCGTTCCATGATTCTCAGGAATATCAAATTAAAGAACCAAAAAGAAATGCAATGAGCCGATACAACAGCTTCAGATCATCATCAACATGCAATCACGATCGCATCCACGACGATCATAGCCATCCAACGAGCCAATCAATTAATTACCGAAGAAGAAGAAGAAGCAGTAATAAAAGAGACAACAAACACAATCACAAGAGTTCATCAACATCATCATCAGAAAATAATAACAACAATAATAATCATCACAAATGTTTCCCAGCAGCTACAAACTACTTCTCATGTACGATGAGCAGCGACGAATCCTCGCCGGCGTCTCGGCTGAGCCGCCGGAGCGGATGATATAGTGATATTAACTTTTATTATTTTGTATTTTATTTTCGATTAATAAAACTGTCTCAAATAAACGTGTGTAATTAATTTGTAACTGAATCCTAAAAAAATAAAACAAAGTGTATTACGTGTATAAAACGCCGGTTATTCAAAGAAAAGACAATGTTTAATAACAATTGAATCCGATTAAATTCATAAGGTTTAAAGAGAAATCTCAACATATTTGGTTAGACGCCACATCCGCAAAAAAAATTAGATATAAAAAAAAATATTGAAACATAAGACAATAATGAAATTCACAAATTTCAACCGCCTTCGTTCTTAACAAAACCCATTATTTTATATATATCTTCATTCAACCGCACAAAACAATAAGGTGTATTGTACTAAGAAAAGTATTGGATATATATAGATTATTATCCTTGAAATGAGAAATTCTTTGTTTCGTACTGAATTAAATTGGATGGATTACTCTTTATCTAGTCTGTCTCATATGCCCGTCACAACTCTCAATGCGTTTCTCAAGCTCTACGGTGAGTTATTAGGGTTTTTGGATTCGTTGTTTTTGGCCAAAAAAATCTATATGTTCTCATTAAATGCCCATATGATATATCTCCATAACGCTCTCTCATCATCCCAACCTCAACCTGGCTTATTGGAAATTTCGGCCTTCCAATAAGCCGATAAGGACGGCTTAATGGCTTAACGGAAATTTTCCTTCCGTTAAGTCATTAAGCCGTTTCCGTTTCTTATTGGAAGTCATTATTCCGTTAAGTCAATAAGCCGTTTTGATTTCAATTAAAATGTAAAATCAAAAGGACTAAAATGTTACGTTTTAAATAAAAAGGGTTAATATGCAAACTAAATTTTATCTTTACATACAAACTATATAATGAAAATATTTTCGATACGTTTTTATTTTAAGTAAGAAACGTGGACGGAACCACGAAAATTTTATTAATGAACCCTCACTTGTGGCGGAGGAAAACCGTGGTTACAATAAATATCATAAAACGAAAGGATTACAAAAATAAACCGTGGTACATAAACTATATTTTAGAAACTATATTATATTAAACTATATAGAAAATTTAA